>NC_089505.1:55034969-55339085 GCF_036850995.1 Saccopteryx leptura | reverse complement strand
TCAGTCCGTCTCATACATCAGAGATGTGTGAGCTGTCAGAGGAGCTGAGGAGGTGTGGAGAGCCCCTCGGCCTGCTGGGCAAGGAGGGTGGAGAAAGAACACCGTTGGGAAACAGCTCTCCCCTGGCACACGTGCAAAATGGACATTTAACTACATTTTGTTAAAAGAGCAGAGTAAAACAGCACTACTGCGGGAATCCATGTACAATCTTTGATGATGATGAAAGGGTGGACAAGAGACCCTAATGCAAAGATTATAGTGATGTGAATTGAGCAGATCCCTAGGTCCACAGATTCATGTCTCTGGGTGCCTGAGGTATCTCCAGACGAGGGGGCCCAGTGGCAGGGGGAGTCCTCTCTACCCAAGCTGCATGCACACACAGTCCTGTCCACGAGCTGTGCAACTCTGTGCGACCTCTTCAGTGACTTGAATATTTGCATAGAAACAACTCATATTTAAGAGGTATTCTTTGTAGAAGTAGGCAGTTCAGAATGGAAAGAAACAAAACCCCTGGTTTAAGGAAGAGCAAAGGATTAAATAATCCGGTTAGCATACATTTACAGCATTGTTTGTTATACAATGTATTCTGCTGAGCACGGGGGGCCTCATCCATAATGCATGGTCTCCGCCCTCAAGCAGGAGTCATAACCAAGATGAGTTACCCCTGAGGAGACCCAGGCTGACTTAAGCACTATAACTAGGTGAGCTACAGGGAGCAAGGTACCAGGTTGGTTAATCTAGGAATGGACTTTCGGTGATGAGACAAAAGTCAGAGGTTAGACTAACCTTTGTTAAGCAATGGTCAGTTTAGGTGGAAGGCAGAGGAAAGAAACATGTGGGACAAAAGGATTATTGGCCAGTATTTGAGTTGAGTACAAGATCTGCAGTGAGGCTAAGACCCTTGTGTCTAACCAAGTGGGAAGGACAGGTGTTGGGCAGAAATGCAGGGAGTAGTCAGTGAAAATCCAGGTGTGAGGTAGGTGTGATCAGAGAGCTCTGGCAGAGGCCTGCTAAGTCTCAGGTACGGAGAGAACTCCTGAGGTTCAGGGACAGAACACTTACCTTTGGGGACTGGAGTGCAAGGCAGAATGTCCAGTTGCTAGGGTTAAAGGCTAGGAACCCTTTCATTCACTCACCATTTATGAAGCCCATATAATATGCCAGGAACTGATGAGGCTCTAAAGATTTGCAGCTGAATAGAACACAGTTTCTATACTGATGGACCTCACAGATTGGTGGGAGAGGCAGCATAGATGGTCATAATACAGTGTGATGAATGGAATGGATCCAGACAGGGACAAAGGAGCACAGAGCCCAGGTTAGGACCAGGATGAAGAGGCCTTGAATGGCTTCCCAAAGGAGCTGCAGTCTGAACTCAGGCTTGAAAGATGAATAAGAGTTTTCCAGAAGTGGGGAAGAGAGGTGGAATCTGGTTTCACCCTGAGAAAATGAGGTAAAGGCAGAGGTGGATTAAGGTCAGTTGAGACCCTGGGCACAGAAGAAAATATCGGGCCCCTAACATTAGAAAAAGTGTAAAGTTGAGTTTTTTGCGGTGCCCTTCAGAAATTTGGGCCCAGGGCACGCGCCTATCACACCCACCATTAAACCCGCCTCTGGGTAAAGGACAGAGACTCAGTTGAAGTGAACTGGGACTGTAGTTATGAGGAGTTGGGCCACCAAGATGAGACTAACTAGGCAGTGACTCAAGTGGATGCGTAATCTGCAGGCCTCTGTGTTATTCCAGTGAACTTCACAGAGAGGCAGAGAAAATGAGCTGACCTTGTATCAAGTTCACAACACACTGAAAGGCTGCACTTATTTATAAAATATAATTTCCCCCTACAACTAGTCATCTCTAAACTTATTCCCACATTGTTGAGATGCACTATTTTTGATGTTCCCAAGTCTGGTAATGACAGCACATGTGTGAGCTGCCATGTGCTACATCTGCTGCAGCCTTGGAGAGCTAAGTCTGGAAGCTCTGCAGAGCTCTCTCCAGCTCTCCTTCCAGGCAGAACCTTTCTTGTTTCCAAAAGAGATTCTGGAATCACAACGACCCAGAGGTGTAAACTCCCATTCGTTGTAAGGAGGTGTGAACTCTGAAGCCTGATTACCTTTATACTTAAATGGCAACCTTTTCATTGAGTCAGAAACATCTCACTTTCCTGAAGTAGGTTGGTGGAGCTGTTTTTAGAAGGTTCCACATTTTTTAAAAAGTCTTGCAGAGGAGAAAGAATGTTGGTCTTGCTTGAATATGCACGCGGCACCAAGGCTTTGGTCCAAGGAGGAAATGAATTCCTTGCAAGAGAACTAAAGTTTGCTCTATGTAAGAATCAAAATTAAAAAGTGAACTAGTGAAGATTCACAGGGAAAAAAGGTGAATACAAAGTTTGTTTAAGCCAGAGATTTTTTGAAGCAGAGAGGCAATTAGTCTAAGTTTCTCACATAATCTAATATATTCAAATGCTAGCAACAACACAAGAATGGATGCATGGCTGTCAGCAAGACAGGGGAATTCCCTGGCTGTTTAATTGAAGGATTTAAATTTTTATTTCTATTTTATGGCAGAAGTAAAGGTGTCTTGGAATAATAGATCAAAAACGCACCTTTGGTCTGATAATCACGTTTGTAGTCAAATATAAAACAATAGTTTCCCATTTGTTTTTCCCCATGGTTGGCATAAATGTTGAACATACTAGTTAGAATAAGGCTATTGAGAATAAGACACATGGAGAGAGTTAGTTCATTATGATGTGTCTTGACATTCCTTCTGTCAGAACCAGTCATTCCAGAATAAAGTCAGACATCAACAGAGATCTCCGGGCCCCAGTGGATACAAGAGCTGGCAATGGGTGGTCTGTCCAAGACAGGCAATTAGGGAAGGCATCATCTGTAGAGAGCTTAAGAACGATAATAAAACCAGCTGAAAGTCAGTCTGCTTAATATTATTACCATGACCGGTGATTCCAAACATCTTCAGGGTTTAACCATCCCTCCCTGCAGGGGTTGTCAGCTCCCTCTGTCCATCCCTCACCTTGATATGCTATTGTCTGCCATCCAAAATGGGACAGATGTAGAATAAGACACTGGCTTCGATATATAAGAGGTTATAAAATGTTCTTAAATGATTCTTCATGTAGGGTAAGAAGTTCCTGTGGGTTTTGTCTGACACCGTCCCAGAGCTGCTGTGGAACGGCAATGGAGCCCAGGCCTACTGAGCACCTACTTGTGCACCAGGCAGAGGCTGGGACCCTGCCGCCGCCCTCCCCTCAGGAAGCCCCCAGTCCGGTGGAGGAGGCACAACTCACACCAGCCAGCGGAAGGGGCGAAGAGAGGGCAGAGTTGGGGATATTTGATGTGGTTAGAGAGGCTCAAGAAGACCTTTTAGGAAGTGTCTAGTAGTTCTTCTAAGATTATTTGTTACCCCAGAAACTAAAAATAAAGGAAGAGAATGTGTTGCCCACAAGTAGCTTGTCAAGTGTCACTCTGACACTTTAAAGTGAGAGCCACCTCAGGGGCCACAACCTTTATCCTCCTAGAGTTGCATAGCAGCGCACCTAGTGGGCCTGGGAGGTGGGTAGACAGTGTTCTGCCAACTCTGCCAAGAGCCCCCTCGCGATACCAGTAGGCACACGCTTTAGATCAGTGGTTCTCAGCTGCCACCAGAACATTAAAGTCACCTGAGAGCTTAAAAACAAAACAAAACAAAAAACAAAAACTCATGTCCAGGCCCAACCCTGGACCAGTTAAATTAGGATTTTGGAACGATGAGTGGGGAGCGGAAAGGTCGGGCACCAATATGTTAGAAGAGAAAATCACCCCAGATGATTCTAATATGCAGCCAGACTAGAGAACTACTGCCTTAGATGAATGCAATTATTCTAATTTAGTCTGGTAAGAATAGCTGAACATTTTGCCTTAAAAAAACCTTCAGAATGCAAAGGGCATCACTTGGGTGAGAGGGGTGTGAACTGGAGTGTGCACACCCCTGTGAGGGTGATGGCACGCGGTCTCCTCACCCCCTGCGCTTGCCATCCCTGGGAATTGTGGTGGAAACACAACACATGGTTGGAGGGCGGAGTTTCTCAGACTCTAGAATCAGGTTGTCCAGATGGTCACAGGCAGACCATCCCAGGTCCCTGGGCATTTGCTGCAGAGGCAAACACAGGTCTCAATAAAAAAGCAAGTTTTCGGCTTTCTCTGTCCACTTCCAGTCACCCGATTGCCCTCTTTTTTCTCTTCTGCTTTATTTGACCTCATAAATGATGAGGCTTTATATGAAATCTATAGCCCCCCTTGGAGGAAGCACAGTTAAGTCTTAGAATTTTCTTGTCCTTTAAAAACATAAAAAGCACTGTGAGCACCTTACATGTAAGTGAAATGAATGTAGCTTTCTCAGTAATGTCGAAATATCCCCAGGCATCTGGTGTGTATGAATGTGTATAGATAGTACATGCATAATAAACATATTTCACCTTATGAATATTTATACACAAGATACATATATATTGAATATAGATATACATATGTAAATAATAGCCCTTGTAAACTATATGCAGAGTGTGTTTCCAAGCATATGTATCAGAGTGCACCAGTAATATAATAAACCTCCCAGCAAGTTTAGCATAGTTTGAGTGGCATTTTCTACAGAGTTGTTTATGGTAGGGTCTAGCTATAATCCTTGTATGGGTTTTTTCCCATCACTTAAATGTTCGTTAAATACCAACTAAAAATAACACACTGGGCCTGACAGAGTAGAGAAAGATAAAGTGGATGCTGTCCCGGCCTTCAAAGGACCTGGACGTCACAGAGTGGCTTAAAGTTCAGTTGTGAAGAATCTAACATCATTCCTGCCCATTGGCGTCTTACTGCTTTCTTACAGCTGCCTTTTATTTACACACTCCACTTTAAAGCAGGTCCCTTTTAAGGCTATATTAACTTAAACCCTAATGGGGCTGCAGACAAGTACTGAAGCAGGGAGAAAAAAAAACACTGGTTTCAGCGCCTTGACAGCCATTGGACATGGACAACGCTTACACTTTTCTCTCTGTCACATATAATCCAATCTTACAACTGTGTTTTTATTTTACTCTGATTTGATGAGGGATACAAATAAAAGGCACTAAACCCCAGAGTTATTGATAAAGCTCAGAAATGAAATAAAAACAGACCAATCCCCCCACAAACTTGTTGAAACCCAAATATTACTGCCTATGACATTGCACTTCCAAATTGGATCCAGTTCCCACCCTGCAATAAGTAACAGAAAGCTTTATTAAAAACAAGCTATACGTTCTTGAACGTATCAAATATGGAACCCTTTCTGAAATGACAACCTCCCAGTGTAGGCGAGGAGCCCTGAGTGATACTTGTCAGCGGGCAGATTTCACTCCATTAGAGGAGAAACAATACATACATGCTGTCATCGCTGTACCCTGGACGTACGCTCATTGTTTCCTCTGCCTCAATCCATACATCACAACAGGTAGTTCTCAGCTGTTCCCTTGGTGTCAGACATACATTTTATCTAAAGAGACAGCAGACAGAACTACCTGCTGCTTCCTGTGCGGCTCTCCCTGTGTTTCTCTCCTTTTTCCTACCTCACTTGGGCTTTTTAAAATCAGCTGGCAGGGAGCCAGGAGCTCATCATTTTAATGCAGTGCAAAATGGAATATGCATAATTATATGCAAGCCATATGTGAGGGAGACAGCTCAGCTGTGGATTTCAGGAGGCCAGGAAAGAGAGAGCAGTTAGGGCTAAGATGAGATGTGAGCGGAGCAGAGTGCAAGTGTCACCCAAATGAATGATTTAATGAGTGTGCTGCAGACATGCCTCCTTTCACCTACCTCTCCCTTCTCTCCAACTCCAAACCAGAAACCGATGGAGATTAGAAAGAGAAGACTGTATGCAAGTGGTATTGCTGATGGGTTCTGTTAATGTCTCCATTTAAACTCCAGCTTTCTTAATTAACAGTGTAGATCAAAATAACCAGTAACTTTTAATGCAGCTTCTTAATTAAATCTATTTTTTAACTGCATTTGATTGAAGAATCATTGTTCTTACTAGATCATTGCTCCTTTCAGATTTTTATTTACAAACCGAGGGGAATCAGTTTATCTCTAATTACAATGCAAACTATAACTATGCAAATTGCTTTTCTTATGGCCTTGCTATTAGAATTTTTAAAAAGTGCTTTATCTAGAGATTGCTTAAGCATGCCAAAAAGTTTAAACACGTACGTATGTCATATAATCCTAAATGTGCAACCAAAGTCACCGGAAGACTTAAAGTGGTGGTAATTTCCAACAAAATTCTTTTGTTTTGGTTTGCTTAAAATTTAAAACATTAACTATTACACCACAATGAATTTGCACGGTCAAACTAAACTATGTAAAGAAAAACAAATCCCAAATTTTGATATCTAAAAGGCGTACTGCGTATTTAAACAAACTTCTTAATAATGTTGTTATTTCTGGATTCCCGTTTGTTTAATGATCTGAGCTGTTATGCTTTTAGCTTTTTTTTCTTCCATTATTTGTAAGTCCCTAAATAGGCCATTATATTTCCCTTCAGGCTAGAGATGAAGATGGACATGCTGAAACTTTTCCCCAGCAGCACTATGCTAAGGAAACTCCAAGGCTTGCCTTCAAGAATAACTGCGAACTACTTGTAAGAATAATATACTTACAACAAGTCTAGAATGTTACTTTAGCACAGTGAAAACAGTTTTTGAAAGGGTTTGTTCATTATTACATAATTTATGAAGTATTATAGTTTTTCTGTATATAGAGTTCTAAATGCTAATTCTGATATCACTGAATATTAATTATAAGATCTCAAATTGTTTGTAAGTCTTTTATATCTGATTATAGAGCTTGGATGACCTTGTCTTTATTAGCTTGTTTTGTATAGTAGTTTGTAAGCAGCCATTTGGAGAATGGCTAGTCAAGTTAAAAATATAGAGAAATACATATAGTTGATAACATGCAGCTTGGAAAAAAACAACAACCCACCTCCACCCCTCCTCCCATTTTCTAATTGCACACTATTTTAGGAGACAACGTGGTACTATTTTGTTCTGCTAGGAAAGATAGCAGAGTTGACACGCAGTACTCCCTTTAGAATTCAAGTATTCCTACACTCTCTTGCCAAACTCAATCAGGCACTTTCATCTGTCCTAAGTTGGAGAAGTCAAAGCAGCGATAGGATGCGGAGATGTTTACAAGTCGAGAGAGAGAGAGAGAGAGAGAGAGAGAGAGAGAGAGAGAGAGAGAGAGGATATCCGCTGTGACAGGGACTGTGTTCCAACGCAGGGTTAATGTGCTGTTCATGTTAGCATTTACAGCGAGACAAGATGAAAAGCAAGCAGGAATGCCTATTATATTTCTAGTAAATGAATCTGTTGGGACCTAATGTTCTTGATTAGCTTTTGAAAATGAGTGCCCCACAATGCATTTTCTGTTTACCTAAAGTAAACAGAGAATGAATTGTCATTTATTTAGAGATTCAAACATTGCTTTGGAAAATGAAGCTTTATGAGGGATCTAGCTCTGTTGTCCCTAAATGTTCCTTTCTTTTCAATTGCATTAAAGCAAAAACATTTGCTCCCACTAAATAGAAACACTGAAAGAGAATGAGGATGCTCAGTTGTTACACTTTGAGGTAGTCTCATTTCTGTTGCGTTTTTTGGCGGATTGCAGCGCACGCAGCTCTGCCAGGTCTTGGCATTAGGAAATCCCACATGTAACAGTGTTTGGACTTCGCTCTGATACCAAGTCTTTATTAAAAACAAAGTGTCCAAAGAGCAGCAGAAGAGAGAAGAATACAGTTTTTACCCATTCTAGCCGCAGCAGTTAGATGTTGACAGCAAGAAAGTTCCCCAGCTCCTCGGGGCGCGGCTACAATCCGCTTGCTTGCGTAGTCCCCTCCACCAGCCAGTCCATAGGCGGATTCACTGCTTGTAAATGCAGTTGTTCTCCTCCTGAAAGTTTAACTCACCTTATATTTTATTTTAGGACTCTTGAGTTTCCAGGCCTGTTAGTATTACTTATCAGGGGGGGAAACTCTTTTCATTTGGTTCCATTTTAATGTTTCACTCCACAGTTATGGTTATCCAGCCTAAGACCATAGGGGCTATTTAGGCTATGTCTTGGTATCAAAGTGACATGCCATATTTTATTTTATTTTTCCTATTTACTAGAAAACTGAATGCGCTTGAGTCTTGGTTGTGGTCAGTTCATGTGGGAGGAAGGAAAGCGTCTTCTGCAGCTATCTTTAGAGAAAATACATGCGTGATCCTTGCTGTGCTTTAACTATAAAACTGTGTTGGCAGTTGTTTTGAGAGATTGGTATAATCTTAGTTCTTCTAAGCCACTGCTAGAAATGTTTTACTTTGGTCAGCCTATGATAAAAGAAAAAGGAGAAGAAAGAGGAAAAAAAAAACATATAAACCTAATTCTCCAAGGAGAAATGTACTGTTTTTTTAGCTGCAAGAGGAGCGGTGGTGCTTGGCTGGCTGTGAAGCCCTGGGAAGCATGCTTCTCCCGGAAAGGCCCCTACCTGTTCATTACAGAGAGGAATAAGAAGTCCTTGGAGTTTTCTTAGTGCAGCTTAGAGCAAAATTTTAAAGAATTCACGAGAGAATATTGCAAACTTACTCCGAAGTGCTTTCTTAGCCTAAGGGTGGTTGTGCCATCTTACATGGCTCACTGCAGCAAGAGCAGTGGGGGGCTTACAAAGTGGGGGGGCCCGGGGGGCCCGATGGCTCTCCTGAGCAAGTACTGAGGGCACAGGGTATATCCAGACTCCCAGGTGATCAGGAGCTGATGGCTGGAAAACTAACCCCCTGGGCGATGGGTGCTGACGACAGAGAGGGCCCTGGCCAGGTCCCCTCCAACTTGATTATTGACTGCTGATTGTCTCTGTCCTCTACCCACACCCTCCAGCCACTGCTCCTCAGAAGAGGGAGGAGGAATATTAAGGAATCTAAACAAAAGCAAATTAAAATCGATGCCTGGAATATGCAGCCATTTGTCATCAGAAGGCACTGACAAAGGAGGACTGGCTGGTAGAAAAATCTACTGTGCACCTGTAGGTTTCCTGTGGGCTATTGATTTTTCCATTTAAGTCTCAAACTGTGATATGTGCCTCCACACTTATTGTACAACACATATGACTATTTAGTTTGGTGGCCAAGGTTCTTTGGTTGATGATTGGGCAGAAGCTCCTTTATGCTTTTTGTTAATTTTGAAAATACAAGGCCGTCAAGATGAATGACATGAGATAAAACCTGAGTACCATATGATAGATCACAAATCAGTGTGGCCCCATCTACCTCTTTACAGATTGGTGTTTACACACACACACACACACACACACACACACACACACACCAGGCCCCATCTACCTTTTTATAGATAGGTGTTTACACACACCCCAGGCCCCATCTGCCTCTTTATAGACAGGCATTTACACACACATACACACCAGGGTATTTTGCTGGCATATCAAAATTTATGACCAAGGCAAATAACTTTCAATAAAAGAAACTATGAAATTCACTTCACACTAACACCACAACATGACTATGGGAGCCCAGAAAAGGGACTATTTAGAGCCAGGCACAGGTGACTAGCCTTTGTCCCAGATTTCAACTGCATTGCTGGTCCCTTTACCATTATTACCTCATTCTTTTGGGACTGGTAGACCTTCCCATTGCCTCTGTTCAAATGCTCATGTCGATGGTGGGTGTGGGAGAAAGAGCTAGAGAGGAGAACCATAATCACATTGTGAGCTCACACCTTCTCATCAGTCAGTCCTCTCTCTGTTCTTGAAAGCCAGCTGGGAGCAAGGTCTTGCAGAATTATAGCATAAGCAGGGTCCCTGGAGGGAGAAGACCTGGAGCTAGAAGAAGAGGAATGTTGAAAGGGTTTTGGAGAATGAAGTGAAGCCAACTGAACCTATTCCCCAAGTGTGCTTGGGGCCAGTCCAGAGAACATCACTGCATTCAGGAAGAAGGTCAAGCGATAGTCAAAGAACAGCAGCGTGATGTAGTATCATTTGGTTGGGAAAAAAAGCAGGTTTAGGAAGTCCGAAGGGGGAAATAAGAAAAGAAATTCAAGGGGGGAATCAGCCTGTTTTCCTCAGTTCCAAATTCCCAAGTCATAATCTAGACATAAGTTTGACTTCCTTTGTCTTTTCCTAAGGCTGTTAGGGGTGGAGATTTTTGCAGAGGGAAAGGGAAGGAGCCCACAGTTTGGAGGCAAAATAAATACTGCATCGGGGAAGAGTTTTTTCTTGGTTATTTACAGGGCCGATGTAGGGAGTAATGAAAGCTATTTTAGTTTTGTGGCCCTCTGAACAGAAAAGGCAGGGAGGAGGGGCACTGAGGCCGCTCTGCAGACTGATTGGTTCATCTCATTTCCTTGTGCGGAGACAGGTGGATTACAGGAAGTGGACAGTCTTTCGTCAGAATTGCTAATACAGACCGGCTCTGTAGTAACACAGTGTCCAGTTAACACAACATTACTGAGCATCTTCTATGCATAAGGCACTATGCCAGACAGCGATGGTGGGGGACACAAAATAGAAAAGACACAGTCCCTTCCCTGAAGGAACTTACAGGTCAGTAGGAAGACTTGGCATATGCAGTATTATGGTCATCAGCACTGTGGACTCTCAGAGCTTTCTGAAAGTTAGCATTTTGCCCCAGCTAGACTTTAATGTACACCATGTCACTCTGGTGGCGTAGCTAAGGATCATGGGCACAGACCCATCTGGCATCGCATCACATTGGGTCTGTGTCACCCGTTGGATCTCTCTGAGCTTCAGATCTTCAGCTGTTAAAGGTAATAATAACTGGTAGTAACCGCAGAGGATGTTGTAAGGATTGAAAGTGATAACATATTTAAAGTGCCTGGTACATAGTAACGTTCAGTACATATTAGCTGCTGTTGTTATGATTCTTCTTATTCTCATGATTGTTGTCATCACACAGTGAGCTGTGCCTCAAGAGAGCACCAGCAAAGTTCTGGAGTACAAAGGAAGATGAGATTACTTCCACGTGCGGTAATTAGAGACTTAAAAAGGGGGAACAGCTTTGATTTAGGCCTTATGTGGGTTGGATTTTGATAGTCAGAGCAGAGGTGTATGGGAAGGGGGCATTCAAAGCAGAGAGAAATATCATGGGCAAAAGTAAGGAGGTGGGAAATTACAGGCCAGGTGACCCGTGTGCCATCTTAGTTCGCACATAGTTGTTCTGGAAAGTAGAGTGCCTGGAGGGTAAGGGGTGAGCTGGCAGGCCCGCCCACTTGCAGAGGTCCAGTAACTGACATCACCCTATCAAGTCATGGAAATTCCTAGTAGTTCTGTGGATTAAAAAACTTTTACAGAGAATTTCTAACATATACAAAAGCAGAGTAGTGAACCCCTTGTCTTATCATCGTTCAGCTTCAACACTGATCAGTCTTGCTTTATCTATCCCTTTCCCCTCTACCCACCCCCCCCTCCTTTCATTCTGCTGGAGTATGTGAAGCAAATATATTCGTTCTTTTTGTAAAATCTTTAGCACCCTACTCCTTTGGCTTGAAAAATGCCATTGACAGATTAAATTGGGAATTGGAGCTTTGGGACAATGTATCCATAAAACCAGTGACTCTTGGTGATGCAGTGTGCTTCCCCTCCCTGCTCAGCACAACGCTGTAAGACTTCGATGATCAGATCCAGTGAGAAAAGCCCATAAGGTGAAGAACATACCACGGTGCCAGTGATGTCTTGAGTCTTCTTCGCTCTCAGGCCCCTGGTTCTAAATGTATTTATTTGAAAAGAAGATCAGATCCTTTTGCAACCCAGTCCAGCTCATCAGCACATGTTGGCCTTATCACAGGAATGCGGAGACATCCTGGATTGCTGTCACATATTAACCACGGCTGGGACCTTCCTGCTAGATGGTGGAGACATAATGAGAACCCCTCAAAGGTGATAGAAACTGCCACATTTCACTTGAAACTTGATAAGCTTTTCAAAGTAGGTATAATTAACCAAAGGTCCTCCCCTTGCTGAAAGCCAGATCTGTGTCCCAGCTCAACTTGAATATCTACAGTTTCTTTGATGTTACTGCTGAGCAGCACAGGCACTGAGAATTAAAATTCCTGGTGACACACTTGGACTCCAGTCACATCAACTAAAATATCGTATGACACATGCGTATATAGTACGCCGTGTACCGGTCTCCTGACAAAGTAATTGTAAAAGCCCCAGAGTGTAAAATGACCCAGAAAACCCCAGGGACTGGTTGCTGTCTAGAGAGAGACAGCCTAGTCCACCATTTTCTCCAGCCACCCTCCAGATCCTGTTAGTCCCAGGATATTTCTGTGAACCTACAGTTTTTGGAACTATGTTTTAGAAAAATAAAACGTTTTAGAAAGACATGGACCAATATGTGACTGAACAAGGGCACGTCCGGTCACAGTGGCACAGTTATGGCCTCCAGCAAGACCATCTAGGCTTAAACACAGCAGAGGGGATGGATTCTGCTTGAGCCTGCCTGAGTCATCTGCTCATTCCGCTACTTCTGTCTATGCCTGTTTCACCTTGCTCCGCAGCCGGGTCTGCTGCTGCTCTCTCTTCCTTTTCACCCCCTTGGCTCCACTGTGGCTCTGGTTCAGAGCCTTCTTGTTCTGTACAGAGTGGACCATCTCCCTTCTCCTCCCACCCATGCAAATCCTACTTTAACTTGTTATTTGTAGCGTATTTGGTGGAGAAGCTATCTGGGGGAGGGCTGGAGTTCCCCAGCCCTGGTAAAAGGACTTTTTTTTTAGGGTTAGGGACCCTGATTTGATTGTAGATTTTTGGTCCCTGGCAAGCTCCCTTTTCCAAAGCATGGAGGTCTTTCTTTGCCTTTCTAGTTTCAGAGCCATTGTACAAAAATGCCAGAGGCATAATGGTTTGGTTTCCACACTGGCTTCTCACACAATACACTACAGTGGTTCTTAGAGCTGGAGAGAGGTGTGGAGAACCATGTGTTTGTTCTCCAAAGGAGACCCTGTGGTGTGGTGGATAAGTGTGGGTGCCTGATCCCAGCTCTGCAGACATGCCAGCTTTGCAGCCCGGGCAGGTTTCTTAACTGCCCTGAGCTCAGTGTCTTTATCAATAAAATGAGAATAAATAAATATAGTACCTATCTCTTAGGGTCAATTTGAGGAGTTAACAAGATCATTCATATGAAGCACTAAGTATGCCAACATGCAGTGAAGAGTTAATAAGCAGTAGTCTTCTAACAAAAGGGAGCTAGAAGGTGGCGTTAACTTGTATAAAATCTTTAGGCAGGTGCTGGGAGTACTTGCTTTAATTCTGTAACTAGAGTCTCTTCCCAGTTAGTTTGGATAAAAGCTCATATGTACTATTTTAACTTAGAACAAAGAACCTTAGAGAAACCCTTGACCATTCACCCAGTTGCCTGTTAATGCAGGGGCACTAGATGGAGGTGCTTTGGGCTGTATAGCATCTGTTGCTGATCTGTGAGGCTCTTCAATGCTGGAGTGCTTCTCAAAGAAGAATGCAAGCCCCCCCCAACAGTATGGTATTGTAGCGAAGAGCTTGGACGCTTGAGCCTGGCTGTTTGGTTCGAATTCTGGAATCTCCACCACTCCACCCACTGGCTGTGGGACCTGGGGCAAATCACTGAATCTCTCTGTGTCCATGTCCTTATCTGTAAAATGAAGACAGCGTTACCTATCTGGTAGGATTGGTGTGAGATCCAAATAAATGAGTACCTGTAGGTGCTTAGAATGGTATTTGGCACACAGTTGGCACTCGGTCAGTGTTGTTGTGATTACAATTGTAACTATTTCTTCTAAGGTTGCTTACTTTCAAGTGCATCATAGAATACCACTCAACCAATTTTTCTAGCAATAAATTATCTGAAAGTCTTGAGTGTGCACATGTACATGCACACACCACAAAATTTTCTTGTGAATAGTGACAGGGACAAGATACGTTATGCAGATCATTCTTAGGGCTAAGCTTTATATATATACCTGTATATATATTTCAAGGAAGACTCTACATGATGTCTTTATCTTGCCCTACCATTTAATAGTAAAATTGTTCATCTAAGAAATACATAACTAAGAACAATCGATGCAGAGCAAAGGAAAATGTAATTTACACATGGAAATACCTACAATCGCAAAAGGATGTGCCTCTGACAAGCCTGTACAGGGAAGAAGACAGGAAGCCACCCTTCAGGGGGTGCCTCCAACATGCCAGCACTGTGCTCAGTCCCGACAGACCCTCTTCAGGTCCTTTGATTTCCATAACTTTGCTAAGTAGATAGATATAGTTATTTCCACTTTACCGATGGGGAAATTAAAATTCAGAGACGCTATATTCTTTGCTCTAGGGGAAGGGTGGGAACCTCCTGAGCAGTCATAGAGCTGAGTTTTGACCCACATCTCTGACCTGTGCTCAGGTCAAGAATCACTGACATCTTCTCAGGGTGGGGACCAGATCTGAGATTCTTCTATCTCAGAGCTACAGAAGGGAGTCATTCTATGTTTTGGGGATGAAAGAATTAAGAAATTAATTCAGAATCACTCTTTCTGGCTTCTTTATAGTAACAATTCATTGGTGGCATTCAGAAACCAGCAAGCACATCCATGTAAATATTAGAAAAGGGAATTTATTCAGAAAGGCATGTCAGTGTTTGAGAATTCCTAATGTATAATAAGTGGTGGGAAAGGAACAAAAATATATGTTTTGTTTAGTAGACTACAAAAAATATACTTTTCAATGTGATATAAGCTTTTGAGTATATTATTTTTATATGCTGAGACAATAGATTTTATATACTGAGACAACAGATTTTATATACTGACAACAATAGATTATGTATGATAAGTGCTATTCTTCTTTTGAATATTTTGATTCTTTTTATGATCAGTAAGGCCATTTTTTAAAAAGGCTTGGACTGTTTTGACTTGGTACAGTGGTATTGCTCAGAGTGACCTGATGTATTATTATCTTTGAGAATTCTGGCCAAGTAGCATACTGGAGTCAAGTGTCAGTCCATTTTCTGTCATTGTTTTAATTGCTAGAATTGAATACTCACCTAAAATACCAAAGAGAATTTGCCTCTGTTGGCTTCATGGAAACTCTAGGTCATATATCAAGCAAACCCAGAAAATCAGATAGATATCAATTATCAATATAAAATTGTGCAAGTAACCAACCAGAACTAATATTAATCATATTCAGTCATGTACTTGGTTTACGGCTGGAAGAACAAGTTAACGGAAGTCTCTTGGGAGAAAAAGGGAAAGGATTAAAAAAATGTTTGGAGTTGCAATGAATGACATATGTGAGTAATAAAGGAGGTGAGAAATTGGAGACGGGGATGTGGGGGTGAAGAGGGACTGTGAGAGGGTGTTTGAAAAAGGAAGAAGGAAGATAGAAGTCCATGATTAAGCTGCAAATGAGCAGAGTCAGGCAAACAAAAGTTTTTAAAATTATATACTTTCACATTGTATTTGGTTTGAAGCATCTTTAATAATCATGTTTTTTTTTGTACACTTCCTCCTCTTCTGGCTGAAGTGTCAGGCTTCCCTAGCAACCCTGGGCTGCTTCCCTAGCGACCCCTCCCTCCTGCATGGCCACATACAAGTTGAGACATATTTTCACTCCAGCGGAGGCTCCCTTTGGCTGAGAGCTCCATGAGGCAGGAGCTTCGTCATGTCCCTCACTGTGCCTCTGAGAACCATGCTTGCCCATCCCGTATTTCATGAGTTCTAAGATGCACTTTCCCATCTAACATTTTAATAACTCAGAAATGAGATTGCATATTACCATTGACTGCAATTACAAATGTTAAAAAAAACCGTTTTAATTGGCTGTGTTTTCCTCTAGGGGTATACAATAATGACATCTTAACAATCAATGGTGATATAGATTTAATGAACTGTGGAGGTAGGTGCTCGGTGATAATTTGTTGAATGAATGGATGTGATAACATATCCCCTGATTCTAGTTCAGGTAAAAATGAAATGCTGAGGGTTGCTTCTGGATTGTGCATTGGCCCTGACAAGCTGGAGTAGAGGGTTTACTGCTGGATGGATACTTACCCTTCAATGAAGCTGATGGATGGCTTTGCTCACTCTTTTGAAGTGAAACACTGGACCAGTTAAGACATACCCCAGATAAGCTAGTTTTAAAACAATAAGCAGTACTTTTATCTTCCTTGTCTAGAAAATTGCTTAATGTTCTACTCTGGATTGCATATCTATGAATATTTTCTGTTAAAAATTCACAAAAATTTCTTTCTCTCAATAGGCAAACTATAGATTTCATTAGGATAAAATACGTTTTTTAAAATAAATTAGGATGCTCTTACCTGTCATCCTTACCATTACCATCCTATAGAAGAGACAAGTACACATAGCTGCAGATTCTATAATCCACATGGAGAGTGTCAGTTTGTATAGATAAAGTCACACCTAGGCTTAATTGTGTGAAGCACTCTGCTGTTTTATAGTGTTCATATCTCAATATAGTTTGGTTTTCTTTAAGTGGAAAGTTTGGATCTGATTTTGATATTGCAGCAGATCTGTCATATACTTCTTTGTGTAAACAGCGTGAGGGAAACCACATGAATATATTCAAGTGGTAAGCAGGGGTACCCAAACTACAGCCCGCAGGCCACATGCAGCCCCCTGAGGCCATTTATCTGGCCCCTGCTGCACTTCCGGAAGGGGCACCTCTTTCATTGGTGGTCAGTGAGAGGAGCATAGTTCCCATTGAAATACTGGTCAGTTTGTTGATTTAAATTTACTTGTTCTTTATTTTAAATATTGTATTTGTTCCCGTTTTTTATTTTTATTTTAAAATAAGATATGTGCAGTGTGCATAGGGATTTGTTCATAGTTTTTTTTATAGTCCGGCCCTCCAACAGTCTGAGGGACAGTGAACTGGCCCCCTGTGTAAAAAGTTTGGGGACCCCTGTGTTAAAGCCTGAGATGGGGAGGCCATGTTTAAATACCAAGCATGTGGTAGGATAAGACCTTTACATAAAAAGTATCCTGATTATTAAGATATAGGAAATACTTTGGGGCCTCCATTATGTAGCCATTTTAATGAATAGTGCTTTTAACTTCTAAATTGTCTGATGAATGTGTAATGTGTTAGGCCACTGCTCAGGAACTAAACACCATTTTTTTTATAATAATTTTATTTTTTTAATGGGGTGACATCAATAAATCAGGATACATATATTCAAAGATAACAAGTCCAGGTTATCTTGTTGTTCAATTATGTTGCATACCCATCACCCAAAGTCAGATTGTCCTCTGTCACCTTCTAACTAGTTTTCTTTGTGCCCCTCCCCCTCCCCCTTTCCCTCTCCCATTCCCCTCTCCCCCCTGTAACCACCACACTCTTATCAATGTCTCTTAGTTTCACTTTTATGTCCCACCTACGTATGGAATAATGCAGTTCCTGGTTTTTTCTGATTTACTTATTTCGCTTCGTATCATGTTATCAAGATCCCACCATTTTTCTGTAAATGTTCCGATGTCATCATTTCTTATGGCTGAGTAGTATTCCATAGTGTATATGTGCCACATCTTCTTTATCCAGTCATCTATTGCTAAACACCATTTTGGGCTTAGATAAATATTTGTATATTTTCTAGGTAGCTTGACTTTTGAAAATATGCAATATCACTGCATATATGTATATATAAAATACAATATATGAAGGCCAATTTATGTATCTTACTCAGGAATGTGGCTCGGCACACAGCGGAAAGTGCCCACAGCCTGTGGCAGGTGCCTCTCGGTCACCGCGGCCGTATTTCCTCTGTGATCATTTGATGTTTACATATGAACACATAAAAATAAATAAAACGGAAAGTACAGTTGTAACGGAATTTTTATTTCCATTTTTCCATGACATTTTGATTTTTAAACAATGTTCTGACCATCATCAAATTAGTCAAGTTGAAAATGGATTTGCAACAGTGGAAATAGTCAGTTTTGATCATTCAAACCAGAAAGACCTTTTCTCGAGGGATATTTTCTCCCTGGTTTATTGGGTCTGAACGGATGTTTATATCTCTAATTTATTCTTTTGTACACATTGCATGAAGACAATGTCTATAAACATTTAAAACTTTTTTTTAAAATCTGGGTATTTGGTGTCATGGGCACATCTCAGAGAGTTGAATTAATGAGACTAGGTGTCTGACCCAGCTTTGGAAGACATTTGTCTTTCAGTCTCCCCAGTGCTGTGCTACATAGTCGGTGTCGCAGTGCAGTTGGAAAATACAATGTGGGTCCTTCTCATAAGGGGTTTACAACCAAACTATGCTTATGTGATCTTCCAGTGTATCATAAAGTGCCAGTTGGGGTGGGGTGGTGAGAATCAAATACATATTAAAGTAGTATATGTGCAGTACGGAAGTCAGGGGTCATTTAATGGGGAAGAGGTGGCAGCTGGAGCCATCAGGAATAGATGCTCAGAGGAGGTGGAGCCTGGGCAGGTGTTTGGAAGGTGGGTGGGAAATGGAAGGGTTCCTGGAGAAAGAGAAGACCAGGGGTGGACTGCTGGTGAGTGAGGTGAGCAGCCAGCACATGGGGGGCCAGTTGAGAGTCTCCTTGGACTGGTATCACTTTAAAAGTGGTGAGAATAGTGTAACTTGGTAGGTTGTGGTCAGATGCTAAAAACAGTGAGAGTGAAGCAGTTAATTTTATATATGTTGTTTTGGGCTAAGGAGATCTGTATTAGGTACCTGAGCCAGGAAGCACTATTATGAAATCAGTGCTTTCACAGGTCGGGAGCAGTGAGCCTTCTAGAAGGCAGTGGAAACAGTGCAGGCACACTGTCAGGAGGACAAAGGCTTCTCAGAGCTCCTCTGGGCGAGGAAGAGGCTGCAAAGGATTGTCCAAAAATACTGATCATCAAGTTCTCGTGACTGTATTAATATAAATAATTGGCAAAGATTTCATCTCAAGCCAATTTGCTTATAAATTTAAGGATTTTTGGACAACAGTCTTAACTGAGTAGCTAGTTGTGTGCAATAGAAAATAAGATCAAAGTAGCAGCAAGCAACTGAAGTTTAAAATCTTTATGATCTAGAATGATTTAATAATCTGTGTGGCTTAAACTTTAAAAATATAAACTAGGGGGAAAATAATTCTTAAATTTGGGTAATTTCATAAAGAACAGCATTTCCCCTAAAGAGAATGCCATAGCCCCTTCCCTCTGAAAGCTGCACAGAGGAGGCAGTGTGGAATACGTGTCCTGGAATCCTGCTCCCTGGCTCCACTTCCAGGCTGTGTGGTTACTAGCTTTGTGGCCTAGGGACGGTCAGTTTCTGAAACTGTAAAACAGAAATGATAGCTGTATACACTAGAGTTCCTGTAAAAGCTAGAGGAGATAATATACAGTGGTTGGCATATAATAAGCACTCAATAAAAGGCAATAAAAAGAATAAAATCCCCTTTTGTACTCAGTTTTTAAGAAAAAGAAGAAAATGTCACTAAGTAAAACTCACATGAGTATTCAGAATCCTTGTCTTTTAAAAACGAAGAGAAAAAGCTTATGAGATAGCGTTTCATTGTGTGGACTTGGCTCACTCTTTACAGCGTGGGCATGTATAGGGCTCTCATAGGAGAACTGGGATTTCTCCAGGAATGACCCTAAAGATTTTTAAGATCTTCATCAAAGAAAAAAACATCTTCCTTAATTTGTTGTGTTTACTACGATAGAAATTAAATTAATATAAACTGGTTTGTGGGGAGGGGGAGAAAAATCTCATACAAAAAAGGATTTGTTAGTAATCTCCCAAATTAAATTTCTTATAATCCCACATTTCCCGATTATTTTCAGTACCTGACTAGTCAAAATTCCACTTTCCTTTCAGAAGTAGACACTGTTACCCACTTCTTCGGCCATCTTCTTTTGTTCATATGCTGGTAGGTTTCAGAATATATCAATTAGGCATCTTATTGATTTGATAAATCATTTTTCTTCTAGTGTGATTTATTTATCTGCGATACATTTGGGATTTTGTTACAGTTGTAAAAATGAAAAACAAAGAACCAAAAATTCAAAATCACATGAGCAAAATGTCACTTAGTGAACATGACAAAGCTCGAGAGCACCTCTTTTAGACAGAACCCTTTGACAGTGTTGGGTTGCCCCTACGTAGACTCAAGATCGCGGTGTAGATTCTGATGAGCTGTGGGACAATAAATGACCCATCACAGAGGAAAAACCTGCAGACAGAAAATGATACCTGATGTCTTTCTGCACATTCCGATTTTTTTTCTTTCTAAGCCTTCTATGCCTATTTAGTCTAATTTAGTTTTAGTTTTAGTTAACGCTCTCTAAAATTACAATGTGTCTGAAGATTGGAATTCTTTCCCTCTCATAAGAATTAGATGTACATAGAATGCTTTTCTCTCCTGCTGCAGAGATGAGGTAAGTCACATGTCTCTCTTGTTCTCTCTGTCTGGTCAGTCTGCAGCGGGGATACATCTCATGGGACCCATGATGGCAAAGGTCCCTCCAGGAATGTGCATCCCACAGTCTTGCGTCTAAGTAGACTGCCTCTCATGTCATCAAAGTGTTAGCTCCAGTAAACAATGGGAGTACAGTCATTTCTTTTTAGATTGTGAAACCGTACAAAGTTATTTTCAGATTTGGCACAAGTTTAAACAATAAACGTGATTGAATCTATTGTTTAAAAAAATGACAGCACATGGGTTTACACTTTAAGTTTTAGATTACAAGAGAGAAATGACAGGGCTGTCAGGTTGCTGGTGGTTAGAGCAGAAACCATCTGGGAATAGGTAAAGGTTCTTTTTTAAAAGTTTTTTATTTATTTCTTTAATTGAATTTATTGGGGTGACAAATTATACAGGCTTCAGGTGTGCAATTCTATAATACATCATCCTTATATTGCATTATGTGTTCATCCCAAGTCAGGTCTCGCTCCGTCACCATTTATCCTCTGTACCCTGTCCCTCCTCCCTCTGGAATCAGTTCTCACTCTCAGCTGTCGTCATAACCATCTCTTTGGCTTATCCACGCCAAGTGTTAGCATTTCTTTTTTTTTATTTATTTTTTATAGAGACAGAGAGAGAGTCAGAGGGAGGGATAGATAGGGACAGACAGACAGGAACGGAGAGAGATGAGAAGCATCAATCACCAGTTTTTCGTTGCGACACCTTAGTTGTTCATTGATTGCTTTCTCATATGTGCCTTGACCGTGGGCCTTCAGCAGACCGAGTGACCCCTTGCTTGAGCCAGCGACCTTGGGTCCAAGCTGGTGAGCTTTGCTCAAACCAGATGAGCCCGCGCTCAAGCTGGCGCCCTCGGGGTCTCGAACCTGGGTTCTCTGCATCCCAGTCCGATGCTCTATCCACTGCGCCACCGCCTGGTCAGGCTGTTAGCATTTCTTAACAGTCTCCATAGACTAAATAGAGAACTTTGTGCAAATACTGCACACTATCGTGCTTTCCTCAAAGCCCACGTCATTGATCCTCCCATCATTCAGTCAGCAAGTGTTTATTGAGTGCCTACTATGTGCAGGGCACAAGATCATCTTGGATGGATACAACATGGATTGTATCTTTACAGAATTTCACCCCTAGTTTTTATAAGATCTTTGTATATTTATTGTGTATTATATACATGTATTATATAGATAGATACAGATAGATATAAAATCATCCTAATGAAGGGTTTGACTAGGAGCTCGAGAAATACTTCCTGTATGAAGAAGTGGACGGGCCACACTGGTGTGTCTCGGGCGGGCACTTGGCCACAGCCTGGCAGCCTGCTCCCGCTCCAGGTCTCTCCTGCGTCTGGGGAGTGTCAGGAATGTCTGGAATGCGGCAGCGGTGGCAAATTGAGTTCCTCTTTGACACGTTTCTAAGTTGACCAGTTTCTTGGGCAGAATGAATAGAGGCAGAAGGTGTGGACGCCACCTATAAACTCTGAGACTTCCGGTGCTCTCTCCCCGCGCTGTGGTACCTCTCATTCTCTCCCGCACCCCAGCAGCCCAAGTTTGTTTCCTGAGGAAGAGAGTAGGGCCTACAAAGAGTTTTCTCCAAATTGTACTCAACTCTCCATATTCACATTTATGCTTGAATTTAGCTACTAGAAAAAGTATCAAATGTCATACTCAAGGCATTAAATTTAAAGATTTTTTTCATCTTTGAACTATTTAGATTAAGATTTTTTTTATTTTTCAATTACAGTTGTTAATCAATATTATTTTGTATTAGTTTCAGGTGTACGCATAGTGGTTAGACATTCTTATACTTTACAAAGTGTTCCTCCGGATGTTTCCAGTACCCACCAGGTACTGTACTTAGTTATTACAATATTATTGACTATATCCCCTGTGCTGTACTTTACAGCCTCGTGAGTATTTTGTAACTACCAAGATATACTGCTTAATCCCTTCATGTTTTCTACGCAGTTTCACATAGAAGATTAAGATTAAAATTTTAAATGAAAGAATTACTTTGGAAACACTACTACATTCCCAGGTTTAAGTGAGATAGTCACTCTGGCTGGACTAGGATGGCAAGTAGAGCTTCTAGAAGACCCTCTCCCCTTTTCCATCTCTCTCTCTCTCTCTCTCTCTCTCTCTCTCTCTCTCTCAGGTGATTTTCACACAAAATGTTAATGGGTCCAAGGTATAGTTTTCTCTGGGACTCTCACTCTGCTGAATTGGCTTCCTAGAATTATCATCCTTCTTTTTGAAATAGAACTATGCGAAGTCTTGAATTTTATTACAGAATTTAATAACAATAATTACTTAAAATTTAATGAACTTCACTACTGATTTAATTGCTTTTGAGTAGTTCCACTTAACTTATTAAAGAGAAGCAAGGACATATTCATTTAATGGGCAGCAGAAGTCTTGCCCTCACATCTGCCTACGTTCTCTTTTCAATTAATCAATTACAGTCCGATGGTGTGTAATTACACATTAAGAAAGTTATTGGATAGCACAGCATGCCTGTCCCGAGGGGCTCATGAATACACTAATATAACACACCTGTAATGACCTGAGCTCACATCTGCAAATTACACTCATTTCTCTCTCTTTGCTAAATTAAGATGAGAGCAATTACCGTTAACTTTTTGAGACACATCTAGTCAATGTGATATAGAGGAAACAAGTGAAAAAGAGACAACTGAGAGAAAAGCACAAATGGAAGGAAAAGGCTTTATCTGCAAGTGGAAGTCATCTGCCTCTTGAAAGGCGCTTGCTGAGATCCAGCACCATTGCAGTCTCCGAGGGCAGGCTCATCCAGCAGAACTGTGTCCCGACTCATACCAAACCCTTGAGAGAAACAGGCCCGCACTATTTAACCCAAATAGTGACTTGCTTTTCAGCTGCTGTCAATCTCCTGATGAGAGATACGGGAAAACCTTTTGAAATCACATTCAGGCAAATTTGCTTGGCTTGTTTTAAATCAAACCAAAGTCTGGAACTGATCCCCACGCAGGACCGCTAAGCCTCTGCATAGCAACTAAGCTGTGTTAAAAAAAAAGGGGGGGGGGGGTAGGCGGGGAGAAAGCAAGAAAGGAAAAGAGCTCAGTAAAAATACAACACAAAGGAGCAAATTTCACTACATTAATGGCCTAAAGGCTCTGGTTATGTGAAGGGGTCTATTCCAGTACATCCTTCTGATTTAAACTAAACCAGTACAACTCAACAAGAACCTCTTAATCCAAGTTATATAGCCAGAGACATTCTAAATGTCTAAACTAACCAAGTGATTTTAAGCAAAATGCCCTGTTAAAATAAGCTCCTTGATGTCTGCACAACTCCAACTCGAGAAGCAATCTGTTGACATTTTCAGCAAATGCTCTTAGTCTGAGACAGAGGCAGCAGTGGCTTCTGAGTAAAGTGATTCTTCTCCCCTTCACCCCCCCTTCACCCCCTCCTCCTCCACAGAAAAGCCCCCTACTCCTGGTATCCATTCATTGAGGTACTGACAAGATCAAATCTGCTGGACTAATGGCTGTCCATCAGAATAGAAAGAAGGATACACTGATACTCAGTTAGCAGATGCTCATGAACATGCAAATGAATGTGGTGAGCTTTCTTGGTAGGGAAGGATTTGCTTTGTTGATGTTTTTTAACTCTGTAGCCAATTTTGGGCATTTTGCATGCTGTTTTCCTTCCTTATAGCCACTGGCCACGCACAGCCGCCGGCACTCAAGCATAGCCTGCCTCTTCGGGTGCCTCCTGGGGATGCCCAGGACCCTGCTGGCCCTGAACAGAGGTTCTGTGTCAGCGGCAGAGACACCCTGTGTACTTTCAGGGTGTGGCCTTTCCTGGCACTCCTGGCCTGTCGGGACAAACATCTATGTCCAAGGGGCTATCTTCCTGTGTGGGCTCCGTTTGTGGCATCTTATGGGCCTCCACAGGGTTGAACTGTAAATAGTGGCCACCACATAAAACATGCCATCTGTACCCCTGTGGGAAGTAGGATGGAACACAAAAAAGATCTATTCCAGGAATATGAACTGGTGTTTACAGACATGCCAGGGCTGGCTTTTAAAACACAGTGGAAAACTGTCTCAAAAGCAGTTTAAGGACCACGTAATAGAAGCCTGAAAAAAAGTGTTATAGGAGCAAGAGGGAAACCTCTACGCCCACGGAGCTGTACCAAGCTGGCATGTCCACACCAGTCGCCTCTGCCCGGAAGTGTGAGATACAGTGCAGTCTCGTCAGGAGTCCCTGAGAAAGCAAGGTCAAGGCCAGAAGGCAGAGGACACCTGTGGCTCTCATGCCTTGGGGGTCTAGAGTCTCTAATAATTCCTTAAAGACTGGAGGCTAAGGAGATAAGTTTGGGTTAAGCAAACTGGATTGCCACGGGAATCCTTATTTGCTGGGCTGGGGATTCAGGGCTACTTGTGGAGGCGTCTTTAGTGGGACATTATATACACAGGCAGACAGAGGGCCCTTGGCTATTGGAGTGATGACCATATGTCCCAGGATTTGCACAACCTTCCTAATTTCACATTTATTGTCTGTTTTTATAAATCAGTGGTCCAGAAATGGGTTGAGGTGCCCAGCATTTGGAAGTAGAGTCACTCTTGAAAGCACTGTGAATTGTTGACCCATTTAACCCCCACTGTGTGAACTGGGAGTGATTTTTTGCAATTTGTAATACACACATAAAATATGAAGTCATAAACAGGTTCACAATATATATAATCAGGCTGTCTAAGTGGGATTGATCGTTTCTGGTTTCCATTTGTATTCCTTTGCTACTTGCTTGCTGAGTTTATCATCTTTGAATGCTTGTTAGCAGAAACAGCTGCCTTGGTCTGGGAAATAAGTTCTTTCCTAATGAAGATGGGTAATTCTTGTTCATGTATACTGCAGTTATTGTCTTGTGATGTGAGTTTATTTCCTGGTTCGTTCTGTGCTGGAGACCTGGCCACTCAGTTTATGAAGATACTGGGGTGTTACCTGAAGGGAGTGCTGTCTCCTATTTCTAAAATCAATCCCGAACCTCTGCCCCCACCCCTGTCGCTACCTATCAGCCCTTCCCCTTCTCTCCCTTTCTACCAAGAAGGGTGAGGCTCTCTTGGTTTTCAGTAAAGTATGCCTATGAGGGTGCCCTCTAGTGATGTGTAGTCTAATAACGCCGTCCAAATTGACTTCGGAGTTGGGTCCTATCTCTGTACCCACGCCTGCACATTGTGCACTTAGGGGTCTGTGAGTTTGATATTTTGAATTCTTGAGCCAGACTCTGGTGCGAATGTGTGGGTGTCCTCAAGTGCATGTGCGTGTTTATGCAATAACTTCTGCTGAAGTCTGAAGTTAGTGAGCTCTTTTATATCACAGCACTGTGAAAAGCTAAAAGTTCATTGGCCACCTGCCTCCCAGAATTTCTTCCTGGCCACATTTCCCGGCAGGTTCCAGTCATCTGTCAGCCTGATAGGAGCCATCTTCCCTCTTCCCACTTCCCTCCCGCACCACTCCACCTGCTCACCCCACGTGCAAATTTCCCTCAACTTTTTAAGCTGAACAGACCAGCTACCAGCCAGGGAGCCTTTGTGCTTCCCGGATTCTCTGGGTATGTTTCCCTTTGTTCTCACATGGCATATGCTAGAATATCTTTTTTGAGGCCCCAGTGGAAATAAAGCAAGCTAAAGGAGGGCTGATGCTTGTGCCATAGTGTTAAAGACCAGGCGGCTGCCGTCCTCAGACCCGTGTGGAGCCAGCAGGGCTGACGTGGGGGGAACCCAGGGCAGTAACCTTCAGGGGTCACTGCCTCTTTCTCATCTAGCTGCCCTCCTTCTATCAGAGATTATTCTGTCATAGCTAAATCTTGAATGCTTCTAATTAAAGCTGAGGAAAATAAATAGGAGAAAAAAACGTATATTTGCAAAAGCGGTGCATTAATGTTTCTCCCCAGTGGTCTGGGAGGAAACAACAGCGGTGTGATTGCAGCAGCAGCTCCCGCTGGTCCAGCTTGCCGGCAGACAGACAGCATGTCCGGGGAGCGGAGTTTGAGAACCGCTCCTGGTCTCTGAGGAGCCACAGGGAGTTCCAGCCTTCAGCGTCCTGGTGTGCCTCCCACACGGGCTCTGGCCCCAGGAAGCAAGCCCGGATCCTTCCGCAGACCTTATGCCCTGGTTTGGGGTTTAGGAATTATGGTCCCCTTGACTGTGGACTGACCCTCCAACCCCAAGTTGCCTGTAGTCCCTCACTACTCAAAATGTAGTCCATGTACCAGCAGCGTGGACTCCACCTAGGCGCCTGGCGAGAATGCAGATTCTCGGGCCCCGTTCAGCCACTCTGAATCGGAACCTGCATTTTAATTAGGTCCCCTGGGGATTTGTGTTCACACACTATAGTTTGAGATGCTCTGGGCTAGTGTATGATGACAGATTTTTATTCTGTAAATTTGGGTCTGCTTCCTTGAGCTTCTTATCATTATAAGACACACACTTATATTCACACTCCTCCCCTTGCCCTCATAATCTCTCTCGTAGTCATTGAGCAAGTTATCTTGTACAGCAGGTAGAATTCTCACCCGCAGCTGAGTGTCTTGCTGGGAGTCTCTAGAAGGAGCAGGTGGGGGCGAGTGAAGGTGGGTGCTCACTGGTGGTGGGGGACACAACCAGGAGACAGAGCAGCTCCTTGGGAAGTTCAGCCCACAACTGCTTCTGTGTGTTTGATGTCTGAGTCTTAGGGCTCCAGTTTAGGAAGAAGAGGTAAGGCAGCTATGGGAACCTAAACCCCAAACAGCCTCTGGTGCCTGGAATTTGGGCTTCATTGCTTAAGCCCTGGGACATGAAAAAGGGTTCCCACCTCCCAGCTCAGCTCAGGGGAGGAAGCCTTTGCTTTCTACCTACAGAACCAGGACAGGCTGGACTCCGCCAGACGCGCGATGCTCAGGCAGATAAACTGGTTCCCCAGCCCAGCCCCTGCCCCATGGTCTCTACGGAACTGCAGTGGTGCCCAGTTGGGGCTTGTCAGCACCCCATCTCCCTCACCTGTCCCCACCACATACAATGAACAGGTGGGAAAGCTTAGCACATGGCAGGCTGGGAACCCTTGAGTTTCTCATAGTCTAGACTAGAGACGGAGTCTGTTATCCACACCAAGAAAGGGGACTCGAGAAAAGTTATGTGTGACAAGGAATTGGGGCCAATGAGCACTGGACCGTTAGGTCCAGTCCTGGGGATGTGTTCTGGGTGATGTTCTTGATACAGGTACTGTATTTTTTCCAGAACACCTGTTTCCAGATGTTCTGCTTGTTGTCACCATAAATCACTGAGCTGACTTGGGGCTCTGGCTATATTTTCCAGTTTGCCTTACACACCCCACCCAGCAGAACAAATATTGGTCAGATTGTGTGTCTTGATTTTTTTTTCAGGCAATTGGTGACAGTTGATTGCACAACAGGAAGTAGACAGTTAACTTAGAGGATCGTGTTGGCAGCCACCTGGGCTCTCTGGGGTGGGCCCAATGTCAAGTATTCTGGCCTATTATCGCTAACTTCCCCAGGAACATGGATGCACCTCCAGCCGACCTCGTGTTCTGCTGTTGATGTCAAATACTGACATTGTTGCAGGAAAAAAATATGAAGTTAATGAATATAATTTTTTCTTTTTTTGTCCATTTAAGAGTTACTCTTCTAGTTTTTCTTAAGCATTTGGCATTTCGCACCTATTGGAGCAAGAACATGTCAGCACTTGACAAACCAAATAAACAGTAGAAAGAATTAATATGAAGAACTCAGAAAGAGCTGGTCATCTGTAATTTAACAGCCTTCCGTGTGCATGTAGGCAGTATATGGCTGGGGTTGGGTTGTCTTGATTATGTACATGCAAGATAGTGAATATATTCATAATTTCTGGGTATAACATTGTCTTTAGTTAGAATAATAGCATTAATTGTATCAGCTTTTCTTGGGGTTCTGTAGAGAGTTTTGCCCTGTGCTTAGGCATAAGAGACCCTGTGTCAACCCATGATCCTAAAGGCTTCTGGAACTTTGGGTCTCTTTAGGGACTAGCTCTAGAGAGAGGTAGATTAGTTTGTAGCCATGACTATGTTGTGATTTCAGGGGCTACTCAAGGGGAAGAATTAGGCCACCTGTTCACCTGAAATTCCACTATTAGAGGTTATTCTTGGCTATCTGAATTACAAGCCTTATAAGGATTGACATAGTGGGTTTCCTTTGCCTAAGATCAAGGGCCCTGACAGAAGGATAGATAACCAAGGGACAGAATGACTAAGGAAGGAGAAGGTGGGCTACAATCTTATACATCAGAGTTCTGTTCAGAAAGGGGTGTGTCTCTTTCTTGACCATCCAAAGGAACAAAATGCTGTCAGGTGTTTGGTTGGATTTTTGTTGTTGCTTCTCTTCACCTCAGAGATTCCTAAATGGTGACCTGTGGACTGGGGCATGATGAATGAGGATGTTGCATAGGAACTTTGTATGAAGGCAGAGAGTACCCTGTGCTTTGAGCTAGGGAAAAAATGGCAAAGAGGTGTCGCAAGGAGGAACAGATCACCTCCAATCAGGGAGGGGGCACCAGGTGGGTCTGTTAGATTTGGCATCAGAGAGCTCCTTGGGCTGACACAGGATCAAGGTGTAGCCATCACTTTTGATCTGTTCTTCATCCCCTTCCCCAAAGAAGACCCTCAGCAGGGTCATCAAACATGACCCCTCCACATCAGGAATTCATACCTGAACCTGCTATTTTCAGTAAGTGTTTTGTGAGCGGTGAAGCCAGACTGTCAGTTAGACCTGTGATCTCAGCAGGCTTTGATTACACGCCCCCATCAGTAAAAACATTAGACCCTTGAATCTTTTCTTTGATTACTTCATCCGATCATCTCTGCACCCTCTGGGGTCCCCCCACCCCATGTTGAAGTTAACTCTAGAAAAGTGTGCATAGGCTGTTGATGCAAACTAGGTTTAGCAGTAATAGGTCTTACAGACAAGGAAAGCCCTGAGATACATACTGTGGGGCTACACATCCTGTTCCTGAGCACAACCTGCAAGTCACTGGTGTCTGTGGATGGCAGAGAGAAATTGCATAACAACTGTGAAGCCCAAGGCAGAGATTCTGAATACTAAGTCCACTTGCAGTGTGGACTTTGTATTTAACACATAGGTAGGTGATACATGCCTCAGGACCTCTCTGCTTGATCCCGAGGAGTTTTCAGGCTGGAGTAGAAGGTGGTGCTGGCAGCCTTGGTGGGTAGGGCGATCTTGCCACCTGGGTCCATTAGGCATTAGCAATCTGGGGTAGAAGGAGAAGGACAGAAGTTCTGGGAAGGCCTGGTGGGGAAGCCCTGTATCTCCCAATCGTTGCTATCCCTGGAGAGGACTAAATTAGTAGGGAAGCAGTAAGTTAGGACTGAGTGATGGAGTCGTGCTCTTAAAATGTTGCCCCAGTGTTCTAGGTCTCAGTCATCTGAGCTCTTCGACCTATTTCTGACCAAGGACCTCCATCTCTCTGAGGTCTGCCACCACCTAAGCATAGATCTCCCATTTCCATATGCCAGGTTGGGGCCCACAAAGAACTCACTTCATAGAAATTCATTTACAGACACCTCTTCTTAGTCACATCTCTTCCGATTGGAGGCTTGTTCTGCCACATAGATTGTTAGCTCCGAGTAAACTCTAAGAAAGCACTCAACACTCTAGTAAGCCTCTATCAAACACCCACCGGGTGTCGGGCATCTGGGAAGAGCTGGGCGCAGAAGGGACTGAGACAGATTCTTCCCTTCCCACAATGCTCTTTGTTCTGGAGCTGCCTGGGTCCCCCAAGCAAGACAGCTGGGCCAGGACTGCCGAGATGGCCCGTCTTCCTTTCTGGGGAAAGAGCCGTAACCCTCTCTGGACTGTCCCTGAAAAGGTTTTCTTAGCCAGAATCCTGCTAACTCCCGAGGAGGAGGGCACCTCAGAGGAAGCTGGCGGTGGAGGCAACAGGGAGTGAGGAGGAGTGGCTTGGGGAATAAGGACACAGCCCATCTGAGCGGCCGTGAGTCCGCGAGCCAACTCCTGGCCTCTGAGCAGGAGGCCCTGGCAGGTGCCATGTGGCTGCCATGCGAGTCCTCGGGGAGGCCCCTCTCCCTGCACACGAGCTGAATCAGACTTCCTGGGTGGGGGTGGGTGGAGTGCAGAGAGGAAGCTTCTTGAGTGATTCTAACGTGTTTCGAAGCCCTTGAAGCATCTAAAGGAGTTCAGGTCCTGATTCAAATGAAATCTTCCAGCTAGTTCTGAAACTCCTAAACCAACAATGACGTTTGCTCCAACCCTCCCTCACCCCCATCGCTTTCTTTCTCTCCCCCCACCGTGTGTAAGCGAGAGGGGGGGAGAGAGAGTAATAAAGACAGGTGGACATTCGCCTTGAGAAGAGTTGATTATTTACTCAAAGTGCATCATTACCATTTGCTAGGTATGAATTTAATACCTGGGACAAATTATTGTGGTCCACAGAGGGAGCAGACTGCCTGCTTGGCTGGTGCAGGTGTGGCTGCCGAGTGGACCGCGGACGCGGGAGCCTCGCCCTTGGGTTTTGCTTCCCTGCCTGCCCAGCCGGTCCCTTCAGGCCCCCTCTTTTACTGCTAAAGGTCAAGTGATTCCTTCGTCACCAAAGACTTTAGGGGTGGAGGCCCGTGATGATAACTGAGGACTGATGTGAGGCCTTTGGGGACTGAGCCCGGGGTGTTTATCGTCATGTGAAGTGGTGCTCTCCCAGGGAGAGGGGGGAGGGGGCTCCTTGGCCGAGCCACAGAATAGGAGCCAAAAACAGTCATCTTCAAAAGGGCGGCAGCAGCAACGGAACATTACTGCCGATGTGGGACTTGAAGGAATCCGGAGAAGGCGAGCCTGTTTTTAGCAGGAGGGAGAGTGCACACGGTGATAGGCACCACAGGCCGCTGTCACTAACATTTGGCTATAAGCAACGTTTCCGTCTTTACACATGACTGCCCCGCAAATGAGAAAGAATCAACTCTTGATCTGCTTGCTGAGTCAAGCTCTCACCTGTGCTGAGCCCAGCGGGAGGACCTGTCCTGGGGGCTGTGCAGCCGGCCAAGCCTTGGGTTCATCTGTCTTGCCATGGCTATTGACATGTCAGCTGTTGATGGCAGGTTGCTCGACGGTGGTGAGGAGGGTGCTGCTCTTTCCAGGTGCAAAAGCTCTGCAGTGTTACCTCTGTGGGGAAAATGTTCAGTGCACTTGATTCAATTACGCATGCACGTGTGGAAATACAACACTCAAATGAGCAGGAATAAAAATATATTAAATTTGAAGAAGTTAAGTAATCCCACTGGGAAAACCAATGAACTTGAGGTGAACTCAGCAATGTCAGAAAAGAGAATCCCGGAAATGCGAGCTCTTCAGCAGTCTGCCAGAGCCCAAGTGAGACATATGCATTCCATCCTCTTTGCCCGTATGAATATCTCTCCCAGATCAGTATCAGGAAGCCTGGTACACACGTGCTTTTTGAAACTTTAAGCAGCAAGCATTTTTCCAAGTCTTATTAGAAACAATTATCTGTTTAAGGTAGTGCATTTGAATTTGGTAGGGGCAAGATTTCTGAGGGTAAGGCCCGAAAGATGAGCTCTCCACTCACACACTGTCCATCCTGACTGGCACCTTTTCTGCTCTGCTGAACTTGGTGTTAATTATTGGCATTCCTACTGGTCCATAGTGGCTGAAAACTGAGTGAGAAGAAAAAGAGAAAGAAAACCCCCGGGGCAGACCTTGTAGCCTCCAGTCTACCTGCACGTAGCACTTTTTATTATTTCCAGCTTGCGTTTAGGTTGCTGTGCATGTGTAGAAAGTTCGAGCTTTTCTAGACAATCGGCAAAGTAAAGCAAGATGAAGTGAGGGGTTGAGGGGTTTGCTGAGCCTCTCTGTGGGCTTCGAGCAGTGGTTTCAAAGTGTGGTCTCCATTCCAGCGACATCAGCATCATCTGGGAACTTATTAGAGATGCTGATTCTTGTTCTTCACCCAGACTTACTGAGTCAGAAACTGTGGGGGCACGGCCCAGGTAGTTATGGGGCTAATTTTGTAATATTGTGGTAAAATATATGCAACATGATATTTAGCATTATAACCATTTTAAGTATATAATTCAGTGTCATTCTCAGTGTTGTACAACCATCACCACTATCTATTTCTAAAACTTTTTCATCACCCAGAAAAGAAACTCTGTAGTCTCTAAACGTTATCTCCTCAACCCCTTCTTCCCCCAGCCCTTGATCTCTGATCTACTTTCTGTTTCTATAAATTTGCCTATTCTAGATATTGCAGAGGAGTGGGATCATACAATATGTGGCCTTTTGTGTCTGGCTTCTCTCACATAGCATAATATTTCAGGATTCATCCATGTTGTAGTGTGTACTTCATTCCTTTTTTTTTTGGCTGAATAATGTTCCATTATATGTATATGCCATGTTTTGTTTATACATTCATCTATTGATGGACACTTGGGTGGTTTCCACCTTTTGGCTATTATGACTAATGCTACAATGGTATTAGTGTACAAATATCTGGAATCGGTATTTTAACGAAGTCTCTGGATGATTCTGACGTGTTCTCAATTCAGAGAAGCCCTGGCCCAGAGCCCAAGGGCTGTCATTATGTAGGAACATAGAATGCTCAATGCCCTGCTGTGGCTCTGTACATCCCAGCCAGAGGTCAAGACTGTGGACACTTAAATCTCATTTGTGCTACGGACATCAATATTTAGAGTTTCTCAAAGTTCTTTCTGAGACTAATTCCAGAAGAAAAATACCCAGACTCGGGGTTCTCTTTGACTTTGTTTCATGGGTGATACCTCAAAATGTTTCAAAGGGATGGCAGAAAAGCATTTATTAAAACTGCATAACCATTTGGTTGTTGTTGAGTGGAGTTTCACTCGGGTGTTTTGGCAGTCCATGACCACCTTGATATTAGCTGTAACAAAGACCCACTCTACTCTTCTCTATAGACATCAGGGTGTTTTTGTTGTTGTTTTTCCTGAGCACTGTAGCAGTAGTCAGTGGGAAGAAAAATAGAGAAGGAAAAATTTGTTTGTATAAATTCAGGTAGTTGGTTAATATTTGGTGATTATTGTCTTAAGAATTTACAGACCCCAACTACTTCTTCTCTTTTTTTTAATGTTTTTTTTATTGATTTTAGAGACAGGAACATCAATCCATTCCTGTATGTGCTCTGACCAGGGATTGAACCAGCAACCTCTGTGCTTTGAAACAGTGCTCTAACCAACCGAGCCATCTGACCAGGGCACCAACACCTTATTCTTTTTTTTTTAATTTAGAAAATTAAATTTGTCCCTCTTTATACCCTTTCCCCAATTCCCTCCCTGCTTCCCCTCTCTTATAGCCCCTCCCCCTGGTAACCACTGCTCTCTTATCTATGTCCATGAGTCTCAATTTTGTGTCCCACCTATGTATGGAATCATACAGTTTTTAGCTTTTTCTGATTTACTTATTTCACTCAGTATGATGTTCTCAAGGTCCATCCATGTTGTCGAAAATGATATTATGTAATCATTTCTTATGGCTAGGTAGTATTCCATTGTGTGTGTGTGTGTGTGTGTGTGTATACACATATATATATGAACCATATCTTCTTTATCCAATCCTCTATAGAGGGACACTTGTTGTTTCCATGTCTTGGCCACTGTGAACAATGCTGTGATGAATATGGGGGTGCATGTGTCTTTACGAACCAGTGATTTTGAGTTTTGGGGTAGATACCCAGTAGAGAGATTTCTGGGTCATATGGTAGTACTATTCTTAATTTTTTGAGGAACCACAATACTTTCTTCCATAATGCCAACACCTTATTCTTAGCTAACTAACTCCTTCCTCTTCAGATAAGTTAAATAATTTGTTTGTGGTTGCACAGCTAGCAAATGAAAAAGTCAAGGTTAGAATTCATGTCTCAGTTCAAAGTTGTCAAATAAACAAATTCATACTGGTTGCTGGTGGTTTAAAATATTACCCCTTAGAAGATATCTGGATTTTTAACAGAGGACTCCTAGATATGTAATATTTTAACCTAAAGAAGTAAATCTCTATGGACAGAATGCTATACTTGAGGAGGAAGGGGAGACCTTTCCAACCATTGCAAAGTCACACCATGTGGTCTGCAAATTCAGCTCTCAGAACCCCTGGAGGGCAGGTTCAGAAGGGTGTTGTTGTGATGTGTCATCTGGTGGTCACACATTATGAAGGAAATGGAGGCGGGATGGAGGCAGCCTGGCCGATGACAGTCTGAAAGTCACAATGTCTTAGGGACAAGGGAAGCGACTGAGGATGAAAGAGCTGCAGGCACATACCCCCATTGCAGGTGTGTGAAGTGTGGCCTTGCAGAAGAGGATGCGGGTGTGCTGGGCGGCTGGAGAGAGAGTCCCGGTTTGTGGGTGGAGGCTGCAGGACGGCAGATCTCTTCTCAGTACCAGAAGGAGTTTGCTGAGAAGCTCAGCGTCAGCAACCTTATGAAGTAATAAGTCCCCTGTTGGCAAAAACATCACAGTTCAGTCAGATGACCAGCCAAGCACATTGTAGAAGGGCTCTCTCCGTGTTGATTGGAAGGTGGGATGAAATGACTCCCTGGTGCCAGTTCAACTCCAACGCATTATGACCTTGAACTTTCAAAAGTTGCTGAACTGTTCTATGCTTAATACAAAACCAGTATCAAAAGGGAATTTGATATTGATCTATCATTTTCACTTTTTAAAGTATGTCACTCCTTTAAAAAAAAAAATCACTCAGCATCACTGATGGAAATTTCTGAAATAGAGTTAATTACTCCTTGGGGATTTCATCTCCTGTTTACAAATTCAGTGAGACATTAACCTGAATCTGTTGATAACGATGTACTGCTCTGACCTATTGGCATTTCCCTTTTTAAGCTAATAAGTTAAAAACCTCAAGTGGAGCCACTCCGTGGGTAAGGATCTTGGGAGCTAGCAAAGCAGAAAGGTCCAGCTGGAGTCCGAGGCACAGGCGGGAGCTGTTTGCATTATCATTCTTTCTGTTGCATTCGGCTGACAGCAGTGAGGTCTTAGGATTTGGGTCGTTGGCATGATCATGGTCTTTCGACAGCTGAAGGATGTAAATACCGAGGACAGAAAAATTTACTTAGCTTGAGACAATGGGTATAATTAGGGTAGGAATAATGGAGTGAGATTAAGCAAAGAAACAGACTGAATATTAGTGGGGTACTTCCACGCAATAGATTTATGAAGCTTTTAGATATTTTCTAGGGAATGCTATTCTGTATTTTCCAAGTCAGTTGAAAACCAGAGGGACAAAGGCTGAGATGATCTTGAAGAAAGCTGAGCCTCTGGGGAGAAGGCAAACGGACCCTCTCCCTACTTTCCTCTCGGCTTTCTGTAACCATGAAAAGTTCAGCGTGTGGCCCTGGCCGGTTGGCTCAGCGGTAGAGCGTCGGCCTAGTGTGCGGAGGACCCGGGTTCGATTCCCGGCCAGGGCACACAGGAGAAGCGCCCATTTGCTTCTCCACCCCTCCGCCGTGCCTTCCTCTCTGTCTCTCTCTTCCCCTCCCGCAGCCAAGGCTCCATTGGAGCAAAGATGGCCCGGGCGCTGGGGATGGCTCCTTGGCCTCTGCCTCAGGCGCTAGAGTGGCTCTGGTCGCAACATGGCGACGCCCAGGATGGGCAGAGCATCGCCCCCTGGTGGGCAGAGCGTCGCCCCCTGGTGGGCGTGCCGGGTGGATCCCGGTCGGGCGCATGCGGGAGTCTGTCTGACTGTCTCTCCCTGTTTCCAGCTTCAGAAAAATGCAAAAAAAAAAAAAAAAAAAAAAAGTTCAGCGTGCAATCCCCCGCTGAATGACCGTCCACCTATATAGCAAGCACTTGCTTTTCTTAAAACCAGGAGTTAGTCAAAGGATGGTGTGTTCCCAAAGGAAAAATTTTAATATAATAAGGATCCTAGAGAATTTCTGGAGAAAATCTGGGTTGATTTCTCCACCTGCTGGTTAGTCCTGCCTCCAGAGGTCAAGAAGGGGAGGCTAAATCCATCTACTGCTGTGAATGGTGGGCAGAGGTCGTGAACGGTGGATTAAAAGGAAGTGCCTGTTACAGGGAGCAACGGAGCACTGCTGATTGAGGGAGACGGAGGCCTCCGCCATTGTGGAGCCCTCGATAAGCCTCCAACTTTTCTTTTTCTCCGGAGCATTTCCCCTGCCTGAAAGGAACCTGCTTGCTTCTGGCGACCTCTAGTCACTGTTGTAGGACTTGTCGCCTTCCTGGGCCAGGTGTGCTGGGCACCATGCATTGCCTGGAGGGTGCATGGGAGCCAGGCTTCCTTCGGAGACTAATTAGAGACATGTGCATTCAGGTATTTTGCATAGGCCACTTAGTAGTCTGACAGGTAAAACAATAGAAGGGTATACTGACATTTGGTAGAGATTTTACCTTTAATCCCTCTGGAATGTCATTACCTCCCGCTTCCTCTGTGGTCACAGAGGTGGGCCGCTAGGGGCTCTTTTTCCATTATAAGGGTAGCTCCCATGTAATTTTCCACTTTGAATTCTACATCCTTTTTTTTTATTGAGTAAAATAGTGTTTTACTCTTTAAAACAGACCATGATTGGTCTGTGCTGCTCGGTTTGTCTTAAAAGGGAATAAAGTTCTTAATTGAAATAAAATCGGAAGCAGTTCTATGGAGCGCTCTGCGAGGGGGCGAGCGCACAGGCGGGTCTGATGCTTCCTTTGACTGCAGAAACAGTGGGGACCACCATCTCCGGAGCAGCGACACTGGCCGCCTTGGTTGTCCCTGTCCTTGGATTTATACAGCCTTTGATTGTCCTGCCTGGCTTAGAATGCCGGATGCCATTGAAGTCTAACCTCAGGCTCTCCCCTGTCACATTCAGGCTTTGGGGAAGGCCTGTCTCTGACCTCAGGATGTTCTGTGTTTGAGCCGCGATAGGACCCACAGGCAGCAAAACTGGAGTCAGAGACCAGCAGCAGCAGAGAGAGGGCAGTGGGCGCTGCTGGCAGGGATGGCGAACCGGGCGCAGGGAAGAACGGGAGCGAAAGCAGCCATGTTCACCTGGGAGAGTGGCTCCCGGGCACCCGGGGAGAACTCACACTGGCTTCAGGGCACTGTGGAAGCCAGGTTGGCTCTTAATGAGGTTTTTCTGTGTGTTCCTGGTTTCACATTTTCCTGCTGGAGTCTCATCACAATGCGGGGTAATGTCCAAGGGAACGCTCACCTGCCTTTCCCCATCCGTTTCCTGACCCGGGTTCTGAAGAGACCTCAGGGAGGCACTATAAAACCCTCCAACGAAGGTTCATTTGGATTCTTGCTAATTCAAAAATGTCAGTGTAATGATGAGGAATCTGTTGAAAAACAGAACAAGCCACCTTCTAAAAGATGGCGTGATTTTGGTATACGGTCGGGTTAGTGCCGGATTTACTGCGGCTGAACTGCAGAGATGTCTTAAGCTGTGAACACAGTTGTCTGTCTCAGTGTGACGCCCGTTTACTGCAAGTCAAGCTGCAGGAAGTCCAGCTGATGTAAATAGATTAATATTTAAAAGTAATACTGAAGAATGAGGTTCCAAACATGTAACATTTAATTATTAAAAACCCATCATGGAAATTGAATCCAAGCTCCTGACTCACGTCTGGTACGTGGTGATGAGCCCAGTTAGCCAGTGAGCCTACTCACGCTGTGGCTCATTCTGACCATCACAACACCAGGCCCATGTTCTCCTAAAATCTCTAGCAATGTAGATTTGGGCAGCTTGGGTAGTGTGACATGTTTTCTCGTTAGATAATTGTCGCAATCCTTTCAAGTCATATTCGTGGGTTAAATGACTACATAGTGTTAACAGGACTTAAAAAAAGATTTTGAGTTACTTCCAACTGGTAGGATTTGGAAGAGTTAGGTTACCTGTTAGAAATCACAGTATTAGGACATTCATGCTACCTCTGAGTTTATCAAGACTGTATGTGTTACAGGATGCAGGTGTCTGATTAGAGGAATTGACTTAGCTCAGGGATAATCACCCATCTTCCTTTTGAGACCACAGTTTTTCTGGCCCTGTAGGACACATGCATCACTCACCCTTGATGAGGGTGTTTGCTGAGAGGCCTGTGGTGGAGAATGGCCAGAGGAAGAGAGAATGACCCGCCGTGTGACTCAAAGTAGAATAAACCCTTACAGACCAATTGAATCTATTTCAAAATCAGTGTGCCATCCACTGTTTGAGGTGGTACTTCTTGATTATACATTTTTATTCAGCATGGCAGATCAGACATGCCCTTCATTTGTGAATATGAATATACTGATATGCCATTTGTTGTGCTTTAAGAGTCTGTCCCTTAGTTGCGGGGCTCGTTTCTCATAAGATGCACATGAATTCATCTGTAATGCAGAAAATGCAGTGGTGTGACCTAAAATGCTCTCGGGTGGAGCTTCAGGGTTTGGAAGGTCACTAGGAAATGGTGTTTATGACATCCTGTCGGCTCTAGGGCTATGTGGGGTAACTAGAACTGAGAGGACAGAAATTGAGTTTGTAGTGACTGCAGAAGCTGAAACCGCAGGCTGAAATGTAATAGGGTCGGTCTAAGGCTCCGTGAGCACAGGAAGCTGATGAGAGGTGAGGGGGAGCTGTAGGGCTGAGAAGAGTGCTGCAAGGGGATGAGTAGCCTTGATTCCTCACAGGAAACATGCAGAATCACTTTCCCCTTCCCTCCAATTCAGTCAACAGCCAGCTGTTGCACGTAGAACCCTTACCTAAGTGTGCAAGACAGCGTGCTGAGCTGTAAAAGTTTCAGGAGACCCAGGCCATGTTTCCTGGCTCTGTCTGATTTTGCATTCAGATCATTAAAGTAGCATCTTCCAAAGTGTTTTTCTACAGATCCCTCTAGAAGGAGCTCTATATTTGGAAAGTTGAGGAAGCTCTGGATTACTGAAGTTACACATGCTTCTTTTGTGCAGAATTTCTCAGAGGCTTAAATATGGCAATGTGCCCTTGAGCGTCTCCAAAAGAAACGTCAGCTCTGCAACGTTTCCAGATTCATTTGACCATGAGTCCTCTTTTCAGGCCCAGAGCACTGATGTAACTAGTGTTTTTCAGAATTCCCTTTAGGCAACAGAGAGTTCAGGTAGGAGCTGTCAGTGAGCAGGGGGCAGTTCCAGTGGGTTTAGGAGTAGGCAAGGACCTGCTGTAGCAGCCCTGTTTTCTTTCTGGTGTGGCCTTCAGAAATGCTGCTACTGTATAGGTATGTGTAAGAGTCATGCTCTGGTGTCAACTTCCTCCTTCTGAACCTTCAGAAGGCACTGCCTTTCAACTGTTGGGTGTAAGTTGCCCCCCCCTCAACCCGGGGCTGAGGCTGCCCTGGGCACCCCATACCCATTGCAGCATTTATAATAGTAATGTGTCCCCAGGAGTTTCTTAACCACAGAGAGGACATAGGGGGACTGTGCAAGGACTTTGAAGTCACTGTACCTTCCTCACCTCTTAATAGAGAGTAATACTGGAAAGGGTCATGGTAAAGATGAAATCAGAGAAAGTGTATAAAGCTGGGTTAGAGTCTTGGTTTTCCTAAAGCTATGGAGACTCACTATAAAGCCCAAGGAAATAAGCATGATGGACCAGCCATTGCTGCCCCTCCTCATGGAGCACAGGCAACTGTTCTGACAGTAAAGATGGCCCCGTGTGCCAATAACCAAGCAATTGACTGTCCTGTTGTCACCCAGGAGCAGGCATCATTGCTTCCTGCTTCAGGACATGACCTTTGAAGGATTTACAACTCCCTGCCACTTGATTTTCTACTCCTGCCCCTTCCAGGCCCTCTCCCCACTCTGCCTCGTGACCATTCCACTGCGTGGCTTCTGCATACTGCCTGTCCTCTGTGGTCCTCTGGCTTTATTCCACGACCACTGTTCCTACCACTACTTAGTCTCTTGGAGTTACCTTCATTCCCAACTTCCCAAAGAAGGAATTCTGATTGGTCTGTTGGATTACTCTGTCCCCCACTAGGCAGAGCCACACCAAGGCCTTGAGGTGTCTTGGGTCCACACAGCTATGGCCAGAGGAGCAATGGGCTGTAGCCAGGGCAGACACTCTGCGTCCAGTGGGCTCTGTGCCGATACAAAGTTAGTTAGTACACAGTTCTTTTCCTCATTCTCTTTCTTCCCTCTTCTGTTCTGCCTCACTTCTGCACATGCCAGTCCATACTAAGGGCATGCCTTGACTTAGCAGAATATACCCAATAATGCCTTTTATTTCACTCTTAGATACTAAGCACTAGACGAGAGGCCCAGCCTCACATAGTTAGATTATCCACCAACTATGCCTTTCTTTTGTGTGTTACTGGATCTGAGGCCCCCCCCCCCCCCAGTTGTTTGGGTTAGGCTCCTCTGTCACACTTATCTACCTTTCACGCAGGAGCCAGAGCCCAGGGCCAGTGGTTCACTCAGTCAAGTGAAAGTATATTTCCCCATTCTGTTTCCTTCTTCAGAGTAGAACAGAGAATGATATAGTTAGGGGTTATGAGATGAAGGCTTTTACGCAAATACTGACAATTTACATACTTGTTCCTAGTCTTAATTTACTTATTTCTAAAATAAGGTATGTTATTTGGCTGATAGTCTTTTAATAGACTTCTAGTGAGTGGTATTGTGATAGTATCTATTGAACCACTTGAATTTACTGGAAGAAAGGAGTTATACAAATATCAGGTGTGTTTAAATATATACATATTATCTTGCTTCACACCATTTAGCACTTCAGACATTCAGCCTGGATAAGGAGATTGGGTTGGGTTAACCCAGACTTTGCTTATGTGGATGGAGCTGTAAGAGGGATGCTCAGTGGAGAATCTAGCATGAGTGGACTGTTGGCAGTCAACCAGGTAGTTATCACAGCAGGATGGCTAAATGCATAGAACAAAGATGGAAGAGAACTAGGCAAACCAACAGTTCATAAATATCCAGGAAGCTTGTCAGAGACAAAGGAACCAACATGTAGATCTGAAATCAGAAGCAGTCCAGCACCTCCCTCCTGGATACTTAAGAAACTATCACCAAGTGGGCACTTACACAGGTTTTAATTAACTATAAAGACAACACAATAGGCAACCTAAATTATTTTATTTCCTAAAGTTTGTGAGCCCAGTACTCTGGACCTTTTAAATTTTTAGCACTGTGCACCAGATGCCATAAATGTCACATTTGCACACAACTGAGCATAAAGGATTCTGTTGGTGACTCTGGCCTGGGTGACTGGTGCTGGCCTGAAGCTGAGCCTAGGGCTAAAACACCCGTAGTGAGTTTAAGACCACAACCTGGCCCGCAGGCCTCCTCATTATTGCAATTATGTTGCTGTCAAACACTCCACAAGCCATTAGAAACACAGTGGAGAATTTGGGGTCCAGTGTTTTATTGATTTAGTTTACTGGGGTTTTATTTTTGTGATATGCTTTTTACTTGGAAGTATATTTCATAAGAAAATTCATAGTAGTGAATTTTGTCTTTTATAACTGAGATTTAAAAGAAGAATAATGAATAAATAAAAGAAGAGTGTAGGTAGACCAGTTGCCTGGTTTAAAAAAATATCTGAATGTCATTTTCATATATTCATAAAAATAACATTAAAATATCTATATTCATATGAGACTTTATAGTGTTCAGAGTGCTACCATTTTCACTGTTTGCATTGATCATCATAATAAACCTTGAAGTTAGAGTGCCCAAGGGCACAGAAGTAGGATCCAAAGTTGAAGGGTAGGCAGGACTTGGGTCTTCTGATTCCTTTCCCACCACTGTCCTCACCAAACCAAGCTGCTTTCCCAGTGAAGAGTAAAAGCCTGGGGCATTGATAGACAATTGGAAAGAGTGTGTTTAGAGATTTAAGGTTCCAATCAAGAAAACTTTAAGTTGTGAGGTGTGAAAGAGAGGCAAAATATATTCTATAAACTTGTAGAACTAGACACAATGAAAGCAGCAGGTACGACAGGGAGAGATGGGCAGTGAAGATGGCGCCAGTCCTTGTCTAGATTAAACAAAGTTATGAGCAGGAATAAATGAATGGTTTCTGACTTCTCTTTACCAATGCAGAGAGTGTGAAGGATCAAGTTATTCTGGATTGTGGGCAAAAAGACAAAGGAAAACAATCTCAGAGATACCCCTGAGACTTGGAGGGGATAGTTATGCCTAGATAGACTAAAGCTAACAGAGAAATAAAACAACGTGCCCCACCAACATATGTAGTGAGTGAGTACAATTCATGAAAATAAATCCTTGTATGGCAATCCATGCACTTGAGGGCAGATGCAAGATAAGAATTTTAGGAAAATAACAGGAACACCAAAAGAATTATTCTGAGGTACTGAGTACAAAATTTGAAGCAGACATTAAAAACAAATCAGCAAAGAAGCAAGATATGGGGTAATTTACCTAGATAGCTACTACTAATATTATTATTTTTTAAAACAGAGTAATTGCTCATTCTTTCCCAGGCCTTGGTAGTAGTTGTGAGAAGATAAAGAAGCAGTGAGAGGAATCTTACTTTGACCACCATTTTTATTAATATAGAGAAGAGCTACTTGGTATGTACATGGAGAGGGGAATGACCCAACCCTCTTGGAATGCGCAGTGGCAGAGGGAGAGAATACTAGATGATCAGCCATGGTCCCTAGAATTTAGAAAGTAGATTTTCTAAAAGTCCCAAGAAAGTAGATTTGGTTCCACAGTCAGAGGCTCAGGGTAGTTGGTAGGAGTGGGGAGCAATTTGGGGAAAGGGAAATTTTGAAAACGAATACTGTGGCCTGGCCAGGCAGTGGTGCAGTGTGGATAGAGCATTGGACTAGGATGCTGAGGACCCAGGATCGAAACCTCAAGGTTGCCAGCTTGAACACAGTCTCATTCAGTTTGAGTGCGGGCTCACCAGCTTGAGTGTGAGGTCACCGACTTGAGCATGGGATCATGACATGACCTCATGGTCACTAGCTTGAACCCAAAGGTTGCTGGCTTGAAGCCCAAGGTTGCTGGCTTGAGTCCAAGGTCGCTGGCTTGAGCAAGGGGTCACTCACTCTGCTGTAGCCCTCCAGTCAAGGCACATAGAGAAAGCAATTAATGAACAACTTAGATGCCACAATTAAGAATTGATGCATCTCATCTCTTTCCCTTCCGGGCTGTTTGTCTCTGTCTGTCCCTCCCTCCCCCAGCCCCTCTCGCTGTTAAAAAAAATATATGTCAGAAAGGCTTGGATACATGAGAGACTCACCTTTTAGGAACTGCCTAAGATAATAACAGGAGCTATTAAGGCTCTGCTCATGGAAGGGACAAGAAGTAGTTCGATAGACCAGTGTTTGGAGAAGATGGTGTAGTGTTACACAGAAGAGGGTTAGAGGCAGGGCTGGGCACTTCTATTCGGTTTCTTTGGCGTGCCTCCATGAAGAGAATGCTCTCTGGGCTGGAAAGCGTAAGAGAGATGCTATAAAGAAAGCTATGTGCCCTGCATTGGAAGCAGAGAGACAGATAGAGAGCATGTGGTACGCTAAGCAAATTTAAATCTCCCAGTCCAATAAGGGAATTTGTAAATAATTTCATATATACAGTGTGTCCGTAAAGTCATGGTGCACTTTTGACCTGTCACAGGAAAGCAACAAAAGATGACAGAAATGTGAAATCTGCACCAAATAAAAGGAAAACTCTCCCAGTTTCATACCTATTCAGTGCAGTTCGATGTGGACTCACGCACAGATTTTTTAGGGCTCCTAGGTAGCTATCCCATATAGCTCTACAGACTCGTCACTGACTGATGGCCTACCAGAACGGGGTTTCTCCACCAAACTGCTGGTTTCCTTCAACTGCTTATCCCACCGGGTAATGTTATTCCTATGTGGTGGCGCTTTGTTATAAACATGCCAATATTCACGTTGCACTTTGGTCACGGATTCGAATTTAGCGAGCCATAGAACACACTGAACTTTCCTCTGTACCATCCACATCTTGACTGGCATGGCCATGGGCTGCTCCGCTGTATACACGGTGTTATGTCATCATCTGCGCATGCGCACATGCTGCCACATCATCCTACAGAAACTGGGAGGGTTTTCCTTTTATTTGGTGCAGATTTCACATTTCTATCGTCTTTTGTAGCTTTCCTGTGACTGGTCAAAAAGTGCACCATGATTTTACGGACACACTGTATTTTTGGATAATCTTTGCTCTATCATGATGCATGGGAAATGTTTCAAAGAGACAAAAATGGACAAATGTTGACTAGTTTTCAAAATTGAGAGTTTCTTATCTATGACACTCGAGACCAGTAGGCTTGATGGTTTACCCTCTAAAGTGTCTTTGAATATTTCATTAAATGGTTGATGAGCACTTCGGAGAAAAGGTTTTGGTTGACCAGAAGCTCAGAGTGAAGCAAGCAGTATGGTAGATTGAAAAGAGGATGGGTTGGAAGTTCTGGACCTGGCTCCCAGCTCCAGTATTTATAGGCTGTAGAAGGGAAACCACAGCATCATTTTCAAGTAAAATGTGAAAAACGGTAACACCTTTACAAGTTTGTTGTCAGAATTAAAGGAGATAAGTGAAAGCTTTAGGCTTAGTACATAACATATATTCACTACATCTTTATTTTTAAAAATACAAAGACAGGCCTGACCTGTGGTGGCACAGTGGATAAAGCGTCGACCTGGAAATGCAGAGGTCGCCGGTTCGAAAGCCTGGGCTTGCCTGGTCAAGGCACATATGGGAGTTGATGCTTCCAGCTCCTCCCCAACTTCTCTCTCTCTCTCTTCCTCTCTGTCTCTCTCTCTCTCCCTTTCTCTCTCCTCTCTAAAATGAATAAATAAAATTTAAAATAATACAAAGACATAACAGCAGGATGTGACTGCTGAAAAATTAGATGCTTCCTTGGGTGGCATTAATGGAAGTATAGTGTTCTATGTGAGGGAGGGGAGAGTGCCCTGGACTCTGTGCTGATCTGGCTGCTGCATTCCATTCTGGGCTCTACCCTTTCGGAGGGGCATTAGCAAGGTGAAGTATAAGCCTGGGTAAAAGGCACAGGACAGACAGGATAGGAGGACTCTGGGAACCTGTGACCTGGAGAATGAGCACAGGAACTGGACATGTTTAAAAACAGCAATCTGTGGAAACTATGATGGCTCTTTTTAAGTATTTGAAAGGCAGAGATTTTGAGGAAAAGTTGTCCTGTGCTGGGAGACCCTGGTGAACAGAGCTACTATCAGTAGGTAGAAATGACAGGGATGTGTGGAGTTGCTGAATTTTCTAATCATCAAAGCTGTCTGACAACAAAATAGGCTGCCCAGGGCTTTGCGATTATATTGCAACCCTCTTTAGAAGGCCACCAGAGAAGTCAGAGCAAAGGAGAGAGACCCCTGTAGTTGACGCACTCTGTGGCTGTGTGGATGGATCTGGATGGTTCTCCCTGTCACAGGAAGAATGAGTGTCACCTAGAAGACCTCTGTGTGTGAAAGGACATGCAAGCTTGAGGAGGAGACGGTAGGGCTTGACCTGCGAAGTTCCTTAGAGTTCTAAATGCCATTGATTCTAGAATCTCAAGACAACGTTATCAAATATTAGTCAAATGTTTTAATTCTGTAGTTTTAAAGGAAAATGCAAAAAAATTCCTTGAGGAGTGGGGGGAGAATGGTATTGAAGCCAGACGGCTCTGTTAGATACTGGATTTGCCATCTATTATTTGTGTAAGTAATCTTGGGCAATTTATTTAACCTATCTAAATCCCAGTCATCTATATGATAAGGTACTTGTGAAAATTAAGTAACTTGCTTAGCATGGTTACTAGTGCTTAAATAATACTTGCTATTTTTACTAGGATCATATATTATTATTACATCAATTGGGACTTTCAGTAGGCACTATAATAAAGGCCATAATTTTCGATGGAGTGTCCTGGAGAGATTTGAGGACTGGGCAAAGATGGGCTGAAGTGGGTCAATCCTGACCATCCACAGGTAGAAGCCGGTTCTCCAGGGAGCAGGGAAATGTGCAAGAGATTGTTAAAAGAGGATTGAATGAGGCATTGCAAAGAAAGCCCTTGGCCAGGCTCCGGGTAGATTCCAAGCAATCAGTATGTGTATAGTTGGTAAGTGAATGAGAGGTCACCAGGATCAGCTGCAAGCCTTTGAGAAGCAGCCAGAGAGTGAGCTGCGGTGCAGGATTGGCAGAGGGGCTGTTAATTTTGCCCAGCAGTGCCCTTGACCTGGACCACCTGCACATACAGAGCCTTAGCTTATGGCATTTCAGTGCTGCTGCCCATTGCTAGCTACTGCCAAGGCAAGTGAAGAGGCTGGGAGACAGATTCAAATGAAGTCCTTAGGGCAGGGATCGGGAACCTATGGCTCATGAGCCAGATGTGGCTCTTTTGATGGCTGTATCTGGCTCGCAGACAAATCTTTAATTAAAAAAATAATGTTAAAAATATAAAACAAGCCTGACCTGTGGTGGTGCAGTGGATAAAGCGTCGACCTGGAAATGCTGAGGTCGCCAGTTCGAAACCCTGGGCTTGCCTGGTCAAGGCACATATGGGAGTTGATGCTTCCAGCTCCTCCCCCCTTCTCTCTCTCTGTCTCTCTCTCCTCTCTCTCTCTCTCTCTCTCTCTCTCTCTCTCTCTCTCTCTGTCTCTCTCTCACCCTCTCTCTCTCCTCTCTAAAAATGAATTAAAAAAATAAAAAATATATATAAAACATTCTCATGTATTACAATCCATTCATTTCCTACCGCTCCTGTTCATGGTTGTGGGTGGCTGGAGCCAATCACAGCTGTCCTCTAGGACAACACCAAATTTTTATTATATAATGCATAACGTACATGGGTCGTTGTATGGCTCTCACGGAATTACATTTTAAAATATGTGGCGTTCATGGCTCTCTCAGCCAAAAAGGTTCCCAACCCCTGAACTAGGGGAAAAAAAAGACCACTTCAGATATCACAGATAATAACTGCAATCCTTCCAAAACTTTCCATCATCGATATATGATTAGCTATGTAGTTTAACTAAAGCTACATGTTTTGAAATATGATTTTTGCCATTTTCTACATGAAGGCAGTCTGCATGAAGGAAGAAATGAATGAGGTGAATAGTCACAGACAGAAGCACGCTTAACTTCTAACACATCAGTTTAGACTAGGGTCTCCCTCTGCACTCAAGTAAACCAAGGTTGCTCCCACAGCTTTTGGTGGAGGAGGGGCTCTTCTAGCCCCAAATCATGAACTTCAAATATTCAAGTACACATTTAGAAAACACAGAGAGTAAGAAAAATAGTTTCAAATATATTTTTTGAAAATGAGATTTACAATGAACAAGGTAAATACAAATCTAAATAAAAATTAGTTGTACATCTGAATAAAAAAAGGAGTCACAGTGTTGTGTTAGAAAAACAAAGGGAAGTGCGATATTAAGAGAGTAAAATAATGACTGTTTTTTAGCTAAAAGCTGTTAGTTGAATTTTAACCCTTAGAACAAGTCTGTTGATGGAGGGCGTGGAGTACTTCTGGCAGGAGGCGCTATGTGCAGGTTTCTCTCAGGACTATTAGTAGACGGATTTTGAGCTCCTGCGGGCAGGTTCTGAATCTTCCCTGCATTGGCTCACAGGCCAGTGCCTTTTTGAGCACAACTCAGTGCTTATTTTTTAATAAATTAATATTATAAATAGGAGCTCAGTTTTTCCTTAAGCTTTACCTTGAAGCAAAGATGATTAAATAAAAACAAAAATATGTAGATAGTTAAATAAAAACAACAAAACATAAGCTGTATGAGGGCAGGTTTTGTTTCTTACTAAACTCATATCCCTGGTTCCTAGCACAGTGCCTGACGTGTGGTGGGCCTCAGTAAAGGTTGAGTTATGTGACGGCAGATTTCCAGGGCAGGTCACAGCTATAATATTTGAAATTGATTTAACAACAACAACAACAAAAACGGAGAGAAAATCGAGTCATGGAGCATGGCCATGGGAGATGGGATGGGACATTGCTCTCTGCTTGGTGTGGCATGTTTTCCGTGTCTGCAGTTCCTTGCTGTTGAGTCTTCCTCACATACGTCCTGGGCGGTACTATCACCATTGATGATTTCACTTTACCTCTGAGCACCTGAGGTTCAGAGTGATTGAGGGCCTGGCCCTGCCAGGAGTGGAGACTGAAAGGACTAGATGATGTCTGAGGCTCCTTTCAGGGCTAAATTTCATCACTGAGATGTCTTGGGCTATTTCTGTGTCCCCTTAGGGCCAAACAACTGGAAAACAGAGATGCTGACACTTGGCAGTAGATAGCCAAATATTTTGATGTTTAAATGTTTTACTTTCCACCTGGATAACTTGTGTTAGGAGGATGTAAGTTGCCTTTATTCTGCTCAAAGCAGAGAGTTTCATGATGATATGCTAATGTTCCTAGGCAACCTAAGATGTCACACCAGAGGGAAAGAACCACCTTCTTCTGGATGATATGTTTGGCTGTGAGGGTGGACCGCGATCACTGAATAGAGGCCAGGATTCCATCTCTTGCTTTGGCCGTAGAAACAGAGACCGGGGTCAGTAATGAGCCATTTGTCAGTGCTCATTGACATCCTGAACACCAAGCCCATCTTTGCTCTACCTTACAGAGCTCATGGCACAGTTGAAAGGAAAGGATCTGCCCTGGTGACCTGGGCCAAGATTTCTGAAATCCAGCTTAAAACTTAAAAAACTTGAGTCATGGTATAAAGTTCCTACATGGCAGTTTTCTAATGACATTTTCAGTTTTGACAAAGAATTAGCCTCTCCTTGAATTCCAAATCCCATTCGAGGAGAGAGAAGAGAGGGGAGAGGAGAGAAAAAGAAAGGCTCGCAAACTACAAAGCAAAACAAAACAAAACAAATAAAACCCTTAAATAAAAAGAACTATGTAACAAACATCATCATGTGGGAAGCTCAGCCTGCAGAATGCCTATTTTGAAAATGAACTTCTCTATGAATTTACTTCTTTTAAACAATATTTCTTTTTAAAGAGTTTATTTATTGATTTTTAAGAGAGAGTGGAGAAAGAGAAGGGGGTAGGAGTGGGAAGCATCAACTTTTGGTAGTTGTTTTTCATGTGTGCCTTGTCCAGGCAAGCTCCAGGTTTTGAACCGGTGACCTCAGCATTCCAGGTCAACTCTTTAGCCACTACACCACCATAGATCAGGAAAATTTGCTTTTTTTTTTTTCTTTTCATTTTTCTGAAGCTGGAAACAGGGAGAGACAGTCAGACAGACTCCCGCATGCGCCCGACCGGGATCCACCCGGCACGCCCACCAGGGGGCGACGCTCTGCCCACCAGGGGGCGATGCTCTGCCCATCCTGGGCGTCGCCATGTTGCGACCAGAGCCAGTCTAGCGCCTGAGGCAGAGGCCACAGAGCCATCCCCAGCGCCCGGGCCATCTTTGCTCCAATGGAGCCTTGGCTGTGGGAGGGGAAGAGAGAGACAGAGAGGAAAGCGCGGCGGAGGGGTGGAGAAGCAAATGGGCGCTTCTCCTGTGTGCCCTGGCCGGGAATCGAACCCAGGTCCTCCGCACGCTAGGCCGACGCTCTACCGCTGAGCCAACCGGCCAGGGCGCAAATTTGCTTTTTTAAAAACAAAAACAACAGCCCTTGCTGGTTCTAAATCCCTGTCCTGATTTCTTCATGGGCTTTGCGTACCTATGGTTTAGGTCATCTTTTTCCTTCCTACACTCTCTACCCCAGTACTTCAAGGAGATTTGGAGTGGTGGGCTTGGCCCTCCACAGGTTTCGAGGCGCACACTCCCACTCAGCGGAGGCTCGCCCTCACACGCACGCTGCCATTCAGGGTTTGGGTCATCCTGCTTTAAGGGCTTGTGATCGGTACAGTGGCTTCAGCCCTTCTTTTGGAAGATGGTTCTGCCGTGTAATGAGTTAAGCAGATCATTCATCAGCTCTGTTTTTTAATAAAAGATGAATAGCACAGTTTATGGCTTCCACTATTCAAACAGCAGTTGAGCCTAAGAGAAATTATTCATTTTAATGGTTCTAACACTCATTTCCAAGCCACCAGGCTGCTGCTTTATCAGCTTTTGCCTGAATTAGAGATTGACTGGCCATGGAAAAAGAAGGTGGCTCAACAGGAGTTGAATAGAACCTTCTCAGGATAGTGGGCGGCTGACATGGTTCATTGTCACTGAGGACAGTTCCTCTGTTGCCTTGGGACAGTCTCCTAGGAAGCAGGGTGGGAGCTGGTGTCTGAGCTGCAGTATGCATTTGCCCAGGGAGAAGAAGCATGCTCCATTCTATTGCAAAACCATGCAGGCTCACAGGAAAGCCGTGGATGAAAATTTTCCTTTTCTTCTTCACACTGCCATAGAAACACCCTTCCATTAAGTTAAAATGAACTTAAACATATAAAATATTCCCTGGACATCGGCAACCATGAGGGAAACAGGCTAGGAACTGAAAAACACACTTACGACAAGCTTAATGGTATGCCTGTCACACAAGCATTGCTTGTTACTACTGTTAGCCCCATTCGCAGATGAAGAAACTGAAGCCCAGCTTTCCATGATATTTCACTGTCCGTAAATAATGGAGCCCAGATTTAAACCTGCAACTTCTGATTCCAAATCCCACGTGATTTCCCGAGCATCCTTTGCCACCCAAGTGCCCTGATGGAGGTTGTGTCTAAACCCAAAGGAGGCCCTGGCCGGTTGGCTCAGTGGTAGAGCGTCGGCCTGGCGTGCGGGACACCCGGGTTCGATTCCCGGCCAGGGCACATAGGAGTAGCGCCCATTTGCTTCTCCACCACCCCCTCCTTCCTCTCTGTCTCTCTCTTCCCCTCCCACAGCCAAGGCTCCATTGGAGCAAAGATGGCCCGGGCGCTGGGGATGGCTCCTTGGCCTCTGCCCCAGGCGCTAGAGTGGCTCTGGTCGCAGCAGAGTGACGCCCCGGAGGGGCAGAGCATCGCCCCCTGGTGGGCAGAGCGTCATCGCCCCTGGTGGGCGTCCTGGGTGGATCCCGGTCGGGCGCATGCGGAAGTCTGTCTCTCCCCGTTTCCAGCTTCAGAAAAATACATAAAAAAATAATAATAAAAAAAAATTAAAAAAAAATAAACCCAAAGGAACAGTTGTAGGTGGAACCATGGGAATCCAGGGTCAGACTGGAAGCACGTGTTCAGGTGGGGTCAGTCTGAGGCCCTCAACACGTGCTATAAGGTGACTGTTTGCAGGTATGGCAGACCTCAAACCCTTCAAAACATTGATCACCTCCACCCGTGTCTCTTCATCCTCCTTTGCTTCATGCATGGGTAAGCTTGTGGTTTTCTGAGCTGGCCTGGAATGCAAGATCAATGCTGCATTTAAAAGGCCAAGATCTAGGCAACCAGCATCTTCACTTAAGGAGCTACTGCTTCTGAGCTGTTACCTCCTCCTATATTTGTAGAAAGTCAGGGGCACGTGAAGGTTTTGTTTTGTTTTTCAAATTGTTGATGGCATTCAAGGGATTGTTAATATCTTTTTACTATTCCATTGTTAAAAATGTCTTTGCCTAGATTGAAAGATTTCAGCAAAAAGGGTTTCTTAATTAAATATTGCCTGATGCCAGATTGCTGCTCAGAAGTCAGTGGTGGGTTTCATTAAAGAATGAACTTCACTCGCACAGTCGACAGCTGATTAATGTGTTAATTAGGAACCCTGTCCCCCTCCCCCAGTCACCCAAATCTTCTCTTAAGCCTAGCAGAATGTATAAATTGTGCCCATGTGGGTAACCTCATGGCATACTTTGGCTTTGACTTTGGACGTTTATATAAAAATAAAGGCTCAATTGCCAACATGAATAGCTTTCTTTCTTTCCAGGGGAAATACAAGATGGAAAGAGTTATAGGAACCAGAAATCCTGCCTTTCAGTTTTCTTATATCAAGAGCAAGTGATATTTCTGCTGAGGCAGTGTCTTTGGAGCAGTTGAGCGGTGTAGGTTGCCACACCATTTATTTCACAGGAAAGGAGTGAATCCATCAGGCCACTGAGCTTAAAAGTACTACCCTGGCAGCCGGCCACCAAAATATAAATAGTCTAAATGGACTAAAGGAAATGTTCATTCTGTTGTTTAGAATTGGACACATCCCAGGAAGGTGAATTTAATCTTTTTGAGGACTGCTGTTATGGGGTTGAATGGAATACACATTTGTTTATCTCCTTTGTGATCTTCTTGTCGTCCTGGTGATACATTATGTATCTGTGATACAAAGCATTTCAGCTGTCTCTCTCAGTGGCAGCGCATGAGCTGATTGTTCAGTCCTCAGATTGCCGTCGTTACACAGCTTCGGCCTCAGCTCTGTCCAGGCTGGAACCTGTTAGGGAGAGAAGTGGAACCGAAGGGGCCAGATTCCAACAGAAACAAAGCCGGGGTGGAACTAGGGGGAAGTCATCCCAGAGCCCAGTGAGTTGAGCCCTGTACTTCTTAATCTTTATCTCTTAAAATATCTGGAGGAATTTTGGTACTTCCTGGCATAATGAGAAAAAAACAATGCCTCACACAGTTAAAAAAAAAGAAAAGAAAAAAAAAAAGCCGCCTTTGGAAAAAGAAGGGAAGGAAAACCTCCTAACACCGCAATTCAGAAAATCCTAGTTTATAAGACATATGCTGTATATTTCATGGATATGCAAATGTTATTTTATTAAAAAGAGAGAGCTACAGTATATATTTTTACCTAACCTCCACATCTTAAGTAATCAGCTCAGGCTCTTATGATAAAATCTTTAATTACTAGAAGCATGTCATTAGTTAGATGTAGAATGAATGATGGTACTGCATTTTATTGCCTCACATGATATAGCCATTTGTGCCATAAATTCATTGACCTCATCTTAAGTGATGTGTCCTATACGACAGATTTGATTCATTATTTCTTAAGTGACAATTTTTTTTCTCTAATAATTTTTTGCTTCCTCGGAAGGATTGCTTTTCTTTTTTTACATTTTTTTTTTCAGTGTTCTGAATGGAAATGTAATAAGGCAAGGATACACACACATTCACACTCACATTACACAAAGCGAGATAGTCATAAACTATCACATTATTTTACCTGAACACTTTGTGATGTAGAAAAACAGGCACTAAGTATTAGGCCTTTGCTTTTAACTGGAAAGTTTGCTGAAACAGAATTTTGCTTGGAACTTTGATGTCTATAGTTCTTGTTATGTAGAAATAGACAAATATGGTGGAGCTTTCTCATTTGATAATTGAGGTAAATCCAGGACTGTTCCCTACTCAGCAGTGAATTATTGAAAGGGAAGGACGTAAAGGGAGAATGTTTAAGTTATATACAGATTATTTTCTGCAACTCCACTCGAAAATATGTATTTAGCTTGAGGAAACAGAGGAATCCTCTGGAGGCAAATAATTCAATCTGGCAATTTAAAAACCAATTAAGGAATTCAGAAAACCTTTCCCCTTATGATTAAAAAAGAAGATCCAAAAGAAATATGCCAGAAATTTTAGTATGTTATTTTAATTAGTTTAATTCATTGATGATATTTTCAGTTCATGATTAAAGATATTATATGTAATCTTTCACTTCAAGCTTATAAATTTATATTTTACACTTTCTATGAATGCCTAATATTGAAAAAGAATCAGGTGGCTTTCATATTGGAATTTAAATGTCACTTCTTTATACATTAACTTTATAAAAATTATCAGATCTTAAAAATAATAACATATCTGTTTTCCCTATGGTTTATTGAATCTTTATCTAGAGGTAATTTTGAGGGTCTGACAGGTTCTGTGTGTCTTCTCATCGGAGGCAATTTTGCTCTTATTTGTAAACTAGCATCTCAACTACATATGATTTTAAAAAGTTCCCTTAATTCTGGAGAAAACTGAGCACTGTAGTGAAGCATGGGAGTATATTAGCATTAAAAAAATTATTTTGGCAACAAGTGTTTTGAAAGTGTAATTTGATATGAGACCAAACAAAAACTAAAGTGTGCCAATTAGTATTCCTTCTTCAATCTCACACCATCAAGTATATTACCTGCAAATATCAGGGGGAAAAAAGCAAGAAGAAAAAGAGTTAATTTACACCTACAGACCCACATCTGCCATGAGTGTGTGCATAATCACACACAAGCACGCTACCATTGTAAACTGAGAGTCAAATGAGATGAGTAATCAAATGCTCAGCATATGTTATTTTTGCATTGTTGATATGACTGATCATAATTAAAATGTATCATCTTTTAATGCTATTAATTTATCATAGTTTAAAAAAAACTAACAACACGCACCAACAAGGGAACAACAGAGCCTCTCCTCAACAAAAACAGGGTTCCATTTAGAGCTACATTGGAAACAGTGCTGCTTTATTGAGGAGAGACTCCAATTCAATGGACTCAACCATTGCATTGCATTTTAGAATTCTTCTTCCACTAGATGGAATGAGTGATGAAGAAATGATTTTAAAAAGGGGGAGATAAGAAAAAAAATAAATTGTGTGTGAAATGTTCAGTCAAAAAAGTAAGGCACTGAAAGAACTATTGAAAATTTTGACATCTGTTTATCTGTTTATAGCTATGGCAAGATTACTCATATTAATTCTTGTTTAAAATGCCATATGAAGGAAAGACATTTATGCAAACAAGAGTCATATTTGAATTGTAGATCATGCCTTCACCATCTGTAAGAGCTGATGGTGTTGCAAAATTAATGTGTTAATGAAGTCACAATAATTTCTCTAAAATAATGGATTATGAAACCAAGAATGAGTATTTTTTGAACTTTGATGTCTAGTGATTTCCAATTGGGAAAAACTATCAGCCTTTAATTAGTTCAGCAGCCCAACTTTAAAATAAATTTGGTGATGCCTTTCTTTTGCCAGGCATAGATTTGAAGGCAGGGGAAGGGAGGGGGAGCCATAACAACTTTTGGAAAATGTTCTCTGGTGTTTGAAAAGTTGTTAAATAAGACTGCATGCCAAGAAATGTCACCAAAAATTCTGACTACTGAGAGAGAGTGGGCAAACAGCTCAAAAAATAATTCTAGCTTGCTGCAACATCACAGGTTGGGAATAACTAAACCTCACACAGACTTCATGATTAATTCCAAGTTTCCCCTTGGAAGGCAGACATAATGATGCTCAGTGCTTTGTTATTGGTTAACACAGCACACCCTTTCCAACTGCATTATCGAGCACAGTCAATAGTGTAAAGTGACTTTGCATGAAGAGAATTTTAAGGGGCTCTATTTCAAAGCCTACTGCACGTACTGGAGCATCCTTCTCTCCAAAACTGTTTAGATTTGCATTTACAATGAGCCTCTTTGACAAGTGAAAATGTGTGGGCAGGTATATGTATTCCTTTTGTCCGATTCACCTTAAAGGGGACAACACAATTTCTTATTTATTTTTTAAAAATAGGAGATAGTGATAATTGTTCTGAAGAGTTAATATTAATAAAGCAATGCTGGATTACAAACATTTAAGAAATTTACCTTTTAGAAGGAAACATTTCAGCCTGTTTGAAAACTGTGATAAAGGTTGGAAGAAACTTTCCATGAAACATGAAACACCATCTATCAAAGAGAATGGTTTACCTTACATTTTTCTTTTTATTACTGTGTTGTAGGTATGTGACTGGTGTAAGCACATAAGACACACAAAAGAATATCTGGATTTTGGGGACGGGGAAAGAAGGCTTCAGTTCTGCAGCGCAAAATGTCTCAATCAATACAAAATGGACATTTTCTACAAAGAGACACAGGCCAATCTTCCAGCTGGGCTGTGCAGCACATTACATCCTCCCATGGAAAATAAAGCAGAAGGCACCGGGGTGCAGCTGCTCACTCCAGACTCTTGGAATATTCCTCTAACAGATGCTCGCAGGAAGGCCCCCTCCCCAGTGGCTGCAGCTGGCCAAAGCCAGGGCCCTGGCCCGTCGGTATCCACCACCGTCTCTCCATCTGACACTGCCAACTGTTCTGTCACTAAGATCCCCACGCCAGTGCCCAAATCCATGCCCATCAGCGAGACTGCAAACATCCCTCCTGTCTCGGTCCAGCCACCTGCTAGCATCGGGCCTCCCCTCGGCGTCCCGCCCCGCAGCCCTCCCATGGTGATGACCAACCGCGGCCCAGTGCCACTGCCAATCTTCATGGAACAACAGATCATGCAGCAGATCCGCCCGCCCTTCATTCGCGGGCCGCCGCACCACGCCTCCAACCCCAACAGCCCTCTGTCCAACCCCATGCTCTCCGGCATCGGGCCCCCCCCTGGCGGCCCCAGGAACCTAGGCCCCACTTCTAGCCCTATGCACAGGCCCATGCTTTCGCCCCACATCCATCCCCCGAGCACCCCTACCATGCCTGGGAACCCCCCGGGCCTGCTGCCCCCACCGCCCCCGGGCGCGCCCTTGCCGAGTCTCCCCTTCCCGCCGGTGAGCATGATGCCAAATGGCCCGATGCCCGTGCCCCAGATGATGAATTTCGGGCTGCCGTCGCTCGCCCCGCTGGTGCCACCCCCCACCTTGCTCGTGCCATACCCCGTGATCGTGCCCCTGCCTGTGCCCATCCCCATCCCTATTCCCATCCCTCACGTCAATGATTCCAAGCCCCCCAACGGATTTTCCAGCAACGGGGAGAACTTCATTCCGAGCGCCCCTGGTGACTCCTCGGCGGCAGGAGGCAAACCGGGCGGACACTCCCTGTCCCCCCGGGACTCGAAGCAGGGCTCGTCCAAGTCCGCGGACTCGCCGCCCGGCTGCTCGGGCCAGGCCCTGAGCCTGGCGCCCGCGGCCGCGGAGCACAGCCGGGGTGAGGTGGTGGACCTGACGCGGCGCGCCGGGAGCCCCCCGGGCGCAGGCGGCCCGCTCGGATTCCCCAGCGTGCTGCAGGGCCCGCAGGACGGCGTCATCGACCTGACCATGGGGCACCGGGCCCGGCTGCACAACGTGATCCACCGCGCGCTGCACGCGCACGTCAAGGCGGAGCGCGAGCCGGACGCCTCCGAACGCAGGACCTGCGGCGGCTGCAGGGACGGCCACTGCAGCCCCCCCGCCGCCGGCGACCCGGGCCCGGGCGCCCCCGCGGGCCCCGAGGCAGCCGCGGCCTGCAACGTCATTGTGAATGGCACACGTGGTGCCGCCGCCGAGGGCGCCAAGAGCGCGGAGCCACCGCCTGAACAGCCCCCACCGCCGCCTCCGCTGCCGCCGCCTGTGCCCCCCAAGAAGCTGCTGTCGCCGGAGGAATCCACAGTGAGCGAGCTGGAGTCCGTCAAGGAGAATAACTGTGCTTCCAACTGCCACCTGGATGGGGAGACGGCCAAAAAGCTGATGGGGGAGGAGGCTCTGGCGGGGGGCGACAAGTCAGACCCGAATCTTAATAACCCCGCGGACGAGGACCACGCGTATGCTCTGCGGATGCTGCCCAAGACGGGCTGCGTGATCCAGCCTGTGCCAAAACCCGCGGAGAAGACTGCCATGGCGCCGTGCATCATCTCCTCGCCCATGCTCGGCGCTGGGCCCGAGGACCTGGAGCCTCCTCTCAAAAGGAGGTGCCTCCGAATTAGAAATCAGAATAAGTAAAAGGTTTGTATGTCCACCCAGGCGCTCCTTCGCACAAGCTAGTGCACCTCTTATTTCTTACAAGGCAGAAGCGAGAGAGAGAGTTGAATTGATAATCATAATTTTACCTTACATGTTTTACAATACACTTTGTGTGATTGCTCACGGTCATTATTTCGATCCAACATCACTCCCACTTAACTGCTGATGGAATCAAGTAACAGTTTGCAAGTGCCATGCCCAAGGTCACTTAATGGTAAAGTCCAGTCTTGAACCTAACTGGAAACACTATCTCCTTAATTACTCTTCTATTATTATGGTCCTCTTTGTAATTCACTGTATTGAAAAAGAGAAGGATGTGGGGAGGAAGAAATTACTTGGGAGGGCACATGTTCACAGGGTGAAAGGTAAGCCAGGCCACTTCCTGGGGCTGGTATACTCATGGACAGAATGTCCCAACTCACCGGATTTTCTCCGTAACTGTGGGGATTACATTTGCAAGATGAGAATACAAACTACCCTTCTTACACTCTTACGCCGACTGAACCCAAGCCACTAAGCACCCTTCACCTGGTCACATATTGGAGCTGTGACTCATAGCTCCTGTTCATGGAATCTCTGTTCATTTGTCACCAGCCAGCATTTCCCAGGGTACGCTTTAAGCATCACTGACCATCTTGTTTCTCCTGATTTGGGGGCTCAGTAGCTCAGCTGGTGGGTTGCTCAGCAGCTCTTTAGACAGTGGGAAGCCTTGACAGAAAAGCCACATTGCTGAAGTGGATAAGAGTGCACACCTCTACCCTCAGTGGGGGGAACTCTGCTTAATGCCAAGGGAGCCATTGATAGTCCAGAATTTCAGTAATAGGAAGGAGAGCTCGCATGTGTGGCATACCCCGGATAGCCAGACGTGGCCTCCTTTGATCCTCCCACCAGTCCTGGTGGGAAAGGCATCATCTGCCTCTTACCAGAGGAGAAGATGAGACTTGGAGATGTTGCCCAAACCAGAGCTGGTGAGTGGGGGAACCAGTATTCAACTCAGGTCTGCCAGATTCAGAGTTGGAGCTCTTCCCCCTTTCCAAGAAGGCAGCAAACAGACTAACATTCATTAACTGTCTATGGAGAGAAAAGGAAGACAAATGAACATTTACTCTGCACCAAACTTGTGCTCAGCTCCTTCCAGGAGCTGGGGAGATACAAAGGTGAATTTGATGCAGTGCTTGCCCTGGAGGTATTTACAATGGTGGGGGATAGGAGCCCAGGGAGGAGGAGGCTTGGGTAGGGCAAGTTGAGTGCAGTCACTCGCATTTGTCTTATAAGTGTTTTTCAATAGTATGCAGATCCAATCCATACAACAATTATTATTGTCTTCTTTTTACTAATGAGGAAACTGAGACAGAAATTAAGTAACTTGTCTAATATCATCAAGTTAAGCAGATTCAAATCCAGCCTGTCTGACTCCAGAGCTACATTTTCTTTAAACCACTGTAAGAGAATAGGCTAATTGGTCCCTTTATTACAGTGCTTGATAAAATTCTTTTATCTATCTTGCTTGTCTTAGGGAAAAGTTCCTAGAGAAAAACCAAGCCTACTTATCAACTACTCTTAAGTGTTCAGACAGTGCTCAATTCTTTTTTAAAATTTTATTGACAGTGTCAAATTCTTGTTTTTACAACCATAACAAACCTAGAATAACAACTCATTACTCCACAATGGGAAATATAGGTGTGGACCAGAACACTTGATGTATTGTGTCCAGACCATTGTCCCCAAGTCCAGCGCATTACGTGGGCAGCTATGTAACTGATAGCCAGAGTTGGCCTGGGAAGCACAGAGCCAAAGCAAGGAGGCTTGTTGGGTGGTGCAAGAAGCGATTCTCAGCCATTCATGGTTTGCGGTTTCCTTTTCCGTTGATGACTTTGCCAGTAGGAGCAGAATACTAAAAATCATTTCATCATTTCTTCTTGATTCTACACTTGCAAGTTCTGCTGTCTGAGGACAGATGGTCTCAGCCTTCTGAGAGGCACCTCAATTGAAAATGCCCGAGTTCTCCACCAGAGTAATTTCATCTGGTTGACAAAGCAGCGAGTAATGGAAAGATGTGGGACAAAAAAAAGTGTTGGCCTTCAGAAAGCGTTGGGAATTGTAATTTTGAATACATTCTAATATCACTCATTCAAATGGCATAAAAGGAAGAACGAGAAGGTAAAAGACTTCACTACCATTACTGGAGTGAGAAGGGACCACTGGTCCAGAAGTAGCATAATAGCCCATAATAGTGCCACTGGTCCATAAGGAGCACAAGGCCAAAAGAACATAAAAACGTGAAATATATGGTGGCTATTTGGATGATATATGTTTTTGAATAAAAAATTAGGTGAAGGTCTTGTGTGTGGACCAGAGTCATTACTAAAAGTATTGACCTGGCTTTAGCCAATTTCAGAAGATGCAATGATGAAATTGCTCATGGTCCCTTGAGATTAGAGAGTTCTTTTTATGATGAGTCCCCCCAAGAAATCATGGCTTTTCTCTAAAGTCAGAGACACTCAGGCTTTGCCAGCTACAGCAGGGTGACAAGGCAAGTGATTTAAGATGGGGGAAGATCTACCTTTCCTCCACTAAATCACATTGCCTTCTGTAGTTCCGTGTTGCCTCGCAGCACAGTCTCAACCTGCCATAATTCACTCACGTCTTCTGACCCTTCCGGATTTTCTGTGCACACGTGGCTGTTTTTCTTCCGTGCCTTCAGAAACCCAGCCCATTTGCGTGGTTGTGGAAACTGGAAATGCATCTGTTAAATAAAGGATTTACATGGCTTTTGTGCCCCGACAGTGAGCACTGTTCAGTGATGAGTTAAAGCCAACGTGGAAAGCATTAAAAAACAAAAACAAAAACAAACCTGGGCTGAGTTTGGTGGGTGAGGTGCAAGTGAGTGATTTTTGCAACTGCTTGTTGGTGACTCGTGATATTATTTCTCTTAAGAAAGGCTGTCAGTAACTTCAATCAGGGTTCTTTAGTCTTTGCACTACGCCACCACTCTGATACTGTATTACTTTTGTTTTTTCATTTTAAGTAGATATAAAGCAGACTGTATCCTGCAATCAATAATACAGGTAGCTACAGTTGTCTTCAAAGAAGTAATCATATTCGCTAGTTTTTGTCACACTATAGAATTTTTTTTTCCTTTTTGACACTGTTCTCTTCCTGGTTACCTGACTTTATGCATTCTTGTTTGTTGACATGATTACAAGTTATTTTAATGGGAAGATACTTTTCCAGATGCAGAACTAATTAAGTTTAGTTGAAGATTTTAAGAGGTTGTAAACTTCCTTTAATCTTTAATTTTTAAGACTCCAAATACCAGTTCTGCAGCTTCTGTAAGGTGGAAAAAATATCCCCCCCAAATAATAAGGAAAACAATGTATAAACATTTCCCAAACTATTCTATCCACAAAGAATTCCACTTATAAATGGAATACTCCCTTCTCTGTCTTTGCCTTGGAGCTTGGGGATGACTGTTTGTATTTGCACATTTTCTGAATTTCTACAGTTTACACTTGTTTATGGTACACTGGGGAGTTAACAGTAACCATTTGCAAATGTTTGGATATATTCAAAAGAAAATATCCCCCCCTCCTCGATTTTCCAGGGAAATGACACATTCTCTTTAAGTAAAATAATCAATGGAAAAAATGTGTACCATGAGTAACCCTTTCACCCTCACTTTTTTCAATCTTGAGGAGCAGCAAGTCCATACAACTTCTCACTGCCGTGGCTCCCGGTTTTCTTACGTGTTCCTGAAACCAGGAGGAAGATACGAAGCTCGTTCCGGCCCCAGTTCCAGGTGCCCCCAGCCTCAGCAGCGGGACTTCCTTCCGCTGTAATTTCTTTAGGAGAGCTGGAGGAGGCAGCTGGAGTTTTGGCTTCTTGGAGTTTAGAGATTAATTCTTTGTCTGGTCATGGAGTCACAATCCCAGAAATGGTTATTTCAAGAATGGGGCAAGGGGCTCACCTAATTAGGAAAGCCAAAAGGGTGGAGGTGACACATAACTTTTGCCAGTTTAGTTTCTCCGGCTGAGAAGTTTGAGAGAGTAGAAGCCTTCCTGGGCAGTCAAGTCTACACATTTGAAATGTTGCTGTGGATGCCTACTTGCAAAGCAAGAAAAAAAAAGATAAAAACAGAGTGAGGAGAGGAGATCAGTACAAATGGGATATGCGAATCCTATGCCAGACTTGAGATTTTTTTATGTTCCAATACTTGATTATTGGAAATGTTAATGGTCAACGTAATCCTTGGTGTTAAAATTCCAGCTGCCTGTCAGGGTGTGTTGATGACTTTCCAATTCTAGGTGTAGGTCATTCAAAGAGCCAGCAAGAGACTGCCAGGTCTGCAGCATGCACCTGTGTGAGTGGTGAGGACCTGGGGGAGTGCTCGCTGCGATCATTTCAGACTCAGAGGGGAGAGATTTCTGGAATAAATGGTGTCAAGATCAGGCTCGGACACATCTCTTTCAATGCTGCTAGGTCTATTTTAACCCTTATGACAAGGGAATTGAAGGAGGGCTTTAAGGTGCAAACATCTGGTTTTTGGATATCATTCCAAATGCGATTATGGTGGAGTAGGAAATGATGTATGTGACCAGATATTTCCTTCAGCTGTAGCCAGACCCTCCATCTTCAGCAGGGCTGGGACTAAGGCGAGGCAAGGCAAAGCAAGAGAAGTGTTTACGCACAAATTTTAAAGAGGAACTCACTCCTAGGGTCGTGCAAAGGCAACCTAGCCTTGGCCCTGATCTCCAGACCTTTTAATACCTGTGGCCACTCCCTGAAGCTGATCTCCTGGCTCCTTGGAGAAGTTGTAGTCTATGGATGACCTTTAGCAGTTCCTTCTAGAATTACTTGGAAAACCTTATGTGCCTGTGCACAGAGGTAATTTCTTGGGAGGAGAAGTCCATAGATTTTTTTCTTAAGAAAAAGTATACCTTACATCTCTAATGGATTATCTTATATTACCACCAAGCAGTATTGGAGTTGGGACTTTTCTTGTTACTCCTAGGAAGCTGAATTAATTATGTTTCCTTTAAAACTTAGAGAATTTATTTCTAACAACTTTTGCTGTGGACCTACTATTGCATAATCACTGAAGTGTCATAATGTAGCACTAGCCTCCATAAGATTGCCTTAGTGACAGAATACACAAGGTTATCAATCTTTCTTCAAGTTAGCATGTCCTGTGAGCGCCTGAGTTGAAAGGAAGAAAGGGGAGCAAGAAAAGCCACAGGCTAGATACTTCGCCCACACTTAGACTTTCAAAGCTCGTCCTGTATAGGGAGACTTCGTCCTTCAGTGGAAAACCTTCCACTCTGCTGTTGAGGCCAAGGGAGTGGAGTGGCTGGAGTCAGACAAGCAGACGGCTCAGAAAGCACCAGGGCATTGATGTGGCCATGTCTGGGAGCACGCCCCAGTCTCTCCAGCTCCCTAGCATGCTTCTTCACCTGGAGAGAGTGTGCTTGGAAGGGAGAAAACATTGGACTAGCTATTAACAAGCCATTGCCCAGAAGGGCATTGGAAATAAGCTTCCAGTCTGGTTTCCCATGAATCACTCCCTCGTGGCCTGAACAGCTGCCTGGGCATCATGGTTCAATCACTTACACCTACCTTCACGCAGAAAAGCATTGCGGAGGGGCAGAGGTGTTTGAAGACCAAAATACACTACGGCATGGAACACTTACCTCATGTAGTGGAACACTTAACTCCACCCCCATCACTGCCTTTGCCAGGCTTTCTTGTCAAAGAGACAGAGGCTGGCCATTTGGTTTTCCTTCATCCTGTCTTGGGCAGATCATTTTGTATTCTCCAGCTGCCATTTTAAATGCATAGCACTTACTGTGTGGATGCATGTTAAGGCCATGCATTCTGCACGTGTAAAGTTTTTTGTAATGCCCCAAAAGCACCAGAGAAATTCATTTCAGAGAAACAAATAAATTAGCTTTCAAAGATAAACAATGTACTGGCTGGCATCAAGGAGGAGTAAATGCCATCTCAGCTGCCAGCTTTAAATACTAACTGCATAGAGTTCTCCGTATTTGTGAATTTCCACAGCATTCTGCTTGAGAAAGAAATAGGGCGGAATCAGAATTGAAAACATGAGGTCATCAACAAGGGGGGAAACACACAAATTATTTCAAGGGACATTTGCATGTGCAGAAGTCAACCAACAAATGCATGGAATGGGTGGAATGGCAGATCGATGTTTCTCTTCTTCCCTCTCTCTCTGGAATCAAATTAAAAAATTTTTCTTTAAAGATTCTAGTGAAAATGGAGCAAAGGCAACAACAAAAACTTGAAATTAGTTTTTCCTGCCTTAAAATAGCTTCCTGAGTGTACTCAACTTCTTATATTGGAAACCAATCGAGTGCCCTGTAAGATCTTTTAACTCTGCTCCTAAGACTGAAAGCTACGGCCTTGAGCAACAACATGCTTATGCAATGTTATTGTTACCAAGATGCACAACTCGGAATGGGGAGACAGGGACACGGGAGCAGAGCTGCCTCCCCACGCAGCCGTGGGGTCAGGACTATGACTAATCCGAGCTGTCCCATGCTCCCCAGCCTTACCCCGTCCAGATATTTGGCTGCCCCTGCTAGTTGTGTCGTCATTTCCCCCTTTGAACCTCTGGTTTGTTGTCTTCCTTTGCTAGCAAGCTGTGTTTTGTTTTGGGTAAAAAGGGAAGTTAGAATGTGACTGATGGCACTTAAAGAACAGAAGGGAAAAACATACTTTATGAACTCATTTGATATGAAACATTGACCTAATGTCCAAAAACTGCAATTAAAAAGTATTTCTCTCCCTCATTTGCATGGCTTGCTTCCCCAGACATGTTTCTGGTATTGAAAATGAATGGTATTCCCATACAACATGTGTCTCAATTTGTAATGATATCCTTCTTGCAGCTGGCTTAGTTCTCCAAGTGTTTCTAAAATGTTACTGTCTTAAATTTGAGCCAACCTACAATAACAAATTATCTAGAAGCAAAGTGGCTAAGCTGCATTTGGTGAGAGAAGGGGAAACCCTATATTTCATTCTTCAATTCTTGTTTTGGAAATTCAGACTGTAACATGATCGCCTTCTAAAGAAGTCTACACACTTAACACTTTAAAAATTGTGCAGATTGGGTGTTGTGGGAGGAAGAATGATCAGGTTTAAGTTGCTCTGCAAAGTTCTGCATCCCATCAACAAGCCCTTTTGATATTTTAAACCCATATTTAGAGTAATTTCAAGGTATTTGGAGCACATGTGGTTAAGTGTAAAACTTTGTCATTATGATTTGTTAGATGCTTGTACTTTAAATGTTTATAAGCCATATTTAAGTACTCACCCAAAAGCTTTCCCCCACGCAACTACTCCAGTTGAGCGCTGGTACCTGAGCATCATTGTATTTAGAAGATACCGGGTGAGGTCATGGTAGCGTGCGTGCACGTTCTTCTGCTTTTCTGGTTTTAGTTCAAATGCTGTTGTTAGTAGATACCGCTTAATTTTGATTTTAGAGAAAGGAAGAGAGAGCAAGAGAGAGAAATCGATTTGTTGTTTCACTTACGCATTTATTGGTTGATTCTTGTATGTGCCCTGACTGGGGATTGAACCTGCAACCTTGGCGTATAAGGACAATGCTCTTACCAACTGAGCTGCCCAGGCAGGGCACTTATTTTTAAAATGTATGAAAAATCATAAACAGGGTTGATTGTCTGTAATTAAAAAAGGAAATTCTCCTGTCCTCCAAAGGTAAAATATTCAACTTGAATTGTATTGAGTCCCACTTCTTTTTCTTACTCTTAAGAGTAATTAGTGGCCTGGCCATTGGCTCAGTGGTAGAGCATGGGCCCGGCTTGTGGATGCCCCAGGTTTGATTCCCAGTCAGGACACACAGGAGAAGTGCCCATCTGCTTCTCCACCCCTCCCCTTCTTGCTTCTCTCTCTCTCTCTTCCCCTCCTGCAGCCATGGCTCAATTGGAGTGAGTTAGCCCTGGGCGCTGAGAATGGCTTCATGGCCTACTCAGCTGCTAAAAAGAGCTCAGTTGCTGAGCAACAGAGGAATGTCCCAGATGGGCAGATCCCTGTTGGGTCGCATGCAGGAGTCTGTCTCTTCTTCCCCTCCCCTCACAGAAAAAAATAGAGTAATTAGTAAAACTTTCCATTAGCATGTTGAATCTGAATCTGTGTCCATGTGAATTTAAAGTGTTATTTGTTCCTCCCAAGTGCCTTATGGACCCTTTATTGGTGCTTAGATTGAAGTCTTTACTGTTCACCTCAGCCATCTTGGAAACAAGGACATAGGACCTTGTCTTTATCGTAGATATCCTATTTGTGCACTTAGTATGAAAAAGAGGAGAGGGAATTTTTTTTTTCAAACTCAGAATCCATTTAAACCAAGGAGGTTATAAATTTCAAACTGACCACAGGCCTCTGGGGCTCACACTCTTTTATGGCTGGCAAAATACAATTTTCTAGTAAGAATGGGGTGGGGGGGGCTCATAAATTTGCTTGGACACCTAATAGCTCTTACCAAACAAAATTTTCATGAGTTAAGTGTAAATGAGTCAGAAACATATAGATTGAATTTCTTTTAAAATACACATGGTTTTAAATATTAAGGCCAAAGTGCTTGGCAAAATAAGTTTTGGTTTCAGACAAACCCCAAAAGTTTGAAAAACTAGTTTTACAATTTGCCAAACCAAAAATATATCCAAGTCCCTTTATTTCTCTTATTTAATAGATAGCTTCATAAATATGGGACTTAATATCTATTTTCCTATCCACCCAGGTTGGAGCAACATGAATCTCAAATGCTGGTTGAAAAACTATAACAACTTTTTGTGAAAAAACGTTATGACTTTGCAAATGAAAATGAGGGGCCACTGGTTCAGGGCTCAGGCTCTGATTTTAACAGTATCACTCACTGGTCATTTGACCAAGTTTTCTGTCTCATCTGTGTGTGTGCCTGTCTGTGTGTGGGCATGTGTGTGTGTGTGTGCATGTGTGTGGCCTATGCACAGGAATAAGTATTGTTTAATATCCTGTATTAGATTTCTTAATTTATACTTAACTCGCATATTACAGCCCACCAAGCTTAATAAACTCCTAATCATATCCAAACACAAGGAGGCAGTCCTTTGCATTTATTTATGGTTCAGAGATAGTCTCCACTTATTTCCCTAGAGGATGAACCATTCTTAACTAACAGTATTGAACATTAATTTCATGCACGTCCCATAAAGCAGGTGATTTGGAATGAGATTCTAAAACTGGGGAGGGACCTGGACTGGCAGTCAGGGGTGGGGAATAAAGAATGCAATGGGATGTCAAAAGCCATAGAGGCAGAGAAGCACGAGTCCCGTTAGGATGACTGTCCCTCTCAGCTGGCCGGAGCAAAGGGCCTGGGCTGCAGAGGGAGAGGAGGAGAGGCTGGAGGAGTACAGGTAGGTTGAGGAACAGGAGGTTGTGGAATTTGTACTTCTGCATCAGACAACCTCACCGTGACCTCGAGCAAAGGAGTGACAGGCTGAAATCTGTGTTTGAGGACAATTACTTTAGCAGCTGTTCATAGACTGAAAGGAAGCAGGAGAAAGACTGGCATCACTAAAGCTAATTGTTGCATTCTGACGACAGGCTAATTACCAGCAGGTGAGTCTAAACATTGCGGAATGTTATCCCTCCAGTGTGATGTGCAGAGGCTGGCACAGCTATGGTTTGAGTTTGTAAAGCCGTTGTGGCAGTGCAGCGGAAGGAAGAACCCCCTTCTTTGTGCCTAGAATAGGACCTACAAGCCTTCATAGCACGTGGTGGAAGGAAATCTCACAACTCAAGAATATTCTAAAGTTCAGTCAAGAGGGACGCTGGCTGGGCTTCAGTTGCCACAGAAGCAGGCTTCTGACCAACCTGCTGCTCCGAGCCTTAGGCAGCAGGGTCAGGGGCTGTGGTGCGGTGCACAGAGGCGAGTGGCAGCTCTCCGGCTGCCTAGATAACTTCCCTGATGATCAACGTGAAGATTGGACAGTGGTCACGGTGATGCCCAAAGTTCTGTCCTTGGACCGAGGAGCAGCCATAATGCTTGGCTGGCTTGCTCTACCTCAGACACCTTCAGAAACTTTCCCGGAATTCGGTTCAGATCCTGCTCAGGTCTGCGGCTGATTCTAAGGGAATTTGGCAACTTTTGGAGATGTCCTTGTATCTTTCTTCTCAGGGTGTAGACCTTCTGAAGCTGCCACGTGTGGCAACGGTGGGTTCCCTCCCAGTAGTAAAGGAATGTTTTATGGATAAGAGCGTCTGCCTTGGAGTGGGCTATACTGGGTTCAAATCCTGGCAGAGGCGTTGTCTAGGTGAGGGAGGAAGTGATTCAGCCTCTCTGAGCTTTAGTCTCTGGGTCGTGAGTAATAATAACAGTGTCGTTAGGGATAGGTGAGTAAACATAGGGTGGCACATCACAGGTGTCCTAGGAGTGGCAGATACTGCTCTAGGTCAAGGGCTGCAGCCCCGGGAGAAGAGCACGGCTGCAGTGAGACCTGCTGGGGTTTGAAAGGCAGCTGTGAGCAGTTGGACAAGTTTTATAACCTCTTTTTGCCTGCAGTTTCTCATTAATAATTCTAACAGCTAGTATTTTTTGAAAACTTTATGTATGTAGCCTGTGTTCCAAATATTGCATGCCCACTTCAACCCTATGGGGAATACCATTGTTAAACCCATTTTACAGATGGAAAAACTGAGGCACAAGGAAGCTTTTACCTGGTGTCATTGGCTAGGAAAGGGCAGTGCTGGGATATGACTGGCAGCCTGCCTCCAGAATCTTCATGCATCACTACTGAGGACAGCTTATATACAAAAAATAAATGAAGATAATAACCTCTACTTCGTAGAGTTAGCAGTGTCCAATGTAAATAACAAAAGTTTAAATGCCCAGGAGGTACCTGGCACATAGTAGATGCTTATTAAAAATTGCCAGGCCTAGCATGCGGAGGACCCGGGTTTGATTCCCGGCCAGGGCACACAGGAGAAGCGCCCATTTGCTTCTCCACCCCTCCGCCGTGCTTTCCTCTCTGTCTCTCTCTTCCCCTCCGCAGCCAAGGCTCCATTGGAGCAAAGATGGCCCGGGCGCTGGGGATGGCTCTGTGGCCTCTGCCTCAGGCGCTAGAGTGGCTCTGGTCGCAACATGGCGATGCCCAGGATGGGCAGAGCATCGCCCCCTGGTGGGCGTGCCAGGTGGATCCCGGTCGGGCGCATGTGGGAGTCTGTCTGACTGTTTCTCCCTGTTTCCAGCTTCAGAAAAATGGAAGAAAAAAAAATTGCCATGGTGGCCCGACAGCCAAGAACTTCTTCCTTCATAAGTGTAATGATAGCTTATAAAACACTTCCATGCTGTCGACCTTGGAGTTTAGGGAAACCATTCCAGATATTCTTGTAAGATGTCTGGTTCCACTTTTACAAGTAGATACTGGGACAGAGCAAATGCCCAAGGTCACAGAGTGGTGCAGCCAGGATTAGAACCTGAGTCCTCATCTTGCCTTTCCTCTCAGTGAGACACAGGATACGACCAAAGCTGTTTGAGTTACGCATCCTGTGCCAAGTACCGGAGTCACATTTTTACCACCATGGCATCATTTTCTCACATTGGGCAGCTGATTTCAGAGAGGAAATAGGTTGGACCTGAACATCTGGGTAGCAGGGGTGGAGGGCTGCAGAAAAGCAGGTATCTACCACACTTTCCATCTCCTTGGCCGTTCGGGGCAAAGGGAGGGGGTGGAGGGAGGAGTTGCTATGCTTGCTCTTATTTTTAACAGTGAAGTTTTTATGAATATGAAGCTGCCTCCTCTCTCCCTCTCTCCATGCTAATGGACCGGTTGTAAAGAGTAAAGTGTTAGAAAGACCACTTTTCCAGACTTCATCTAAAATCTTAAAATCTATTATTGATCCGTAGACCATAAAGCAGCTTTTTCCCCACTCTGGGTTTTTTCTTTTTCTTTTTTTTTTTTTAAACTTAGAATGCCTGTACTCAGATAATATATAAAAATAACTAATAAACTCAGTCCTAACACAATGAACATCTACTTTTTTTGTCCAAGGCAGAATTTTTGGACAGCATATGAACCAGCATCAGCTAGTTTGTGTATTGATGAGACTTGAAATAAAACACAATTATTTTTTCATATTCAATAAGTTATCACAGTTCTTTTTCCTAAAGCAAGGAAGCCGGACTGTGTATGCCTCTAGCGCCCCATGTAGCTCTGACATTCTGACCCCACTTGTCAGGATAAAAAGGGGCTAGGTGAAATCTGGACTAGGGGGCAGCACTCCCTAGAGGGGACCATGGACTTGGGGGTCATAGGAGCTGGACTCCAATTCAGCTTTGCCCCTTTCTAGCGGTGACCTTGAGCAAGTAATTTCCTTAACCTTTCTGAGAAAGTTTTCTCATCTGTAAAAATGGAGGTAATAATCAATACTTCAGTAACATTGTTATTTCAATGAAATAAGTGTATATGTGAAATAAGTATGTGAGATATACTTGTTTTCAGGTGAAATAAGTGTCTAAAAGTTCCTAGCACTGTATTGGACATAATATAGGTGCTCAGTGCAATTTGACTCCTTTTTTTAAAAAACACAGCAGTGTTCCTAAACCATTATAGGAAGTGCTTGGTGCTGAAAGCCGGGGGCATAGGTCTCGAGGTTCTTCTTCAAAATTCTGTGCAGAAAATTAGCTACATTATGTAATTCTTTACTTTATTTTTCTCTTGTGAATGGATGTAGCCACCTGCTCCAGTGCCTTTGTAAAAATGTACATTGTTAATCATAAATCCCTCCAGGCTTTTAGAAAAGGGCCAGAGACAGGGGCATTTGGTTTGCTTAAACTCCCAGGTTCCAGAAAGGATTTGAGGTAGTTAAAGAGCATCAATCGGTCCGTTTTCCAGGATGAAGATACTTTTGTGAGTGCACAGGAGGGGTTCTGCAGTTCGGGATTCTTTGTCCTCCAGGGAACTTTTAGAGGTCAGTAAGAAATAGCAGTAATGGCTTGTAAGAATAAACAGACCTCTGCCCATATAACTCAGAACCAGCTAAGCAAAGAAAACCAAAATTTTAATTTATAAAACAAGGAATTAAACATGAAGTTATCCCGCAAGAACAAGTAGGGGTTCTTGTGCGGTTGTGAATTTTATTGATTAAAGGGTAAAATAAGATTGCTAAAGAAGACAATTATTTTTTAAAAATCAAGGCCAGTTTTTTGTTGTTTGTTTGTTTTTACTGTACATGAAACTTAGCCTGTCAGAGCCATGTTGTGAGCAGCACCGTGGTGATGAAGTTGATTCGACCAGAAACCCAGCACTGGGTTAGGATGACTCCGACCTTTGGTCCCTACACCCCTTTCCTCACCGTGGGTTATTTCCCATAACAATCGCCCTAGGAAGAGAAAGGATTTTTAAAATTACTTCCATCAATTAGTGAACTATAAGAAAAGAGATGCCACTCACTTCATTAATAAAAATGCCTTTCATTTTGGTAAAAACAAAAACAAAAACAAAAAAAAAAACAACATTCCAAAGCTCTCCAGGAAGCAATGGTTAACAGGGAGAGAAAGAATCACTTTTTGGCAGAAACTTGCCAAGCTATAGCTCTTTCGGGGATGGGCTTGGTTGGGAGACCGCCGTCTGGCATCACACCCGGCTTTATCAGCTGGTGCAGGTGGTTCTGTTCATTGAGTGTCCCAGAATAGCTGCAGCTACCTGAGAGCAGTCCAGTCCTCGGGGACTCATTATTGTCCCAGATAAACAGCATGGCTGAGGCCAGCACTTAATGGCTGTATTTAACCGTGATAAGTTACGGGGCGACAGCCGGAGTGAGTGGCATCCCTGGTAGGGCCTGGGTAGTTGGACAAAGGCGAGCGGCTTGGCAATGGGCATTTCTTGCAGGTGATAGAATTGGTGCCACAGGGTTTTGGACTCCTAGGAATAAATGTGACAGAGAAGGGGAACTTGTCTTCTAAACAGGAAAGACGGGATAGATATACAGAATTTTGACTATGCTGACTGCAAAGGTATTTGAGAAAGGGAAGAAGAATGAAAGCTTGGAAAATGGATTAGATTAATAGAAGCAGGTGTCCTGGGAGAGCTGGACTCTCTAGCACCATGAAAGAATGAGCTTGGAAATATTGGAATATAAAATAAGATAGGCAGTTTTCTCTAGACACACATTTATTTTGATGTGTAGTTCCTTAAAAATTATAAAATTTCCTTTTAAATGCAACCAGCGTAAGTCTTAAGCTGTAAAGGCCAAAGAAGAAATGGGACAACATGGTCATTTTTGGACAGTGTCAAGTGAAAGAATTTATTAGTACTCAGCATAACTGTGTCTTTATAATTCTCCAAAAAGTCTCATGTGAGAAGAGAGGATGAGCAGCTCCATCACGTTCTGAGCAGGGCGTTCCTGCGGGTCGGGCAGAGGGCCAGGACAATGGAGGCTCCCTCAGTGCGTTCGATGGGCAGTTGTGATTCCATGAGGAAGGCACTCCATTCCTCTGGCCCACGGGGGAAGGTTGGCCTGGAATTCTGAAGGCACCTGGCCACAATGCCTGCGGAGACCGTGAATGTGGAGCTGGTCTTCATACACAGTTCATACGTGGTCTGTGAGTGATGTTCCGGATCACAGGGCCCTGGGTTGTCCTGCCTTCAGACAAGCCCCCAGTGCAGAAGAAAACTCAAATGTAGGGCACAAGTATAGTCACTTTTGCAGCACCCCTTGCACTGAGGGACACTCCAAAAATTTCTACCAGAAGGGTGTGTGTGTGTGTGTGTGTGTGTGTGTGTGTGTGAATGTGACATTTAGTAGAGACTCTTTCTGAAACACTGGACTTTGGGGTCCAGAAATTAATAGTCTTCCTTACACATGGATAACATTAATATCCAGCTGTTCAAGTTTATCACCCTTTATACTTGGTGCTGGCTTTGGGACAAACATCCTATAATCACTAAATATAAGAGATGGGAGATATAACAGAAAATTTCCCCCAGACCCCATTTCACAGAGAAGGAATCAAGGCTTGGGGAGGTTGAGGAGTAGGTCTAAGGTTGCACAGCAAATAACCTGAGCCGCTGTCTCACTTGTACTATTTTCATTCAGATCAAGACATTTAGACAGGACAGATTTTCCAGAAGAGCTCTCTGCATGGCCAGGGCAAGCTTGGAACCAGCTTAGGCTCTGGAACTGCCTGCCATAATCACTTTTTAAAACTCCAAGCTCACCCCGCCCCCCCCCCCCCCCCCCCCCCCACACACACACACTCTTGAGTTGCCTACCACTAAGTGTCAGGAGGGAGAAGCCCGAGAGTGGGTCTTCTTCATTTTCACGGACCCCAGAGTCTATTCCTGTGTCGCCGGCAAGGAGTCTGCTCTGAACCAGAGCCCGATGGACAACTGAGGATGACCTCTCTCCTCAAAAGTTTTCAGCAGAAAGGGACTTGTACTGCCACCACCTGGCCTTGTGCACGTCCCAGACACAGCAAACGTAGGGTGAGAGGAAAGGAAGCAGTGCGCATTGTCTGCGCTGCCATTCTCCTACAATGAGCTCCGTGTGAAGAGGTTTTCAGCGCGGAGGAGAGGGCTGCGGAAATAGCGCGGCGCAGCTGGGCCCTGCGGAACTTTGGGGAAAACACGTATTTACCAGACAATAATAGATACCAGAGAATAATAATGGTTATTATAGTGTTTGGGATGGCAAATGCTGTAGTTAACGTTCCAGAATGGCTCTCATTATAACCCCGCTTTCCTGGTCCCTTATGAAAGCCTGGAAATGTTCTCCGACTAGGCTGATGCTGTCCGTGTTTGGCCCTTGTCCAAAGGTAATTTGAATATAAAGAAATTCATTTGAGAAGTAATCTTCTGGTTTGGGGGATCATGATTACATGAAGGAGGAAAAAAAGCTATATCCTTGAAAAAACAGTTGAAGCATTCTTAAGTAATTCAAACTTGTGGTGTTTCCTAGTCACTGGAAGAAAGTAGTAAACATTTCATTTTTCCTTTTCCTTTTAAAAGAAAGGGTTCAGAGGCTTCCTCTGACTGTAAGATTTGCTCCCTCTTGGTCCCAAGCTCAGAGGGGAGATAGTTCCCACCTTCCAGAGCAAGCTTCAGGCTGTGCCCCCTAAATGCAAAAGAGTTGTCTCAGAAGAAGCTACTCTTGTGTCTTTGGATCTGTATGTCATTTCTAAGCTCCTCCCTAACCCTTTGTAGGCTTGCATTTGATGGTGGCTCTCAGGTGTTTCTGTTTTTATATTCCTCTTGCTGTTGTCTCGTTTACAAAAAAAGGAAGGGATGCAGGGAGGGAGGAAGGAAGGGAGGCAGGGAGGGAGAAAGGAAGGAGGAGAGGGAGAGAAGGAAGGAATGAAAGAAGGGAGAAAAGGAAAGGAGGGAGGGAGGGAGAGAAGGAAGGAATGAAAGAAGGGAGAAAAGGAAAGGAGGGAGGGAGGGAAGGAAGGAGGAAGGAAGGAAGGAAGGAATGAAAGAAGGGAGAAAAGGAAAGGAGGGAGGGAGGGAGGGAGGGAAGGAAGGAAGCAAGGAAGGAATGAAAGAAGGGAGAAAAGGAAAGGAGGGAGGGAGAGAAGGAAGGAAGCAAGGAAGGAATGAAAGAAGGGAGAAAAGGAAAGGAGGGAGGGAGGGAAGAAGGAAGGGAGGGAGGGAGGGAGGGAGGGAAGGAGAGAGGAAAGAAGGAAGGAAGGAATCAAAGTGAGCTCTTTATTCAGACATAAACATCCACATTTCCAAATCTGACCATGCCAAATAAAAAGGTTTCCATGGCCTTGTAATTCCACCCCCATTGCATATTTGTGGTGTTTTGCATTTTCACTTTGGTTATTTAATATACATATTAAATGCACTCAGATCTGGTGATTTACTATGATTTGGGGAACTCAGGCATTTCCTGTCATGCACATTCAGATTTTCAAACCTTGTTTTTGGTTGGTCATTATTATTATTATTACCATTAACACCAGGACTTGGATAGCCAGGTTCAAAGCACAGGCTTGTACTTGGTCCTGCCTGTGGGCATCTGGGCCTCCTCACACTTGTGCTAAATTCATGCTGCAGACACCTTGAGCAAGTTTCCAGGTCTCTTTGTGGTCTCCGCCTCTTCATTGATAAAATGAAGAAATTGTCCTATATTATCTCTGGGGTCCCTTAAAGTTTTAAATTCTATCACCTTTCTGATATTATTTGTTCATTGTTTTAGTCAAATTTTACCCATGTACATTTCTGACACCCCCACTTACTGATGGGGTGGGGGGGAAGGTACTGTTTGGGAGTATGGGGACAAGAGCCACTTGACCCTCATTCATCTGATGGATGTGTGCCCAGCCGAACTAAGCTGGGTATAGAGACATGAGCACATAGATACAGCCCAGAGCTCAGGGACTTTTAGTTGGCATACTTCTAAGTGGCTGCTTATTGGGAGTGACTGAGTGTCCTTAGGAAGTTATATTTTAAACCAAGGGACTGGTAGCAAATGAAATAAACTAGTAGGGATGGTTAGCAGAGTCTAACGTAGTGAAAGCTGGGTGGGCATTCCCTGGAAACTGACTTTCTGGTGAACAGTGCTGTTCAGACCCTCTGCCTGGGATCCCAAGGCGTGGCAGGTGTATAGTCGTCCAGTCCTGGGCTTCTGTTTGGTTTGGATGTGAGGCCATATGAATGGCTCACCTTTGTCAGGCAAGACCCACAGAGGGGGCATTTCTTCCAGCTCCGACTGCCTCCATGAGAAACCTCTGAAGAGAAGTCACTGTGTCGACAGTAGCGTTCATGTACTCAGAAGTGGATTTCTTGGCTTTCCTCCTTTGCAGGAAGCTCCAGGGTTGTTGCATGAAGGACTGGGGTGAGGTCCGTAGCTCCAGAGGCCTGTGGTGACCTTGCCTAGCTTTGAAGTGACCTTGGCAACTCAAAAGACCTCCTGCCAATTGGTGCTCTAATGTGGAGGGTGAAGGTTGCTGGGCGGCTAAGGAGGCTATTGTGGTCTTCAGAGGAGAGTGTGGTGCACCGTGCTCATTGTGGTATTCCAGAAAGCCACTCAAGTTTTATTTCCTCTCACAAAGCTGGCAGGGCTGACCCGGAGCAGAAACGTGAATGAGAGTCATGTCGAAATCACGCTGTGGTGCCTGAAATCTGGGGACTCACGTAGGTTGGGCCTGACTGCTGGAGAAAGTGGTTCTCTGACTCATGCCTGGGGGCCTCCAGCTGGCAGGGAGGGCTGGTTTGGTCCTGTGGGTTCTGATGACCACTTCTCCTCTTTTCCAGGAATACTCACTCACAGGGTACCTTGCATGGAGAGAGGGCGCAGAGCAAGCCATGTCATGACATCCAGTGACACCAGCTGGTCAGCTCACCACCCCCTCTGGCTAAAGCTCAAGCAAATAAAGCTGCTTCCCGTCATTAAGCATCTCAGAGGAAGCAGCCCACCCTCGAGGCCTCCAGCCCAGAGGAGCCAGCACGTCTTGGACCCAGCAAGTGGGCCCGGCCTTCCTGCTGCCACCGTCTCTGCTTCTTCCCAGAGGAACTTAGGGATTTCGCCCTTGGTTTTAAAAAAACAAACACCAACAAGCCACAAGGACCAATGTAGGTATTCTCCCCGCTCCATCCTCAAGGCTCAGAGGGTGAGGCTGGAAGATGATACGGATTTGAAAACAAAAGTCTTTTTTTATACTTTTTAAAAACTGCTGTGGTTTTGCTGCTACATGAAGAATTGTGATTTGCATTGTACGGTTTTGGACCTATACTGTTCATGTTTCGACGGCAGAGAGGGGTCACACTGGAGTCCCAACACTTCAGGTTCATCTCTGTCCTGCCCAGGATGCACTTTTAAATGAAGAGGTAGAATATTTTATTGGCTGGTATACTTTTCTTGTTATTTTTACAAAGGCCACCTTTATCCTTTTTAATGCCATATTTTCAGTGTTACACTTTTATGGCTTTTAATTTTCAATTTGACAGATGTAAGAAGCAGCATGAATAGTTTATACTGTGGTTTTTCAGAGACCGAATGCCAAGAGAACTCGGTAAATGTTTATTCTTCTCAGCTTTCTCTTTAAATTCCCCTAAATAGCGCCCCATTTGGGAACAGAGCAAGAGTGTTGAACTGAAGACCAAAATGCCCTCAAGGTGTAAAATAATCCGAGGGGGAATATTTGCTGGGCGTCACGAAAGACTTGGATGAAATTTCAACCCTGATGGTTTTCGGTGATCCAGGAAGTCAGTGAAGCAATCTCTCTATACGCAGAGCCCTTTCATGATAATTAGAATGGTATGGACAAACCAATGAAAACAAGAGGGAAAGTGAGAAAGATCACCCATGATTCTGTTTCACTGTTTGCGTTCTCCTGTCATGGTTAAGAGAAATGTGCAATTCGATCCTCAATCAGTGGGTGGAGGATAACAGGGTAGATTTTCTTGTGTGCACTTGTACAGTTGTAGCTGCGAGTCCCGAAGTCCTCTAGAGCATGTGTACTGGCACTGAGTTGGTGAGACAGTCGTGGAGTATCCCATTCTGATGAGTACAGAAAAAAGAAAAAAAGAGAAAAAAATAAGAAAAAAATCCAAAAAAAAAAGAAGAAAACTAAAAAAAAAAAAAAAAAAAAAATCAAATCACCTTGTGATTCAGTGTATCTGTTTACTAACTCGAATAAAGCAATTGTTCCCTCTGGAGGGGTCCAGCCGCCCCCGCCTACGAGGCCGCTGAGCGCCGCAGGAGGGTGACAGGGGCGGGCAGGTGGCTAGGCGAGTCTGTGCTCCGCCGGCCTTGAGACACCGCAGCTGTGGATGCGGTGTCCATACTGTGTTTCTATATTCTCCTTTGTACAGTCACTTAACAAGTCAAGCTACTGTTTTACAGGTGCTCCTTATTTATTAGAGCTGTGGGAGCTTGGGGGACACACCTGGCGAGCGAGCTCACTTTTTAAAACTGAAATGGGGGGAGGGGGCAACGGGAGGGAGGTGGGTGGGAGGGGAAGCTCGCAAGCCCAGGAAGAGATTTATAAAAGTGAACAAAACGAAAACTTCCAGCAACAAATTAAACAAACACACCAATCCCACCCACCCCCACCCCGCCCATGCAGGAGGCCGCAGCCCCTCCTCTGGGTGCCCATTTCCCTGCGGGGCCCCGACATTCTCCTCTCTCCCTGACCGGTGTCAGATTCATCAAACAAAAATAAATCTCTAAGAAAAAATGCACTTACATGTGCTTATTTTGCTCTTCTCATTATTATGACTATTGTTATTTTCCTAGTTATTGAAGGTGTTCATTTCTTTCCTCTGGGGAAAACATTTTCTAAAATATAAATTCAGTAAGTTTGAAAAGATGTTGAGCTACATAGGGGCAGTGCTGGCCCTTCCCTACCTGGTGTAGTTCACACTTCTCTGCAGACAAGAGCCCACCCGGCTGCTGGAGGGTCCACTGCTGACCACACACGGTGGGTGTGCAGCAAGGTCCTGGACCTGGGCTGTGCCTTCCCACGGCCACTGCAAGTCCTGGTCACCTCAACTCCCAGGCTTCGGGTCTCAGGCTCCAAACGCCCCCGCCAGGATGCAAAGCTCGTGTGTATGGTTTCACTCCCACCAGTGGATCATCTCACCGTGTGGGCTGGGCGGTGCTTTTGTTTAGCTTTATGTGAATGTGGTAGATCAATTAAACATCAGAAAGTTTCTTTTTTATTTTTTCTTCTTTTCCAAGTGAGAAGAGGGGAGATAGAGAGACAAACTCCTGCATGTGCCCGAATCAGGATCTACCCAGCAACCCCCATCTGGGGCCATGCTTGCAACGGGGCTATTTTTAGTGCCCAAGGCAGAGGCTCCAAGGAGCCATCCTCAGTGCCTGGGGCCAGTGTGCTCAAACCAATTCAGCCATGGTTGTGGGATGGAGAGAGAGAGAAGGGGGAGTAGGAGGGGTGGAAAAGCATATGGTTGCTTCGCCTCTGTGCCCTGACTGGGAATCGAACCTGGGACTTCCACATGCCAGGCCAATGTTCTCCCACTGAGCCAACCAGCCGTGGCCAACATCAGAAAGTTTCTAAGGTGGGAAGATCTAGTCAACATAGACCTCATCTAGTCCTCTCTTTCTACAACTACAAAAACTGAAGCCTAGAAAAGTGAACTGACTTGCCCAGAGGCCCACACTGATTTGGTTTAGCTCATCAAAAAACAAATATTTGTTAAAAGCGTAGGCACTGACAGCATTGTTTTGTAAGTTCGCATCCTAGGAGTGGATTCTGGAGAGCTGGTTCGCATTTCTGTGGAACCTGAGGGAATCTTGAAGGTTCCTGGTGTGGGTTGTGTTTATGATGACACATCAGAATGCCACAGGCCCAGCTGAGCATGTGTCGGGCTGGGGCACCCAGCTGTAGCTGTCTGTGCAAAGTCCCTGATAGCTTTATTCATCTGGACTTGGCTATAGAGACAACCATCCGGGACATTGATTTTGCTTTTGTCTGTAGTCCAAGATTGTCAAGCAAACATTTTGACCCTTCTGGAAACAAATGGTACCATTGTTTCAACATGAAAAGATTCTGTGGCGTCTCATTAGACATCAGTACCCTCTCCTCCTCTCTTCCTTCTCTTAGGCCTAGTGTTCCCTGAGTATATAATCCTCTTGAGCTTGAAAAACTATATATAAAGAGAAAGAGAATAATGCAAATGATACTACATACCACCATGTATTGAGCATATGTTATCAGCCTCATTTAATATTCACAGTAACCCTATGAGGAAGGTCCTATTGTTTTCCACTTACTACATGAAGAAGCAGAAGGTCAATGGCTTTAGTAATTTCCCAACATCACAAAGTGAATCCCAGTGAATTATAGACCGGGATTCAAACCCAGGAGGTTTTGGTGTCAGAGGTCACACATCCAATCTGTAGAAAAACTGTTGACATCTTCATGCAGGGTCATTTTGACTTCCTGTGGCAGTGATTCAATTTTGATCTAAAGTGGCCCTTATTTTAAATGAAGCCATAGGGATTGAGTGCTAATGGTTACCGCCCGCCACACTCACCGGGTGGGGGAAGTGTGGAGACCACTCTGCTTTCTGAGAAACGCGTCAGGCAGTGTCTTCCGTGGTGGTTATCACCCTCTCTGCACACAGGGCCTACGCTCTAATGCTGAGGGGCAAAAGAAAGATGAAGGCTTACGCCCCACCCCCTCCGCAGAGAAAAGAAGAAAGTTCACTGCCCCTCGCCACAGTGGCTTACAAGTAATGGAAAGACGGGCTGCAGAAAAGATGGACCACTTGGTCTCATCAGCGCTCTCTCTAGACATTTGCCAGGGTTTATGGAACCACCCAACTGGAGCCCAGACTCATAGCTCTGCACGGCAGGTGTTCCTTCCTTTGACACTAGAAGGGCGGCTTGAGCCACAAGCAGGCCTGTAGGTGCCAGCTCACTATGTCCACGTGACACAGCCAAAGGTCAGGGCTGCGGCCCAGCTGCAAAGGCACTCATAACTCACATTGACTCCTTCCCCTCCTGGGTAACACTCCACCCCAGGAGCTAGATAGAGTCTTAACTTCCTTGACCAGATTCAACAGGTCCACACCCGGGCACATGTCAAATCCTGCTTATAACTCTTCAGGGGTTTCAATGGCAAAGCCAAGGTCCCCTGTCGAAAGCAAAGCCCTCCCGACGGCCCTGCTTGCCTCCCGACCCCGCCCACTCCCTACCCACAGCCCACCCTGCACTTCAGCCACACTGAATTAGGAGCTCTTTCCTGAAGCCTCTGCTCTCTTCCACCTCCTCTGTCTTTGCATATGCAGCTATCTTTGCCCTGTGTTTCCTCGTCTTCCCTGGGCAGTTTCTGCAGCCCATCAAGCCCTGCGACTGATCCAGGGATGCTCTCCTGGGGAGCCTCGCAGCCCCGCCTCTGCCCTGCCTTGCTGGCACCGCCCCCTCCTTGCCCGCCTCCGCCTCTGTGTCAGTGCACGCCACACTGTCCTCATTCAGCTGCTTACCTGTCTGCGCCCAATGGCCAGTCTGCAAAGTCCCTGAGGATGGGGATCTCATTTACTTGCCTTGTATCGCCTCAGCCCAGCATGTGCAAAGCCCTCCTTATTGCTATTATTGTTAATACACTTAATAAGTTACTCCCTTCAAGGCTCAGTTTCCAGGCCATCCCTCCGTGAGCGACACCCGATTTCCCTGAGGTGTGGTTGTCACTTCTTCCACAGGCGTCTATGGCTCTTGTTTAAATGGACGAGGCCACTTTTTCCACTGCTCTCCCCACGTCACTGGGCCTCCCTGAAGGCAGGCACGGTGACCTTCCCACCAGGCATCTTGAAGAGCTATTTTCCACCTAACATGAAAAGTGTCGGCTGTGTCTGAGGCTGACATAGTCCATTAGCTTAATGATGAAGAGAACAGTGTGCCCTGAGAACCAGAGCATTTGTGTGGCAACCCAGAGGGACTTCAGGTTTCATTTTCTTCTGGCACACAAGGGAGGGGGCGCCAGTGGCACCTGACGGCCACCAGGCAGCGCTCGTGTGGGCCGCTTCTGAGGGCCGAGACCCAGCCCCCAGGGCCTGTGAGGTGCGGAGACAGGCCCTGGAACTATTACACTTTTTACTCAGAAAAGCAGAGGCAGATTTAACGGCGGGCGCACCAGGTGCGCGTCTTGGGCCCCAACTTCTGAAGAGCCCTGCCAAACCCCAACTTCACACTTTTTTCTAACGACACTAAGTTTGGTTTCATATATGCAATTTTAACGTTAATAGTACATAATATTTTTTATTTATTTAAAAATATGGTCAACATGTATTTTTATTTTGCCTGTCTCTCTCTCTTTTTTAAGGGGCCCAATATTTTCTTCTGTGCTCGATGCCTCAACTTACCTTAATCTGCCTACGGCAGAAAAACCTTAGAAATTTGATCATTTCTTGACTCTGACACATTTGTAATAAAAAGTTATTCTTCAGTGCCCAGAAAGGTCTCTGATTCTGTCTTCTTGACTGGGGATGGAATGAACACTTGCCCCTAGCATTTGCAATTCTTCTAGAGAAAGAAGGAACCACCATTGAGATATGGGAAGGGATCACATCCATCAGGGGCTTACCCTTGTGCACAGCCCATGTACAGGGTTTGCACATAGTCACTTACTTAATCCTCACACAGTTCTGTGAGGGAGGTGCTAATGTCATTATCATTTCCATTTCACAGCCAAAGAAACTGAGGCACAAAGAGGTAAAGATTTCTGTCCAAGGTGGCACAGATAGAAAGAGACAGAGCCCAGCAGTGGCTCCAATGTCCACACTCCCTGTCTGCTGAGCCACCTGGCCAGGGCTCAGGTTGCCTGGTGAGCCGTGCTGTAGATTCAGGCCATTTACATGGTGCCTAAACCAGTGGTCCCCAACCTTTTTTGGGCCACGGACCGGTTTAATGTCAGAAAATATTTTCACGGACCGGCCTTTAGGGTGGGATGGATAAGTGTATCACATGACCGAGACAAGCATCAAGAGTGAGTCTTAGACAGATGTAACAGAGGGAATCTGATCATTTTTTAAAAATAAAACATTGTTCAGACTTAAATATAAATGAAACGGAAATAATGTAAGTTATTTATTCTTTCTCTGCGGACCGGTACCAAATGGCCCACGGACCAGTACCGGTCCGTGGCCCGGGGGTTGGGGACCACTGGCCTAGACCATGAGAGTGTGAGATCTTTGACCTTTATATTGTGTTTGGGGAGAGAAGATCTCTACTGATAACTTCTTTTTTTTTTTTTAATTTTATTTATTCATTTTAGAGAGGAGAGAGAAAGGGAGAGAGAGAGACAGACAGGGAGAGAGAGAGGAGAGAGAGACAGAGAGAGAAGGGGGGAGGAGCTGGAAGCATCAACTCCCATATGTGCCTTGACCAGGCAAGCCCAGGGTTTCGAACCGGCGACCTCAGCATTTCCAGGTCGACGCTTTATCCACTGCGCCATCACTGGTCAGGCCCTACTGATAACTTCTGACACCTGGTTTTGACAACGCCAAAAATGTCACTGTTGATGTATCTGTAGGTAAAGTTGAAGGGAGGTGAGGTGGGTGCCAGCAGCTCAGAGAAAGGAAGAAAAGAGAGAGGCACTTTGGCACCTACGTGAACTTTCCCGGGGCAGGGAGAAAGGGGACATGTGGGCCAGGGGCTGTTTCCCATTTCCTGTTGTTCTGACTTTCTGAGCTGCAGTTGGGCTTTCTCCAATGGCAGTTGTTTAGACGTGTGAAGGGATGTCAAGGGCAGGGGTGGAGCTGTGAGGACCACACAGGGCTGCACCACTGTGCTCAGAGCACAAGGAGCTGAAGCCAAGCCTCCCAGTCACGTTGGGGCTGGGTCACTGGATCCCTGGTTGATGAGCTGACCGAACAAATGTCATGCTGACAGCCTCTGTGTGCCAGACACCACAACAGAGGCAGCACTCAGACTATCTCAAGCCAGTCTCACGAAACCACATGCTAGAGGCAGCCCAGTCCCCATTTCCAGATGAGGAAGATGCGTCCAGGAAGAGGAAGTGATCGGCTGAGGTCACTTGGCTAGCAGATAACAGACAAGGTGTGCACCCTGTGCCCCAAGGTGCAGCGCTCTTCTGATGGCACCACAGCTGCAGAAATATCAGCATCAATTTAGCTTATAACTCAATTTGAATCTGAATCAGCCAATGGGACACATGCCTAATGATATCATTGCAGCCTGCTTCCAGAATTCTGGGAAGAGTAATGTTCCCTTTCTTCACCCGTTCCTCAGGATTGGGCCAAACCAACAGACAGTGAACCCTCCAAGAAGAAATGAACACTGCTCATTGTCATCACATTTATCCAATGCGTTTTAAGTGCCATTCAGTTGCGTTATTGTATTTATGCCTCACAACAACCCTATGAGATCATTGCTATTGCTGTTCCCATTCTGCAGATGAGGAAGCTGAGCACACAGAGGCTAAGTAAGTTTCAGGGCCTGGAACTGCCTGTGGGCCGTCTGAGAGGAGCCTGCAGTTAACAGGCACTCTCCCATTCTGGCTGCCCTCTTGTGGATGGATGGATGCCTGCATACATGCATAACAGCATTGAATTGAGTATCTCATACTGGCCAAATTTTACACTAGTCACTTAGATATGTCCTCTTATCTTGGAAGTGACATAGAGGAACACAGAAGTGATTCCTTTCCCTTGAGTTATAGAAAAACACAGTTGCCCATATCTTCTTTGTGAAACCTCCAAAAATTTCTCTCTGGAATAAGAACTTTTTTTTTTAATTGATTTTAATTTATTGTGTTTACATAGATTCTAGTATTGCCTCGGAAGCATCCCCCCTTCCCCGTATTCCCCTCGACATCTCCCTTGCCCCCTCCCCACAGCACCCTCCCCCCTTCCCTTCAGGTTTATTCCCATCCTCTCATCCCCTTTCCCTCTGTCCTCTTTCCCTCTGGTCCCTTTGATCCCTCCTCTGTCTCAATTCCGTTCCTCAGTTTGGAATAAGAACTCCTCTTTGCAAACACTGCCAGCCTCATAATCCAACAAATAGGGATGCTCAGGGGATTCACTTCGTAGCTCTGTACTTCCTTCTACTCGTCTGCTCTCCTCTAGCGTCCTGGGAGCAAAGGCCAGGGTTGTACCATCTTTGCATTTCACAGCACTCGGTCCATGTGGAAGGTCTGAGCTGTGCGGGGCATTGATCCTGGCCGCCGTGCCTCCCATCCCCTGCACGGAGCAGGATCAGTTGTGTCCCTCAAATCTCCTTCACACCCTTGACGTCTTTGAAACCCCCCTTTCCCATTCCCTGCTCTGGTCTGCCTGCCCGAGTTTCTGCAGTTGGGGCTGGTAGGAAGCCCTGATGTGTGAGCAGATGAGGGGCCGTGGCCTCCCCAGCTGTGTGGACAGGGCCAGCCGGGGAAGGGCACCAGGGCACCGGAGGAGAAGCACACGGTCTCCGCTGGAAGGCACCAGTGTGGACAATAACAAGGAAAAACCCCTGATCATTTCCTCTTCCCTTCTTCTCATGCAAGTATCACATTCCATTCAAATGTTCCATATAACATCATTCCTAGTATTTGAAACACTTGGAAAAAAAAAAGATTTGTTTAGCAAAAGCTGGTGTGTGAGTGAGCGAGCTCTGGAAGGCATGCCCTTTGACCTTGGTGAAGAAAGGGAGGGCAGATGCAGAAAGCTTAGTTAGCCAGAACCCTTAGACAGAGATGGGGCAATTTCTTTTTCTTCTTTCTAGGTTTATTTAAACAAAAGGGAAAGATTATCACAAAATAAAAACAATAAAAGCAATTATAGGTAGGAAAAAAAAGAGTTTTTAAAAAGACAACAACACCCAACAGAAGCCTTTTTTATTTCACACTCCCCAGCACCCCCAACCCCCCCCCCCCCCCAGGCTGCCCCCAGACCTTCCTCCCCTGTCTCTGCCATTTGGCTCAGAGTCTCTCCTTCACATACAGTAGCTGGATTAGAGCTCAGAACCAAAGGCCAGGAATGCAATGAGATACTTTTATACTTATTGATCCTTTAAAAAAGAGTTTGTTTTCATGAAACTTTAATTCACTTTTTTTTTCTTTTTTTTTTTTTTCTTTTTTTTAGCTTTTTAGCCTAACTGCTACACATTTTATCCCTGTTCTTTGTGAAATGCTAATCCAGCCCGGGGTTTTCGTTTTCCGGGTGTAACTTTTCAGAAACTGTATATCTGCATAGCAACCCAGCGAGGGCTGCCTATGTCACGGTATCATATGTCAGAAAGATGAAAAGAGCTCCAAATCTAAGCTCTCCACAAACTTGGCCCTCCTATCCTGGGGCAGAGAGCTCCTTGGCCTTAATATAAATGGCAAGAGAGCCATTTCAGGGCCAGAGAGGTGCAAACTTTTATCTTGTTGATGACAGAAAACGACACATGACCTCAGCTCAGCTCAGAGGGGATGATCAGACCACAAACAAAGGCCGTATTTTTCTCTGCTCTCGTCCCTGCTGTCAGCTTCCAAGTGCAACCTGAGCCTGGATTCCGAACCCAGTGTCCAGATTAGAGATTGTTGACTCAGATTTAGTGGTGAAATGTGAGCCCGACTCTGTTGATGGCAGACCTTGAAGGAGCAAGTTTACTTAAGCCAAGAGAGAGATTGTATGTCAGACGAGAGCCTGGCTTCTCTTTATCACAAACTTCCTGATCTGCCTCTGTTTTAATAGTTTCCACCACCACACCACCACCACCACCACCACCACCACCACCACCACCACCGAAAGACAGGCAGCAAGAGAGACAAAGAGACAGAGCAAGTGAAACCGAGAAAGAGAGACAGAGAACGAGAGGAGGAAAGGAGAGAGGAAGTACCGCCCTCAGTCCCATCTCCTCAGTGTCATAAATCAGGAAATTAACAAGTGTGTAACTGGCCTTTGCCACAGCCAAAGCCAATGGGCTTTTTGTGTTTCTTAACAGTGGCCACCACTTAACATAATCAATGAAGAGCTCCACTCAAAAAAGATGAAAAAAACAAAAACAAAAATGGGGATTTGATCCAATATTTAAAGGGTATTTCCCAATATTTAGGCACATGGCTTTTATGAGGCTCAAACATGGCTCAGAAACTTGCCTTTCGGTCTGAAGGCAAGTCAGAAAGAGAAATCATTATATCGCTTTCCCCGTCTCTGTCTCTCTCTCCATTTTTATTTTGGCACCCTCCCTGCTTTTCCTTGGCTTCTGATTTCATCCTCCTTTTAGATTCCCTGTGCCTTCGGTAATTTATGTGCAAGATATTTTCCCAACCTCCAAATGTTTTTCCATTTGGCAAACCACGTCCCGAAGCTTCCACACAAGGCAACTGCAGAGTTCATTTATACTAGAAAACATAAGCTTGGTTCATGGAAAAGCCTAACAAGCCAGGTCTGTGACCCCGGGTGCCTGGGCCGTGTCACAGACCGACCCCCCAGGCCACCCCTGGGAAGCAGTGGGGGTGGGTGTCAGGGAGGAGTGTCTTTTCCAGGTTGCCACAGATGCTTGGCTTCAACGCTCCTTGTCTCCAAAAAGGAAAGAATTCCTTCCAAGCCCCTTTCTCGTATAGTTTTTGGATGCTTCAGGGCACCATATGGAGAATCATTTTATGATTCTCCTGATGGCTTTTACGTGAACAGCTATAAACTGGATGACTTCCTTCAGGTCTGATATCTCTGTAGTACCTGCTGTCGGTTGTGGGGAGTAGTCACTGAATATGTTAGTCCTGTGCGGTGCTTGATAGGAAAGAAAACTCAGGCCCCCTCCTGGCAGGGGACATTGTTACTTTGGGAAATGGAAACTGGGAGGGGGTGGGCTGGGGTAGGAGCATGCGTTGAAAACCATTGTTACTGGTCACTGGGGTGATTTGCCCCGATGACTTTTTCATTACAAAGTCATGGATTTCGGACTGAAGCAGAAGTAGAAGTAATGCCTCTTCCCCAAGGTAGTGCTCACTGGCTTCTCCCCAGAGCTCACAATAAGCCTGGCTGGGCTGGGCCACTCCGTGAGATACAAATGCACTTGTGGCTAATGGGACAGGTTCGTGTCCAGTCATCCACAGGGCACAGCTAGCCAACATTTTGGCTTCTGATATATGAGCTCTATCCATTGAATCTGGAAGTTTTTTTTTCTAAATGGTTGCAATGATAAAAAAAGTCCCTGCATTTTATTTTTATTAAAGGTGGTTCATGAAGTGTTCTTTCAACTCTTGACCCAATATTTGTTGATTTAATAAGCAAATAAAGGCAAAAAAAAAAATCATTCTAATAAGGCTAAGACTGTAAGCGAGTCTTTTTAGGGTGTTTATTTGGCTTGGATAGCATTTCCTGAACTCACTGAAAGTCTTTGTCCTGCAGAGGAGTGCCAGGAGCATAGACGGGGCATCTATTCCAGGGAAGCACAGGGAGAGAGGAGCTGAGCCCCTCAACCGTTTCTCAAGTGTATCTGTAAAAGAAAGTAAGAGGAAAACCATAAAAATCAGTACTGAAGATTGGTTGGCTCTGGAAACTCATTTAGTTGGACATATTTTTAGGCTTTTGTTTATCCTTCTTGATTGATAAAGTAATTATCAAAATGCGTTAGAAAATAATAACCAACTGGTGAGAAAAGGAGCAGGTGGAGGAAGCAGAGCCATGGAGGAAAAGCCTCCACAGACGCCACTTCAGGCTTTCCGAGGAAACCCTGTGAGAAGAGAACGCCTCTTCTCTTCTGCCTTTCCCTTCTCTGGGGGGCTGATCAGGACTCTAGCTGGATGAAGCCTCCCCCATCACACTGTATCTAACTCCCCCAGAAAGCCTGCTCCAGTCTCCCTTCCCCTCCAGCTTGCTCCCCTTCACCTTTCTCTACCCCTCTCCACACTGAAGTCTGCCACAGGCCATCCAGAACCCCAGCAGATGTTTGTGTTTTATGAGCCAAATGGGAGCCTGAAGTATCAACCAAATACCAGCCCCACTGAGAGGTGGAACCAGGCCATCTGACATCAGACACACAGAACGCCACCCGTCCAGCAGGGCCAGGGCTTCCAGGGAGCAGAAGGAGGGGTAGATAATTAGCTGGCACGGCCTTTGAGTTGGCCCATTGCTCTGCCTTCACACAAGCATGCAGAGGCCATTTGTGGAGGCTCAGGGCAATTAAGCGAGATCCTCCATGGGTCCACTGGCTGGCAGCCTGGCCCACAGGTGGCCTCCCCTGTGCCTGAGCACCATATGGTGCCCTGACTGTGGCTCCTGGTGCAGGAACAAGCGGGAGGTTAAGAACAGCTATCACTGGTAGCTTGAGAGAGCCATGGGGCTCAACAGACATCCCCTGCCCCCACACCACTGCAGGACAGGCTAAGGAGAATGGACGGAGGGGCGTGTACAGATTGGAGATCTAAGTTTCCATCTCAGCTCCACCATTTTCTACCATGTGCTGTTGGCTGTGCTGGGTTTTAATGTCTCTGGGGCTTGGTTTCTCCATCAGTGACATGGAGATTATATTACTTACTCTTGTGGTCAATTCCAGGTTTAACTGAGAGAATGTGTGCTAACTCTGGGCTTGTTTTTCCTCAGACCCATTCCTTAATTTCCCCTGATCGGCTTTGCAGCATCGGATCTGACCTTGACCGGGTTCCGCCCACAGGAACCGGGGGAAGGTGTCTCTTCCACTCTCTGCCTCCGGCGCTGGCTTCTCCAGCCGCAGCTCCCCCTCAGCCATGCCTCCGGACCCCTCTGGAAAGCCCTCGGTATTGCAGCTCCCAGAATGGCCTCCCTTTGTCCCTGCAGCCTCAGCCTTATGTCTTGGTCCCCTGTCCAACTTCTCAGCTTACCATCACCTTGTAGTCTGTCCCCTTCGTTGAATTCCCTTGCATGTAAATGTCTGAGGTGCTTTCTGTTTTCCTGGTTGGACCTTTGGCTGACAGAGTGTGTGAATGTGTAAATGTGTCACACACCTCGATGGAAACAGACTTCCTGGAGATCTCATTCCACAAAGAGCAAGGGCACGAGGCTGCTCACCTGGCTCTTCCTGCCCTGAACATTAATTAGCTCCTGAACTTCAGCCATAAGGTCGGGATCTTCCTGGGCCTGTTGGCATTCTGAAACAATTTCTTAGGTTTTCAGATAGTAAAAACTTAGGATTTTATTAGGACAGAAAAATCGGATAAGAACTATATATGTTTTTAAAGTCATATGTTAGTTTTAAAATATATACTGTAATAAAATATATCCAGTGGATTCTGGTATGCCTTCCTAAGTTACTCTTTGTGAAGGACCCTCTAAGCAGTGTGGTCTGGTGTGTCTAGACTCTTCTAGGTTCTGCTGGCATTCTTCCTTGTCCCCTCTATTCCTGTTCCTTATTAAGTAGCATTTTCTTGTTGCCTGGCCTTGTTCTCACCCAGTAAGTATGGGCTGTGAGTTGTCTCATCACCATACTTCTAAGGAAGTTGTCTCCACCAATCTCCTGCCCTGTTTGTCCAGCTTTTTACTCTGCCCATGGTGCTGTTTCTCTCCGTCCGCCTGTCTTCTGATTCTGCTGTGCTGTGAGCTGGGGAAGGTCGTGCTCCACTCCTTTTGGCAGGAGGAGTAACTTCCTCATTGAGGTCAGAATTGAAAATGGATTTCCCCATTGGGCAGAGTGAAGGAGGCCCACACTTCCTTTGTGGTGTTATTAATCAGCGCCCCTTCCCTGCCTATGGCAGCCCTGTCTCAGGACAGTTCCTGCTTAACCATTTCCTGCCCAGCACTGCGGAGGCTGCAAAGGCACTGTGTAAGCTGTAAAGTGCTCTATTTAATTATTCTATTTTGTGGGCCATCACTTGTTTGGGTATTGAGCAGCGGTCCGTGTGCTTTGTGGGGAGAGGGGCAGGGCTGAGGGGGCTGGGCCAGCGGTGCCCCGCCTGAGGGGCAGGGCTGAGGGGGCTGGGCCAGCGGTGCCCCGCCTGAGGGGCAGGGCTGAGGGGGCTGGGCCAGCGGTGCCCCGCCTGAGGGGCAGGGCTGAGGGGGCTGGGCCAGCGGTGCCCCGCCTGAGGGGCAGGGCTGAGGGGGCTGGGCCAGCGGTGCCCCGCCTGAGGGGCAGGGCTGAGGGGGCTGGGCCAGCAGTGCCCCGCCTGAGGGGCAGGGCTGAGGGGGCTGGGCCAGCAGTGCCCCGCCTGAGGGGCAGGGCTGAGGGGGCTGGGCCAGCAGTGCCCCGCCTGAGGGGCAGGGCTGAGGGGGCTGGGCCAGCAGTGCCCCGCCTGAGGAGCAGGTTCAGTACATCTATCTCATTCTCATCCCCTCAGGCAGAGTTATGTTACTTCCTCTCAAACTGACAGATCTTGAAAGGCATTCTTTACGGGTAAGGTTTCTCTTCTTCCCTTTGGCTGGATTTCATGTCATTCCTATTGAAAATATACGGTAATAATGAACAACATGGGGCATTTTAAACACACCTTGTCACCTCACAGGTGACATCGGCATTCAAGTGTAGAGTTGGGAATCCTTCGGTTTGTACGTTTGCACTACCCAAATCTCCTGGATTACAGCCCTGCAACTTCAGAATCACCCCTTCATCCCGTGGTCATAAATCATAAATGTTTAGTGCTGGAATGGACTTTGCTGCTCATATTGTTCAAAGCACTTGTTTTTGCACATAGGGGAACCAAGAGATAAACAGGCTGAGTGACTTGTCTAGTGGCAGGTAGCTGGTGAGTGGCAGTATCAAGATGAGAACTGGACTTTCAGGGACTCTCGGTCTAGTGCTCTTCTGGTAGCTGCACGGCAATGAAAACCAACTAAAGCTTTGCTGCCTTGATGAGTGTGAGCTGTGTTCTGCAGGCATAAAGCTCAGAGGAGATTAATGGTGCAATGGTAAATGTTTACCTGTGGGCTCTCTGGAAAAAGAAATGTGTGCATACACATATATAACACACATGTTTGTTATAAATTTCTCTGACACAAAGGATGTGTAGCCCACAATTTAAAATGATAATAAAAACATAGCACTCTTTGTTATAAAGTCCACAGAGCCAATTGATTCTCACAGAATGCTTTTGTTGATTTTTGCTGACTTCTTTTATCTATTCCTGGTTGCAGTTGTTGAATGAGTAGTATTGAGTATTTTTTTATTAGAAAAAAACCCACTGCTTTTTAAGTTTTGATCATTAAAAAAGTTTAAGCCTGCATTGTAAAAATTTAAAATATAATTATTTAATGTTCTACAATTAAGCTATGCACAACCTAGTATTGAGACATACAAGCTCGTGAGATTTTCTTATATGTTAATATATAAGACAAAGTGAAACCACAAATACATATTGTAAAGCCAGTAGCCACGGCCACCATCACAGCAGCCTGGCCCATGCAGGTTTGCATAGGATTGGACAGATGGTAATGAAACAATGGAGCCAAGAACTGGTGGGCCATTAGCTTTAATCTTAGCTTGCACCGGGCAGGCAAGAAATACACACAGTGGGAAAACACTTCCCTTTCCATTCAGGGCTCTCAAAGCCACTGACTTACCTGAGTTTTCTAGAATCAAAGGTTCCTACCTCACCAGGCTTATTCACCTCTGTTCCCCATCTCTTTCTCTCTGCACAAACTCTACACAAACTGGCATCTCCTCCAGCACTCTGCCATCTTGGCTGCTTCTCCTCTCTACCACATGGCCTTTCTCTGCTCTCTTCTCTAATGCTAATCTCAGGAACTGAGAGAGAGCAAGCTCCCGGTCTGTCCCATTTTATAGTGCAGAAATCAAAACCTTTAATCCAATATACAAACAAGGAAGTCTCTGATACAAAGTCACTTATCTGAGGCATAATGGGATTCCTCACGAGAGTGCACCACCCCACATCATGCAATCAGTCAAGGGTGTGGGGAAAAGCTTAGTCTTAAAACTAAGCCTTAGGCTATAACCACCCTGCCTGCTTACAACCTGTCCCCCACACCCAATGCAAACTATAAGTGAGCAAACATATATATCATATTTACAAACTTATTTGACCAACACATATGTTGGAGCATTGCCTGTTTATCAGTGACACAAGTGACTTTTTTTCTAATAAAATGTTAGTTTTTTAAATATGGGAAGATTTTTCCTCAAATTTTTGTGCTATTTGCAATGTAACAGCCATAGTTATGACACACTTTTAACTTTAATTCTCATTAACATTTTCCATTACTTTCTGAAGCCTAGATAATCAACAAAATGATAAATCAAGTCCTGATTTCTAGCATATGCTGATTTCCATGGGGTGAATATTTTCTTTTTTCTTTGACAAAGACAGAGAGAGGGACAGATGGGGACAGACAGACCGGAAGGGAGAGAGATGAGAAGCATCAGTTCTTCACAGGAGCACCTTAGTTGTTCATTGATTGCTTTCCCATATGTGTCTTGACCAGGGGCTACAGCAGAGTGAGCGGCCCCTTTCTCAAGCCAGCAACCTTTGAGCTCAAGCCAGTGATCATGGGGTCATATCTATGATCCCATGCTCAAGCCAGCAATCCCACACTCAAGTTCACATGCCAGGTAAACCCACGCTCAAGCTGGCAACCTCAGAGTTTCAAACCTGGGTCCTTTGTGTTCCAGTCTGACACTCTATCCACTGTGCCACCACCTGGTCAGGCTCCATGGTGTGAATATTTTCACTGTTATCAATTTAAACATCACTGAACTCAGGGTTGGCAAGATATGTGCGGAGGCACGTCGTTATATACTAGTATTTCCACTAGTCAGATGTAATGGATGTAAATAACCTCTAGAGCAGGGGTCCCCAAACTTTTTACACAGGGGGCCAGTTCACTGTCCCTCAGACCGTTGGAGGGCCGGACTATAAAAAAAACTATGAACAAATCCCTATGCACACTGCACATATCTTATTTTAAAGTAAAAAAAAAAAACAGGAACAAATCCAATATTTAAAATAAAGAACAAGTAAATTTAAATCAACAAACTGACCAGTATTTCAATGAGAACTATGCTCCTCTCACTGACCACCAATTGAAAGAGGTGCCCCTTCAGGAAGTGCGGCGGGGGCGGATAAATGGCCTCAGGGGGCCGCATGCGGCCTGCGGGCTGTACTTTGAGGACCCCTGCTCTAGAGCATAGATAAGTATAATGTGGTAAAATAGTTGGGAAGTGGTGGGTTTTGAGCATCTATTATCTTTGTTTTTAATATAACTTATTTACTTGTAATGTGTATAATTTAATTTTTAATAATGTCTGTTTTTAACACCTGAGTTGAAAAATTCCTGAAGATGTAGAATCAGCTCTGGTGAGCTGCTGGGAGCAACCTCCAGCACACCAGCTGAGGGAGGGCAGGCTGGGGCTTGCTTCTCCCAGGGCAGGCCCCAGGCCACTGGGCTGAGAGGACCCGGAGGACAGCCAGCAGGGTAAGAAGGCCTGGGCATAACTCATGCTGAAGGACAAAGGGTAAACTTAAGAACATGGATCAAATCCCACTTAGTAAGTAACTAAAGGGTTTGTTGTTGTTACAGCTTTCCAAAAGCTACAGAAAGTAAATAGTTTTAAATATTATTCAAGGAAATTGGAAAAATAGGCAGGGGAAAGGAAAAGAGATATAAAGAGGAGAACACTTATTTTTTAAAATGTTCTTTATGAAGACAGTATTTTGCTGACATGAGACCTTAGGCCCACTCTGGGGGGTTCTCCCTCGGCCGTGCCGCCTGTGTGCTGTGATGGACACGGCATGGGCTCCGCCTCTGGGCACTCACCCTGGGAGGACCTGACCTCTCACTGCTTTGGAAGGAGAGGATGAGATTACCAGAGCTTTGGATCCATTTTTGGATCAAATGAAAATGGCAGGCTAATCCTTAGCATGTTCCTCTCCTCTTACAGATGCTGGCCTCCTGGGAGGGGTGGGGCTTCTGGTCTCTCACAGTCCCAGCCCCAGGGCAGCAGCGGAAAGTCACATGCTGCTCTTGAGGTCCGTGGGGGCCCCCCTGACCTCCGTCAGCCACACTCTGAGCACCTGGTGCACTCGTCTTTCCAGACAACTCCGGCGTCACTTCCCCTGTGAAGCTTCAGGGAGGCCCCAGGCAGCTGCCCACTCTCTCTTCCTTCCCCCACAGCCTCTGTTGTCATTTGTATACCTTTTGTTCACTTGTCTATGTTCCCAGAAGGACCGTGGTCTCTTTAAGTGTAAAGATCTTCTCTTATCCGTTCAGGGCGCACCACAGGTCTCCATAAATCTTAGCCCCCCTTCACCTTGTTCAAACACGTGTGCATAAGTGTTACCTGAAGAATGGATTGGAATGCAGATTCCCAGATCCCAGAACAGCGATTTTGAAATCTGGGTCTTTACTAAGTGATTCTGATGCATGTATGTTCACAAACCATACTTAAAGAACTACAGATTTGATCAAACTTCTCATTTTATGAGTGGGAAAACAGGGCCAGAGGTTAAATGTCCTGCTTCAGGACCCTGAGCTACTTAGTGTAATGGGACATCATGGTACTTTGAGATATAACTGTCTTAAATTCTTATTAAGTGAATCACAGCCACACTGATGATTACTATGAGGAATATTTAAAATGCCTTGGACTAAAATCATTGCATACACATCTTAAAGCAGTGACAAGACTCCATATTTAGATGCCTCTACTAAAAGGGCACACATGTGGATAACAGAGGTACCCATATGCTATTAGTAGTAGTGTCTCCTTGGAACTTGAAGTGTTTTCTTGCTGACATCAGAACAAGTCCCCTGATGATTTCTGCCTCTAAATTGTAATTTGCCTCAATAGCTGTCACAAGAGGTCGATTGCCACAGCTCCATTTCCAGCAGGGCGTCCTCTGCCCCTTTCTGATGCTTACAGCAGCAGATACAAGTCCCCAAAGTAGACCCAGTGTGCAGGTGTCTGGTTCATGCCTATTTTTATGAGCAAACCCTTGTTTCATCTGTCAGTTGTTTGGCGAGTGCCGTGAGTGGCTGTTACTGCCTTGGGCAGCAGGTGCCACCTAGAGGGCCCTGTGACTGCCACCACCTTGGCTTGGCGGGAGCTGGGCTGCCCAGACCCTCCGGAAGCCCTGCAGTCACCCACTGAGGGTTACATGGGCTTCTACGCAGCGCTGGAACGGTGGGTTCAGGAGAGGGGCAGCCTGGGGGCCACCAGGAAGAACAGAAAGGAAGATCTATCTAGCTGGTCCGTAGCATTCAGCCAGCCTCCTTTTTTGGTATCATTCGGATTGAAAATGGGCAGGAACTATTTCTCGGCCACAAGGTGTCAGCAGCGCGCTGGCCAGGTGCCGGCTCCCGGTGCAGCCCTGGGAGGGAGGGCCCAGCACTGAGAGGGTGTTACCACCTGTTGCCCTTTGAAATTCCTTGCTTGAAGAAACTGTCTTTCTTATTAGCGGGGACACAATGATTAAATACCGAAAGACACCTCCTCCGTCTTGTTTGTGGACTGACCACATGCCTCTATCTGCCTTCGGATGAGTAAGACTGGTGTCCTGATGGAGCCTGAACAGCAGCCTGCGGTCAGCGCAGGCAGGCATGGAAGGACATGCCACGCAAAGCGTTGATGGATGGAGTGTGGGGACAATGGAGTGCAGGACGGGGATTTTTTTAAAAATCCAGACATAGTCTGGTTGTTTGCCTACTAGCTGTGAGTTTGAAGTCTGGGTTTGCTTCCCCATCTGTTACATGCCCTATTCTTCATTTTTCCAAATGGCCATAGTGATAGGGCTGTTTGTGGATCAAATGAGACAAATGATTTGCAAACTCTGAGGTACTAGAAACACATGACTGTGGCTGTGGGTTTATCTTTTGACCTGAGCTGTGCCCCAGAGCTTCCTCCAGATGGGAGGAGCAGACAGTGAAGCAGGAGAAGGAGCCAGCTCCTGTGGGAGCTCCTGGCCATGAACTCCTGGTCTAGCCTGATAGAGTCATCTTCCGAGGACAGTCTTCCTGGAAGCCTTTCCATGGCTTGTTGCCAAGCGTTAAGCCGGCAGAGGCCTCTCGCTCTTCCTTCTCCACTGAGCCTGCTTTTCTATACTGGAAGAAGATGAAACACACATTTTAGAATATGAGTTTTTCCTGTAGGACACTATCCCCAATGGTGGAATGATGGAGAAAAATATTAGATGAAGTCAAGGTATAACTGAGTAACGTACTGATTTATAAACTCATGGAGTGAGATGAGGTGCTTTTTCCACTGGTGGGGTTATTTATTACGGCTTCGCTGGCCGGACTCCAGGCTGGAAGAGGCTTTGGTTCCTGAGCAGCAGAAATAGCAGGGACCGATTTTCTCCATTGCTCCTCTTTCAGAAACACAGAAAGCAGCTGATGTCGAAGTACATCCTGATCATATACCTGACGCAAGGTTCTCTTGTTCATCGCCTTATTGGGATGAATGGGGACTGAGGCTGAGACCTTATCATCTTGGGATGATGGCAAAGAAGACCTATGGCTGTTGCCACTGGTCATTGCTCTGTGGAGATTTTTCCTGCCGCCCACTCCTCAGTGGAAATGAATTACTCTGAAAATATTGTGTGAAATGTCCCAAAACTCCAATGGCATTTTGATGGTAATTTTACTAAGTCATATATTAATTTGTGGAGAAGTGACATCTTTATGATATAGAGTTTTTCCTTCCATGAATATGGTGCATCTTTTCATTTATTTGATTTCTGTTTTATATCACTTAATAAAAATTTGTTTCTTTCTTTTTAAATTTTGTTTATTCATTTGAGAGAGAGGAAAAGAGAGAGAGAGAGAGAGAGAGAGAGAGAGAAGGGGAGGGAGGAGCAGGAAGCCTCAACTCCCACATATGCCTTGACCCGGCAAGCCCAGGGTTTCAAGCCGGCGACCTCAGTGTGCCAAGTTGATGCTTTATCCACTGAGCCTCCACAGGCCAGGCAAAAATTGCTTCTTTATTAAGACTTTGCACACCTTATGTTAGATTTATTCCTAGATAAATTATAGCTTTTATTAATATTGTAATGGTACATTTTCTAATTCTTGACAGTACATAGGCAAATATTTGTGTCTGTGTGTAAGCATGTGTACTCACAGCAGTTGACTAGAGCCTTATTAGTTTTATTAGTTCTAACAGTTTGTCTTTTGGATTTTCTGTGTAAACAATAATATTAAATAATGCCCGCCCTAGTTTTCCCTTCTGGATCCTATGTTTGTCCTTTTGTTTTTTTACAGTGCTGATTGGCTTTCTGAAGTCATCCTACTAATGATCCTGATTTTAAGGGAAATAGATTTTTTTGCATAAATGTTTTATTGTGGAATAATTTTAGATTTATAAGAACATTGCATAGTATACAAAATTCTGGTATACTCCTCACTCAGTTTCCCCATTGTTAACATTTTGCATAACCATGGTACCCATGTCAAAACTAAGACAGCAACACTGGTACAGCTGGCAACGTGAACCAAGTTCCAGACTTTATTTAGATTTCATTGGTTCTTTCACTAAGGTCCTTTTTCTGTCCCAGGATTCAAACCAGGAAATCATTGCGTTTGGTCATTATGTCTCCTTAATCTCCTCTGTTTGATGACAGTCTCTCATTCTTTCTTTCTTTTTCTTTTTCTTTTTCATGACCTTGACAGTTTTTAGGTGTATTGTAGTATGTCCCTCAGTTTTGGGTTTGCTGATGATTCTCTAATGATTAGATTGGGGTTATGTGTTTTTGGGAATAACACCAGAGAGGTGAAGTGCCCTTCTCATAATCACATGTCAAGGGGTACATTCTGTGAACATGACTTATCACTGGTGAAGTACATCTTTGTCACTTGACCAAGGTAGTGTTAACCCGGTAGCGTTTTTCCAGTAGTAAAGTTACTCCCCACCTCACACACCCTTGCCTTTTCATTCTGTATTGTTTGGAAGTAAAGTCAGTAATTCTATCCCACAGGATTGTGTATACATATTATCTGGAATTTTTTTTTATAAGAAAGTCTTTTCTTTTTTGATTGTTGTTTATTTAACCATTTATTTTTATCAGTATAGACTCCTGTATATATGTACTTTGGGATATACTACATATTTTATTTTGTTGCTCAAATTGTTCTAGCTTTGGCCAGGAGCTCTTTCAAGTTGGCTCCTGTGTCCCCTTGACATGTCCCCGACCTTTTGTTTTTGGCACTTCTTTTCTTTCTGGCAACATAAGATGCTCCAGGCCTGTCTTGTATTTCCCTGTCCTCGCACCAGAGCCAGCCATTTCTCGAAGGAACTCTGATTCCTTTTATTGGAGAATGGAATTTGGAAACCAAGATCTGTGTGTTCATTACAATTGGAGTATCACTGTTTCCAAGCCTCTCAGCAGATGTATCTAAAAAATATATGTATATATATATTATACTAACCAATGTAAACATACATATCTGTAATTTTATCTGTAGCTACCCGTTTTTATATTTATTAATGTTAAGCTAAATATGAGTTCATACTGATGTCTTATATTTTAATCCAGTAGCACTGGGTTCATTCTAGCCTTTATCCTTCCTTATCTATAACTTCACTCTCTAACTGAAGGATCTAGCAGCAGTCATTTACTTATAAGGGAATAGTTTATGTTCCACCATTAAGTTTGCTGAAGCTTTTTCATACTATCCTTTATTAGGTTAAGAATGTTTCCTTTTATTCCTAGTGGTTTTCATTTTTAATTTAAATCGTGAATTTTTAAGTCATGTATTTTAAGTTGATCATCTATTGAGATGATTATATTAAATGTTCAAATGAAGATGTGAAATGTTAAACTCTCTTTGTATTTCTGAATCACACCTACCTTAGTTGTAGAATTTTAAAAAATTATATTGAAGTACGTAAAATTGCTGTTCTTGTATGCCAGAAACAGTTGCATACCAGCAACTAAATACAATGTTGGATTCTGCTTGCTAATGATTTGTTTAGGTTTTTTTGTATAAGTTCGTAGATGAGCTTATTTGTTTTAGTCACTGTTCTCTGTGAAGTACAAAGGCTTTCTCCTAGGAAGACAGGAATACCTCTTAATTATCACTAGGGAAGTTTATAAACCTGAAGATCATTGCCTTTGAAAAGAAAGGAGATGAGTAAGAGAACAGAGAAGCCAGGGCAGGGAGCGGTGACTTGCTGGAGAGGAAGAGGAGGAGTTTGGCCTAATTCAAGGCGACCAGCCCCCCAGCCAACCAAACATCTGTGAGAATTTCTATTCTTTTACTATTAAGGTCCCCTCACACTTCATATATTCTTCCTACACATCCCTGAGATGGGGGTGTGTGTGTACAATTTCACAGGACGATGTCTCCACACTGTTTAAGAGCCTTAGTTACAGGATAAGAGCTCTGTGTCCTCTGTGCATTGGGCAAACATTTACTGTTTCCTCGGGCTTCCTTCCTCCCTCCCTCAGACAACACACTGCTTTCCTGTAGAGAATTGCTCCTCAGCCCATGTCATTGGTTCCGATGAGCCCAACGGTCCCTGCACTCTGCCTCATGCCTCACTTCACAGATGGGGCCCAAGCATGGCCTGCTCCCTGGGCTTACTGACTGGCCCACATGGTGGACAGTAGACTCAGCTGGGGTCCCATCAGGACCTCCATGAGATTAAATGTGCTGGTGATGTTAGTGGCCCTCCCTTTCTTTCCACTTGGTTCTGGAGCTGGACGGATATTTCCCTTGCCTCTGTTCTACCCACTGAAGGGGGCCCCTTGAAGAAAAACAGAATGAGAAGAGCACAAAGAAAGAAGCTGAGATGACAGGCTGAGAAGCAGTCCTGCTGATGTACTTTGAGCCCCTGGATCCACCCCTGCCCATTCCAATCAAAGGAGCTGAAGCTCCTTTGAATCATCATCTCCTGACATATTCGTGATGAAGTCAGGACTGTGGGTATTTGTGCTGCCTCTGTGTTCTCAGTTTACAAATCTCACTCACAGTAGGTGCAACCTGTGACAGTCAGTAGTGATGGTTCAAACAGGCCGCTGTCATTCACTGGTGGACGGGAAGTGGTGGGGCCTCGTGATAGACACCTGGACCTGGTTGTTACAAAGAAACATCAGTGCCAGGACTGTGATAAACGGATCAAATGAGGGAAGTAGCAATGAAACCAGCACACATGGAAGTGGTATGCACACTTGGATTGTGCTCAGAAGAGGATCATAACCTAAAGGATAATATGAAATCTCTCAGGTGGCCAGTGTTGCCGAGTTATTTAATAAAGGAGTGGGGTAGGAGATCCATTATGCAGTGAGGGAGAGCCTTGTCTGCCACATAATGTCACGGCTTGCCCCACCCACCCTAAGCCCAGGCATGCTGACGTACAGCTGGATTTAATGTCCAACTGCACGTGACATGTGCAGAAGAGTGATGTGAAATGAGAGGCCAAGACAGAAGTTCAACAAACAGAATGGTGATTTCTGTGTGATGCATAATGTGGCCTTAAGGTTGAGTGCTTTATCTAGGACCAAAGAACAAGGCTTTTCAAAAATATCTTAATTTTTTCTGATATTAAAAAATACTACAACACTAAAAATTGCAACAAGAATTAAAGAAAAAAGATACTCTAAAATTCCATCACCCAGAGATAAATGTTTCTGTCGAAGAGCAACCTTTTTTAAAAATTTAATTTAATTTAATTTTTATTTTTATTAATTTTAATGGGGTGACATCAATAAATCAGGGTACATATGTTCAAAGAAAGCATGTCCAGGTTATTTTGTCTTTCAATTATGTTGCATACCCATCACCCAAAGTCAGATTGTCCTCCGTCACCTTCTATCTAGTTTTCTTTGTGCCCCTCCCCCTCCCCCTAACCCTCTCCCTCCTTCTCTCCCACGTCCTCCCTCCCCCCACCCCTGGTAACCACCACACTCTTGTCCATGTCTCTTAGTCTCGTTTTTATGTCCCACCTACATATGGAATAATGCAGCTCTTGTTTTTTTTCTGATTTACTTATTTCACTCCATATAATGTTATCATGATTTCACCATTTTGTTGTAAATGATCTGATGTATCATTTCTTATGGCTGAGTAGTATTCCATAGTGTATATGTGCCACATCTTCTTTATCCAGTCATCTATTGAAGAGCTTTTTGGTTGTTTCCATGTCTTGGCCACTGTGAACAATGCTGCAATGAACATAGGGCTGCATGTGTCTTTATGTATCAATGTTTCTGAGTTTTGGGGATATATACCCATTAGTGGGATTGCTGGGTCATAAGGTAGTTCTATTTTCAGTGTTTTGAGGAACCACCATACTTTCTTCCATAATGGTTTTACTACTTTACATTCCCACCAACAGTGAATGAGGGTTCCTTTTTCTCCACAGCCTCTCCAGCATTTGCTATTACCTGTCTTGTTGATAATAGCTAATTTAACAAGTGTGAGGTGGTATCTCATTGCAGTTTTGATTTGCATTTTTCTAATAACTAATGAAGATGAGCATCTTTTCATATATCTGTTGGCCATTTGTATTTCTTCCTGGGAGAAGTGTCTGTTCATGTCCTCTTCCCATTTTTTTATTGGATTGTTTGTTTGTTGAGTTTTATGAGTTCTTTGTATATTTTGGATATTAGGCCCTTATCTGAGCTGTTGTTTGAAAATATCATTTCGCATTTAGTTGGCTGCCTATTTTGTTGTCAGTTTCTCTTGTTGAGCAAAACTTCTTAGTCTGATGTAGTCCCATTCATTTATTTTTGCCTTCACTTCCCTTGCCTTTGGAGTCAAATTCATAAAATGCTCTTTAAAACCCAGGTCCATGAGTTTAGAACCTATGTCTTCTTTTATGTACTTTATTGTTTCAGGTCTTATATTTAGGTCTTTGATCTATTTTGAATTAATTTTAGTACAGGGGGACCGGCTGTAGTCCAGTTTCATTCTTTTGCATGTGGCTTTCCAGTTTTCCCAGCACTATTTGTTGAAGAGGCTTTCTATTCTCCATTGTGTGTTGTTGGCCCCTTTATCAAAAATTATTTGACCATATATATGTGGTTTTATTTCTGTACTTTCTATTCTGTTCCATTGGTCTGAGTGGAAGAGCAACCTTTGAAGCTAAATCCAGAACAGGATTGAGGTCTTTTGGTACCTTTTTGAAAGATTTGTTTTTATTTATTATGACATACCATATTTAAAATATATAAATATAGAAAATAAAGGTACAAAAATTCATGAATCTAAGGCCTATGTATAACAAAATTTAGCATTTTTATATTTACTCAGGTACTTTTTGTTTATTTATTTATTTTTTAATTATTTATTTATTTATTTTAGAGAGGAGAGAGAAAGGGAGAGAGAGAGACAGAGAGGGAGAGAGAGAGGAGAGAAAGACAGAGAGAGAAGGTGGGGAGGAGCTGGAAGCATCAACTCCCATATGTGCCTTGACCAGGCAAGCCCAGGGTTTCGAACCAGCGACCTAAGCATTTCCAGGTCGACGCTTTATCCACTGCGCCACCACAGGTCAGGCCACTTTTTGTTTTAATAAACACAATGTTGCAAATTTTTGACAACCATTCCCATCTCTTTCCTCTCATAGAGATAACTATGTTCCTGCGATTGAGAGTATCTTTCCTATACAGGTTTTTATATTTTTCTATGTATGTTTGCATACTTAAACCCTATATAAGGTATCATTTTGTGTTTTTTTTTTTCTTTCATTTTTCTTAAGCTGGAAACAGGGAGAGACAGTCAGACAGACTCCCGCATGCGCCCGACCGGGATCCACCCGGCACTCCCACCAGGGGCGACGCTCTGCCCACCAGGGGGCGATGCTCTGCCCATCCTGGGTGTCGCCATGTTGCGACCAGAGCCACTCTAGCGCCTGAGGCAGAGGCCACAGAGCCATCCCCAGCGCCCGGGCCATCTTTGCTCCAATGGAGCCTCGGCTGCGGGAGGGGAAGAGAGAGACAGAGAGGAAAGCACAGTGGAGGGTTGGAGAAGCAAATGGGTGCTTCTCCTGTGTGCCCTGGCCGGGAATCGAACCCGGGTCCTCCGCACGCTAGGCCGACACTCTACCGCTGAGCCAACCGGCCAGGGCCCATTTTGTGTTTTTAAGATTTGTACAAATCATATCAATTTGTATTTCTCTTTCAACTAATTTTTTGAACTCCCCATTATATATTTCTGGTATTCATTAGTGCTGCTACATCTATGTCATTTGACCTACTGTATAGTGTTCCACTGAATGAATATATGAGAGTTTATTCATCCATTCCCTTATTGATGGACTTTTAGGGTGTTCCAATGCTTTGCTATCTCAAACAATCTTACCGTAAATACATCTGTCCTCACTTCCTTGTGAACACCTGTGATGTGAAATTTTTTTTGTTGTATAGGTACATCTTCAACTTTATTAGGCACTGTCACATTGCTCTTTGAAAATAGCTGTACACCTGAACTGGATTCAGGTACTAGCCACCCAGAACCACATAGTTGCCTTAGATTTTGGCTGGAGAGGCTCTACCTACAATTGATTATGCTGGTCCATCTGTCTGGACCGGCTGGCTGCTGCCGCCTCCACCATTGCCATGGACAAGAAGCCTGCTTGCTGGCAAAAGTGACGGTGCAAGGTAGATTCCAGAGACAGCTGCAGTGACCCGCCATTGCTGTGGCACCTCCATTGCTGCCTGCCTATCCTACCTCCCATCAGGAGGCTGATTTCCCCTTCCTTGCATCTGAGCTGACTTTGTGACTTCTTCGTCCAATAGAATGTGCAGGAATGACCTTGTGTGACTTTGAAGCTCAGCCTCAACAGACCCTGCAGCCTCTTGTCTTGCTCTTTTGGAACATGGTGCTGCCATGTCAGGAAGCCTGAGCTGGCCTCCTTGAGGGTGAAGGACCACATGAAGAGAGAGCACTGCCATCAGCAAGCAACTGTCTGACATACGACTGTGGCCACGGTGAACCATTCAGCCCAAGCAAGCCCGGGATGTCTGCAGCTCTGTGAGTAACCCAACCCCTGGCAAGACCAACAAAGAACCACTCCAAGGAACCCAGCCCAAATTGCCTACCTGTAGTGTTTTGAGCAGATGAAATGGTTGTTGTTTTATCTTATTAGGTTTAGGGTGGTTTGGTCCAATCCTGTCAGGCCACGCTGCATAGCTCTGCCTCTTCTCTGTGTGGGGCTTTCCTTTTGCGACGGAAATGAAAAAAATCCTAGGAGTACCTCTTGGTGCCATACCTCCACAATACAGAAACGGCACCCAGCAAACCAAGACCAGTGGAAGACGGGAACTGGAAAATAAAGCCTTCTTCCTTCTTCCCCTGGGAAGGATTGATTGAGGGTGGTTAGTGTCATATGGTCTCTCCGGAGACATCAGTTTTCCATGGAGCTGTGTCCAGCTGAGTAATTCACCTCTGTATGTTTGTACTCTCTCTCCCTCCCTAAGTCTTTCTCTCTTTTCTTCAATTCTGCTTCCTTGGAATTTCATTCCCCAATAAAGTCTTAACATATAAGCTTTTGCTTGGGCTTTATTTTCTAGGGATTCTGGGCAGAGATAGTTCCAAGAGTAGTCCCAGAATACAGACCCTCAGGATGGGATTTTAGAGCTGAGTTGCCCACTAGTCTAAGGGCACAGGGGCCGCTGGAGGTTAATGGGCCGGCAACACTCCCCGATGTGCAGTGGCATCACTAAAGCTTTCAGCAGTGGTAATGGAGAGGTGGAAGACGAGGCACTAAGATGTGTCAGTAGCTTCCAAACCACTGCACATTAAAATCACGTTTGTAGCTTTAAAATAACCCCAAGCTTCAGTCCCACCCCACGACAATTAAATCAAACTTTCTATAATTGAAGCCAGTTGTTAGTATTTTTTAATGACCACCAGGTGATTCTTATAGAAAGCAAACCATGGGAGCTACTGGAATATACATTGGCTATAGCTCTTGATTGGTAGAATGGGATAATTGCAATGATAAGGATTGTGGTAGCTTCTGGCTGCTTTTGATGCCATTACAACATTGATAAACAAACAAAAAGCAAAGAACTCAGGGCAGCCTGACCAGGCGGTGGCGCAATGGATAGAGCGTTGGACTGGGATGCGGAAGACTCAGGTTCGAGACCCCGAGGTTGCCAGCTTGAGCGAGAGCTCATCTGGTTTGAGCAAAAGCTCACCAGCTTGAGCCAACGTCGCTGGCTCAAGCAACGGGTTACTCGGTCTGCTGAAGGCCCGCGGTCAAGGCACATAAAAAATAAAATAAAAAGGCGGAAAAAACCCAGGGCAGCTTACTGTCAACTTAGAGCATATTCAGAAAGCAAGAGGGCCTCATATCTTCTGCATCCACAGGACAAACAGTAATAAAATTCAGCCCCAAGATCTGATAGTAATAGCAGTAACAGAGCTGCAAAAGATACTGAATGTTTAGACATAGGTCTCCAATGACAAATTCATGTGATAGTAAAACAGCTTCTCTTTGCACAGAGACCATGTAAAGGCTTCCTCTGATGCCTCAGAAAATAGTACATGTACTTTTAAGGATACATCCCTGTCCTCCACCCCAACCTCTTGTTCAGTGGTGGGATTCAGCCAGTTCGCACCGGTTCAGTTGAACCAGTACCTAATTTTTTGTGGAGTTTGGTGAACTGGTTATTGAAATGGCACTTGTAATCATGTTTCTCACCCGGTTGTTAAAAGGGCACTTGTAATCAGGGTTCTCTCTAAGGTGGGTGCCTGGGCAGCCGCCCAGTGTGGAAATCACAAACTTCCATTCCTTACTCCTTTTTAACGTCCATCTGCGCAACAGCGTATTCTAAACGCCTATAGAAATGTTCATTTCATCCAAAGGTGAAAAATATTGTGAGGACGCCAATCAAGAAGAAATATGGAAATATCTTAAGTAACAGTTTTATTGTTTTTTTGTCAGGTATTATTTAATATTTTTTATTAATATTTTAAAACTCTTGTAACAGTCTAGTTTTGTGTACCTCTTTTATTGTTCTTATTTAAGTATTAAATACATGAAATAATAAACTACCTTTCAGTGTATCTTTTTTTATACTCAAAATGGTCATTAGGGCAGAGAACCAGTTGTTAAATTACTTGAATTTCACCACTGCCCTTGTTGCCTCCAGGTCAGTAGCTGGGGGAGGGGTCTCGGCACAGCTAAAGGAGGAAATACAGTCCTTGCTCCTGGAAGAAAGTGCTCACCCGCCAAGGAACTGCAGGACGTGGCTCATGTCCCCTGGTGTAAACACCACGTGTGCGTGTGCAAGCAGATCAGGAGAGGGTGGTCTTTCTTTCAGTGTGGGTCAGAAAGGCTTCATTGGCATGGTCACTCATCTATACCTTGGCATTCAATATTCTTGCAAGGATGTTGATCCTAGTAGTTTGCTGGAAAGTTAGACACAGCAATGGTCTACAATAAAGGACGGGGCAACTCTGCTGCTAGTGCTGTGCACGAGTGTGTGAGTGTGTGTATGTGTGCGTGCACACACACCTACTGAGAAAATTTTTTACCTCAGATTTTCTTCAGATGTGCTAGGTGGGCCAGGGCCTAGTTTTGTTCTTTCCATCTCATTCACTTTTTAGATGCTTATATCCCAAGTCCTTGAAAGGAGAAAGAGGTCACTTAGGCTTAAGATGGGGCCTGTGACAGCTGGTTCCTGCCTTGGCCAGAGGCCTCTTCATAAGATCAGATCACCCCTCCTCGGTGCGTATGGAGGCCGCGAAGGCCTGGCGGAGGGGCAGGTGCTCCCGCTAGCCACTCAGGTGTCCTGGTTTGCCCCAGGAACGTGCCTGAGCCTGCCCTCCATGCGCTCACCTTGCCCTTCTTGGGTGCCCACGGAGCAGGGGCACTTGAGGCATCACGAGGTGTTTGCTGTGCATGAGCACCGAGGATGAGCCTGGCTCACAGAAGGAGCCTGTCTGCTGCCTTCTTCCCTTCTGCTTTCAGCCAGAGTTAGACAACCACTTTCCCAGGCCCCGAGTTTCCCAAGGCCCTGCCCAGGAGTTTCCTCCAAGCTCCAATTACACTCTGCTGGTCCAGTGAAACCCCCCAGCTGGGAACTGGCTCATGTCTCAAGAACTGCCTTTTAGCGGGGACCCCGCCCAGCTGCATAACCAAACATTAGGGGCCCAAATGAGAAATCACAGCTAGGAATTACATCCAGAGCCTTGACCAGCTTCTCAAGTCATAAATCATAGTTTGTCCTCCAAGAACAGCAGGTCACGAGGAACTCCAGCCACCTCACACATGAACTATTGCAAGCAGCAGTCACAATGTAAGCAATGGGTAGGAACCAAGGCAATGACCCATCAGACTTAAAACCTCCCTGCACAGGGGAGGGATCCCGTGTCAGCGAGAGGGGGGTAGAAGCCTCCAGTGCTCTGTCCGAGTCTTTCGGGAAGCCCGGGCCTCTTTCTGGCCGCCCTGCCCCAGCTCCATGCAGGCAGAGGCCCAGTGGGGATTCTTGGAGCTTTTACTGAATGCTTCTTTAAAGTGTCTAATTTTAATGAAGAAATCTTTCATCTGCCATCCTGTTTCCAGGAGACAAGTTTGGAAGGAATTTTCACAAGTCACTAAGGCCCTGGAAGTGTGTTTGCTGGTGGAAAATGTAAGGCTGTGAGACATGCACAGAGATGTTCTCGCCGGGGGTGGGCATGGGGGAGGCAGAGGAGGAAATAAAACACCAAGAAAAAGTGCTTCAAGAGCCAAGTGGAGGAAGAATGCAGAGGTGCAACTTAAAGGGGAAAGTGTTTGACCGGAAATGGATGAAGAATAATTCATCCAGAAAACACAGAGATCCTCCTGGGGGAAATGATCTGCAGCCTGAGCAAAGCTGGGGCCCTGGAGGATGTGTGGGAAGGAGTGGGCGCGAGGTGTAGGCGGGGAGAGGGCGGCAGGGAAAAGGCTGTCAACAACTGGAACGGTAGAGAGACTCAGGGCATCCACACAACACCCCTCACCAGATAGACTCTCAATTTCATCCCCTCTGGAGCTTTTAGAGCCAAAAGCAAAAACAAACACACCAAACAAAACAGCTCAACTGAAAAGGGGAGCACTGGTCTGCTGGGCCCAGTGTGTATAGGGCGGTGCTCAGACACAGACCTGCCCTCGGGTAGTGATGCTGACCAGAAAGACCTCCAGATACTCTCCTGGCTCCACATGCCTTCCTCCCGAGCACCTCTTGTCCTGTATTTTGCATGAAGCGAACAGCTTCCCTTGCTCCCACGTCCTAGGGGCTCTGGTAGCACTTCCAGTCGGCTGCATGAATGATGCTCACCATTACACCACCTCCCCAGGAGACATGACGCCATCTTGGTAGAAAATCAAGGCTGATGGCCAACATGTTTAGCACCACCTGGTCCTTCTCTGAGGTTCTCTGGCCCAGGGGAAAGGGATGGGTGAATATGTATGAATTCACAAAGAGGAAGTTTGGCAGTTGAGGCTGCAGAATTTAAACACCAACAAGAGTGAAGGGGTGGAGTAGGGAGAGGTGGGAAGTTGGGGGTGGGGGCACAGTTCACAGGTCACTCTGAGAGCCCTGTGATGAGATGCACAGTGAGAGTCATTGGGGTTAATGGAAGTGGTTTTGTTGAAAGAAAGTGGCTCTCCTGAGTCACTAAATCATGGGAAAGCCTCCTTCAGCGTTGGCGGGAGATGCACCTGGAGTGGAGAGTGAGTTAGCGAGGCTTTTGCAACCTTACAAAGTTACTCTCAATGGACCTAAGAGTGTGTCTCTTGCAGCTGGTGATGAACAAAGGAGTGTTTTCCTACCTCTTTTTCATTCACAGTCCACACCAGCACCAAACAGAGGGGGAGAAGGTAAGTGCAGGTTACATGACTTCAAATTTTGGGGGATTGAAAATCTCAGCCTGAATTGCACACAATGGCATTTTCAATGTGCTCCTGTTTACTCTTTTTCAGTTGAGGTACTTAATACTTGTAGAAGCAAAATTTTAAGGATGCTGTCTTCAGCCTGGAGAGAAAGCAACTGTAATTTACAACTTTTGCTAAGAGTGATAACCTCATTACATACTGGGATTCACTGATTAACTGCTGCTAACAAAACCTCATTGCCAGACCTGTTAGTTTGCAAACAGCAGCAGAGCTACTGTCAGATCCACTTGCACCTCACCTCCCAACCCCAGGGGGATTTTACAGAAGTGCCTCTCATTTCAATAGCCTTTGCCTTTCAATATCCTTTTATTGCTTCCACTAATAAGTTAATGGTAAGATAGGAGCCATGCCTAGGTAAAGATTGAATCAACTTTGGTGAAGAGTTCAAGGAGAAAACAATTCCGCTTATAAAAATGACTTTTTTATGAAAAGGGTAATGGGGAAATGTACAAATTCATTAAGCACTAAAATGAATGGAAGTTCTTAGCCGGAGATCAGGAGGCAAGATCTGTCCATGCTCATGTGTGGGATGGTGCTTTAGATTCCTAGAATGGAGCAATATATCTTCAACAGTGGTTCACAGAGTACACAGGAAAATCTCCTTTCTGGTAACTTGCCTGTGAAAATCTTCCCCATTGTGTTCTTAAGCACTACTTTCCCTTGTAGATTCATAGGAGAGAGATTCTGAGGTAGGTTGTCATCTTGGTCTCAGCTAAGTAATCTCTCTTCCTGACCCTGATGGGTCTTCCAGCTCAGGACTCTTGAGATCATAAAAAAAGAGTCTAGTTACAAATGGTCTGTTCTATTGCTAAGCCACAGATGCATGGGCTATTGGAGGGGACCTGAGTGAAAGGCTGGGGAGGGGGACACCACAGCTAGTCCTCACTAGTCCAACTCTCTGAGGTCTGAAGAGGTGAAGTGATTTGCCCTGCACTCTCAGCAGCTCAGTGAGAAAACCAGGACTAAAAATCCAGGTTTGTGACTTCTAATCCAATCTATTTCCTGGCCTTTAAAACACAGGGAATGAGCAGGGGCAGGGCACGCACATGCACACATTCAGGTGTGTACGTGCTCATACATCAGCTCCACACGTAACCATGCCTGCCAGCTGGGCTGCTCCTGCCCTTCAGTGAGGTCTGCTGCATACCACACACCTGCTCTGATCCGGGGCCAGGTCCTCCCTTCATCATGGGGTTCCTTCTTCCTTTCCAGGTCTGCAAGTGTTCGGGCGGCCAAATCTATGTTCAGACTTGACAAAGAAAGATAGAACTACATGTAACATTTACTTTGGGACTTCTCCCCCCCACCCCTTTGGAGCTTATATAATTAGTACAACAACAACCAGAGAGAAGTCATAGAAGTTGAATTTGCAGAGTATGTGTCTGTTGGAGGAGAGGAGGCTCAGAGAAGGGGTCCTTAGGACCTGGGTACTTGAGGGCACTTGCAGATAGGTTTTCTTGGGTGGCTCAGTGACTTCATGGACATATTAGAAAGGCCACGTCATTTGGACCTGTGCTGGAGGAGAGAGGGGAGAGATGAGCTTGGAAATGGTTTTGTTCAGGGCAGGGCAAGTAGTAAGGTTAATATTTCCAGGGTTTATTTAGTTTTTCACAAACCCAGGGCAGGTAGTGAGAGAAGGCTTTGGAGATTTGCACCCAGCTCTCCCCAGGAGCTGTCCCCAGGTCTTCCTTGCTGCCTCAGCCCCAGAGAACACTGGCTCAGGAGGATTCCCTGCCTCTGCTTCCAGTGGCTTCATTGAGAACCACCTTACCTTTGTCAAGGATCATTGCGAGACACTGGGGTCAGGATGGAGGCATCTAAGCAAAGAACTGGTCAGTCTGATAATAGGATCAGAACTAGGAGCAATCATGATCCTCAAGCAGCCACAGTTACAACCAGTCAGCAAGACAGTCTGGGATAGGATGTCAGACTCAGCAGATACCGCTGGAGGGACTTTTCCAAGCACTGTCACTTATTTCAATTCTCCAGACAGCCACAGGAGCAAACTCTCGTATACCCGATTACTGACCAGGAAGGAGAGCCTAGAAGAGAGGCTGGCCCAAGATGATGACCCTGGGTGGACACTCACCTAGGAGGTCTGACCACATCTCACGTTTCTTCCTTGCCCAGGCTGGCCCTCTGTAGTTACAGGCCAGAATTGGAAGGTTGGGAGACAGGAAGTGTAACCCACAGAGAGCCCTGGACTCCTGGATCAAGCTACCGCCGAGACAGCAGTACCGGCCTGGCCACCCTGCACTGCCCAGGCAGCTAGGACTCAGACCCGTGAAGCCTCACAGGCTCCTTTTTGAGTGGTTTTGCCTTGCTATCTACTTATGGGAACTAGTTCTAAGGCAATAAGGAAAAAAAGACATTGATCAGGTAAAATATACACAGGCTCCTATAGAGTCCATTCTTCATTAAAAATACAGAAATACTTATTACAACATAAACAGAAAATACTGCACTGTCTTGGAATCTTAAGTTTTAGAAATTTAACTGACTCACTCTCAGACCTGTGATACACTGTACTAGAAAGAAAAGACTATCAAAAATTAAAAACAAGATGTGAGGGTGATCTGGCTGCGACATCTGTCACCCCATTGATCGCCAGGGTTGATTCAGCTGATCTGGCTGGCTAAGCGGGTGTCCCCTTCCTCCCTCACCGCTCCATGTGCGTCCCTCCTGAAGCTCGGGCTCGGTCGAAGAGGACGACCTTCCCTGCTAGAGGAGAGGACCGTTCTTCGGTCAAGGGTATACGAGTAGCTGCGCTCCCCTGCTAGAACCTCCAAACAAGTCTCAAAAATTAAAAACAAACATGCCAAAATATTAAAACCATTAAGGCCAGTAGTGTTTATTTCTTTTGTGTGTGTGTGTGTGTGTGTGTGTGTGTGTGTGTGTGTGTGTGTGTTTATTTCTTGAAACCGCACATATCTGACTATAGTGTACCTACCACTCACGTTTTAAAAAACATGCATTAGAAACAACCCTCTAAATAATGAAGGAATTGGCACAACATTGATATGGTGTCTTATATATAATAGTTTATCCATTAAAACACTTTGCATTGTTTTTTAAAAAAAAGAAAAAAGGACAATGAGCACAACAACTCATTCCTAAAAAGGATGCTTCACTTAGAGCCTGCTTACTGCCAATGAAAATTTGTAAATTTATTCAGTAGAAATATGTGTATGTTCATACACAGACAAAATATCTGTATAAACTATGTAATGCAGTTAAACAGAAGATAAATATTTTAATAACCTCCATGTTTTGAGGCACATGAGAAATAAATTTAAATTGTTTCTAAGTTATGGACGCAGTATCTTTCTCTCCTTGGTTTTTGTACCTTAGTGTAATGCCTGTTTGCATTTAACCTAGTTATCTTATGTTTGCATACTCTGCAAACTGAATTACAGGACCAAATTGCCTATTGTAATTTCCCATTATGTGACACAATTACATAGGAACACTTCGAGGTGAGAGAATTGTCCCAACATTAGGAAACGCTGATTGCATCGTGCTTGCAGAGAGCAAAAATTAAAGAGAGGCTCTCCCTCCCTCCCCCACCCCCGTGACAGTTTACTGCCCTTTCTCTTTGATGTAAATGTTGTCCCCATTACAATGAGTTCTATTTATTGATTTGTGGTTGGCAAAATAAGATCCATTGGTATTTAAAAAAAAGAAAGAAAGAAAGCTAGGCCCTAAGCTCAAAGCTCCACATTTCCAGAACACTTCTAAATAAAGCATGGCGCTGAAAAAATGTTCCAGAATTACATTATGTCGGTAAAAAGTGAAAGCACAGTGAATTTTTAAGTAATTCGAGAACCTGCAGTACATATAGCAGGTTCTTCTCGTACACGTGAATGGACAAGCAAATGAAGCACAATCTTTCATTTGAATGACGATTTGTCTCAAATACCTGAACCAAACCATAAATACATACATGAATATGCATGCACACACATCCTTTTAAAATCTTAGAAGGGAGGGAAGATCAGCTAGGTAGAGAAAAGAAAATGCAGTACAGTCCTTTTTTCTCTTACGGAGACGATGCAGTGATACTTGCACCCTTGGTTCCTGGCCCGTTGACGCAGTGCACATAGAGGACAGAGCATCCCTGGGGAAGCGGGCCACTGCGCCTCTCCCAGATGGGAAGCAATCGAAAACCTCCTGCCTCGGCATATCGCAAAGAGAGGAAGAATAAAGAAGTGGAAATAGAAGATTAACTAAGGCTGAGTTAAAAGAAAGAATCTGAAAATAAATCCCTCCACTTCCAAAACAAAAGACATGACATTTCCATCATCAGCATCCCACCTCACAAGCTTAGAGAGCATGGATTTCCACTTACTCAGATGCCCTCATTGTTTAGCAAGAACATTGTCAGATAATTACAACCCAGCCTAACACAAATCTTTTGGCCTCATTGATGCTTTCTGATGTTACAATGGCACTAAATAAACAAAAAGTTTTTTATTGTTAATGTAAAGAGAAAATAGCAACAGAAGACGATTATGGTGAAATGATTTTATTTCATTCATTTATTTAGCTTTCTTTCATGTATAGAATAAAAAGTAAAATTTATCTACAGATGCACTTGAAGTATAAAATCTTTATATTAATGAAATTACATTTAGGTATTTACAGAAGAGAAACAATCTAATCAAATGTGTCTATTTAATGGAAATGTCTGTTATGTGAGGCAACTGATATTTCAAAATTTCTGGATGAGATAAGAACTCATTTTAAAAAAAACACCTCAAGTGATTAAAGATATAGCTGAAAAAATGATAGCAATTTAAATATTGTGGTTTAAAAACACAACGGATAATGAAAGAAATCAAAGTCCTCCAAATTCTCTGATTTTGGGGCAGAAACACTTTCAGTTCCTGTGAAGGAAATAAATTTGACTTCCAGAGAGACCTTGGGGGGGTGTGATCGCGCTGGATAAAGCCCCTTTCCAAAAGTTTGCTGCCCTTTCCCCTCCTCTAACCCACATTTTCTTTTGGGAACAACACCCACATTTTCCCTCAGCCAGACACAAGCCATTCAACATTGCATACATCTCAGCAGACTTGTAAATGTCTAAAAACAAACGCTTACCCAGAATTCTTCTGACATCATCATTGTGCTTCATCTTTGATCCTGGCTGGACCCTCCTCACTTAAACAGAAGGCATTGGCTCGGCTTTGGTCACTAGTAGGTGCAGTCAGTGCTAAGTGGGTTTGGACAAAGCTACATGTCCTATAAAGGACTGGGAATGATTGGAACTGCTACTGGATGTGCGGATGACTCCATACAGATTGCAGGAGACAGCATGGCTGGAAAAACCGATGCAGGCTTCTGCGGAGGTATGTCAGATTGGCTGCAGGTCACTTGACTCTTGACCTTCAGGGCTGAAGAAGAAGGGACACCTAGTGGGAGGGGCATTTGCGCTTGTGCTTGAGGAAGGTTGATGAGGGGTATACGTAAGCCATCAGGGTGAGTCACAGAATGAAGCATTCAAAAGGCATAAGACTCTTGTTCCCAAACTCAAGGACAGACTGAGAGGCCTAGACTTTGAGAATGGAATGAACAAGTGGAGATTGGGCTAGAAGTAAGACAGAACCAAGGAATGCTTTGGGCAGGGATGACGGAACAGTCTAGATGGCAGGCTGGGGTCAGGACTGCAGGCCAGGGAGAGCAGAGGCAACCTGCTCATTCTTTATTTCTCTCTCTCTCTCTCTCTCTCTCTCTCTCTCTCTCCCTCCACTCCTTTCCAAAAGGCATTTGAGCTAGTGGCATAGAGAAAAACAGAAAAGAGAAACAAAGAAACATTAAAAGATAGGAGGAAAGAAAAAAATGGAAAGTGAAAAATAATGAGAAAGGATATCAAAGTGATGCTTACACGGCTTTGAAAAAGAGTTATGGGTCCATGAGAGATGAGGATAAACCATCTAGATGAGGTCAGACAGGAGGAGAGGAAGGACCTAGGAGTCATGAAACAGGAGAAGTTCAACATTGAAGGTCCAGGTGTCCCTCAGGGCCCCTTCCTCCCAATTCCTCTGGGATTCTAGCATTGTAGGTATGAGGGCTGTCTCTATATATTTTCAAATGTGACAATTTCCTCCACCTACAATGCCTAAAGATACAGAATGAGATCACTTTAAAATGTACTTGGTGAGTGTTATACATCCAAATGATCTTGCCCTTCAAAGCAGTCTATACATTGCAGCTCTTTATACTGATATCTGCCTCATATATTTAAATTAACAAATGAATTGTGGCTGTTATTGCTCAAACCCTTTGTACCCAATAAGGAAACACACAAGGAAAAGGCAAGCTAAAGAGTATGGAGACACAACATTTTCCACCTGTGTTGGCCACCAGACACCACACCAGAGGCGTTAGTTTGCTGCAAAAAGGAAAATCTTCACCCTCATGTGACCATGATGGGCTTCCAAACACTTGGAAAAGAATGCTTCTAAAGATGACCCCAAAATAGATGCACTAAAGATACTTGGAGCAGTGACAACATCCTTGTAACACGCACTCTTTTCTTTGAAGGTGAAACACTCTAAGTTTCGGTGTGGTTATGAAAAAAAAATTGGTCATGTGATTCTATGCTCAAAGATCCTTTGTAACTACAGTTATTTGAGAAAAAAGAAAAGGCCCCAATGTTTTCAAATCTGCTCTCAAGGGAGGAGATGAATAGAGAAAGGAAGAGGACCAGGGGAAGTTCTCTTCTACCCGTCTCCTGTGGGCTGCACATTCTGTCTCCCTGTCATGAGCACAGATGAAAGAGACTGGCTCCCAGGGAAGGCCAGCAGGCCCTCCCAAGCTGAGTGAGCATTGGGAGCGCTGGGTTCACGGAGGAGATCTCTGCCCTCCCCCACCCCGAGAGAGGCATGTACCCTCCTTCTGCAGTTAACCTACTGATGGAAACCCAACTCATTTCTGAGAGGCATCATGGATTGAGAAGGAAAAGGAAAAGATGTTTTAAAGGTAAAGCTGTAAACAATCAATTATACTCTCTAATGCTTGCAGTAGAGCATTAGGCCAATCAGAATGTGAGATCTTAAGACAAAAACATGAGCAAAATGCAAGGCAGTACTGTGGAGTTGACCTATTTGAGCACCTGGGGAACCCGAGGAAATGATGGGCCTCATGCTCTTCTTTTGTTCTGTTCCTTTGGCAATTTTCCTTGCAGTAAAAATAATGGGTTCAAAAAATAGTGGCTTTTTGGAGGAAATAGGCAAGCTGGTCAAGCATTTGTTCATTCAGTCAGTCAGCCAATGAATATTAATGAAGAGCCTTTTATATGGCAGGCACTAGGCAAGGTGCTAGATAGTTTTGGTTTTCCCAAGTATCTTGATTTAAATATTTTCATAGAGAATCTGCTCCAGAATTTTTTTTCTTTTTGTATTTTTCTGGAATGAAAAGTGGGGAGGCAGAGAGACAGACTCCTGCATGCATCTGACTTGGATCCACCCGGCAAGCCCACTAGGGGGCGATGCTCTGCCCATCTGGGCTGTTGCTCCTTTGCAACCAGAGCCATTCTAGCACCTGAGGCAGAGGCCACAGAGCCATCCTCAGCACCCGGGCCAACTTTGCTCCAATGGAGTCTTGGCTGTGGGAGGGGAAGAGAGAGATAGAGAGAAAGAAGAGGGGGAGTGGTGGAGAAGCAGAGGGGCACTTCTCCTGTGTGCCCTGGTCGGGAATCAAACCCAGGACTTCCACACACTGGGCCGACGCTCTACTATTGAGCCAACCAGCCAGGGCCCAGAATTTTATCTAAACAAGCAATATAAACTACATGCTTGGTGTACTTTGGGGTCTGATTTCTAAATCATTGCTAGGTAGTTCTTCTGAATAAGATAAAATGCTCTAGAAAGCAAAATGTACTTTTGCAATCTCTTCTCAAACTTTCCCTATTTCTCACTTCCTGTTGCATTGGCTCAAATACATGCTCACTCATGCATGCACACACAAGCACCACATCTAACTTGGGCGTGGGGGTTATAAACTGGGTAACTCTCATAGATTTACAAAAGACCATGTTTACTTTCTTATTATCAACATATCCGGCTTTTGTCTAAACTAAAGCTTCCTTTGTTTATTATGTCACCAGTAAGTACAATTAAGAGATGGGGCCTCTATGTGTCACAGCCTTCTATTCACAGTTTAACAAGTGGAAGGCACACGGCCTTATAGATTCATTCACACACGCTTATGCAACTTTATCATGTGCTTATGAGAACACAGCCAGCTTCACAACCACACTGAAAATTCTCCAGGCTACCTCTTTTGTGAGGGGGCCTGAGGCCACAAAAATTTCACTAGTTTTTCATGACAGCGCTAATGAATCTGATGGCCATGACCTACCTGAGCTCTACATTTATATAAAGTGTCTATTCCTCTATCTGCTGCAGTAGAGCTGGGATCCACTCGCCAATGTCAGTTTGTATTATAGGTGTGGTTACTGCACGGATAAGCTCTGTTAAAAATAAAATGATTGCAGAGTTGGCTTCATCTCAAACGTCTGTGTCTGATTCACAGACATCTGTGTCTCCCTGAGAAATAGCTTTTTCACAACCAGAGCTGTCCAACAAAGAAGCAAGCCACTTCCTATGGGAGTGAACTCCTCCTAGAGGGAAGTAGTCAGGCAGAGCCATTTCTCAGGGCTGTGGGAAAGGCACTACAGCAGGGAGGTAGAGCCTTCTTGAGATTTGAGGGTGCTACATTGACGATGGAGGTAGTCTCTGGTCACACACACCTACTACGAAATGACAGCCTAGGAGGGTCTGCAATTTCACAGTGATCCGTTTGCAGAAGCAGGGCTTTGGGTGTGTTTCAGAGTAGGCTCCAATGGAAGATGTCTGAGATGGTCTTTGCAATAAGCCTCCAGTGCATGGAACCACCTCTAAGGCTCGGGTCATGTGGTCAAGCTACAGAGCAGGGCATGGCGGGCTGGCAGCCCAGATCAAGTCTCAATGGTATATTTAGACTCTTTGGGCAGAAGGATGCTTTGTCCCCACACTGTCTGGCATCATTATTTAATTGGCTGCTGAGCCAGCTCTTGCTCTTTAATGTGTCTTCACTCCTCTTGTGCCCCATCCTCTCAAGATCAAATCTGGTCCAGCACACTGACCTGCAGGAAGGTGTCATTCTGAAGTCTCTGTGATGTCTTTTCCTCCGGAGGAACTCGGACTCCATGCTAAGCATGAGGAGAGCCCTCAGGCTTTTTCTGTAGGATTTCAAGAGCATAGGTCTGGGGCCCTGCTTGGGAAAGCAGAGAGTGGAGAAAAGCAAATCCTCCTCTAAAAATGTGCTTTTGCTTCTCAGTCGGGAATTTCCTGAAGCCTGGGAGAGCCGGCATGAGCTTTCTTCTCAAGTACAACGTCTTGGTGAAGTCCATGTGTGATCATATCACTGTAACCACAAAGGAATTTACCACAGGAAGTGTCCCAGCTGTTGTCTATTAGCATTAGAACAAATTACACAAAGCAAATTGTTAGCAGACATGTTCTGTAATATTTAACTGGTGGCAATAAATAGGAGCTATTTTCTTTCAAATAAATGCTATATTTCCAAAAATCCAGCTTCCTATTGTAGGTGAAGGGAATCATCTTCGAGTAGGAAGGAAGGACACCCTGGAATGTGAGGCTCCCAGAGCTCTTCCCAACTGCACCCGGGAGGCAGGCTGGAGGCTCAGGGCTGGTCTGAGTGTAGCAGGGTGTTGCTGCTGGAGTGGCGTCACAAGACGTTGGCAGGAATGTTCGAACCTCTACAGATCTGACCATCTGCCCGTTTCTCCTCCGGGGTTTTCAGCATGGTCTTCTCATGCCACGGGGAACACGGCACATGGCGAGACAACGCTGTCGGATTCTTGGAGTGCACTTATGACAAAAAATAAACCACACCCACAGACAGGTGAGCCTCTCCTTAACACAGTATTGTAGTTGAAAAAAATTATCTACTTCTTCACAATCCCATATCTTATTATCTGAGATTTAAAAAACAAGCCCTGGCCAGCTGGCCCAGTACATAGAGTGTTAGTCCTATGTGCTGATGTCCCAGATTCAATTCCCAGACAGGGCGCACAGGAGAAGCGACCATCTGCTTTTCTTCCCCTCCCCCTCTCCCTCTTCTCTCCCTTTTCCCCTCCTGCAGCCAGTGACTCAATTGGTTTGAGCACTGGGCCCAGGCGTTGAGGATAGCTCAGTTGATTCAAACATCAGCCACAGACAGGTTTGCCGTGTGCATCCTGGTCAGGGTACCTGTGGGAGTCTGACTCACTATCTCCCCTCCTCTCACTTAAAAAAAAAAAAGAAGGCAAATCTCATCATCTAACTCCCCCTACTGGAGAAGAGCTGAAAAGCACTCTGTCAGAGCAAATATCAGATCGCACCCATCTCCTGCGCACATGCATAAAAATACAACATTTTCATCTTTCAAGACCTTTGACAATGACTATATTCAAATCCCTAGTCACCTCTGGGTATTTCCAATTATCTTCGGAGATATGACCAAATTCTCCTAAAACAATCTCAAAAAACAATTTAAAAGTAATTTTAATTTTTAAAAAGACATATTTCACACAGGACATAAATATAAAAAATAGATTATTGCAGCTTAAAGGGTTAGAACTGGTAGAAGAGGTGCTCTTTTTATTGTTTTCTTAAGAAATTTATAGTTTTGTCTTCCCTCCCTCACTGATTTCCTTCTCAAGCAAATCGACCTTAGCTCAGTATTCCTTTGCAATGTATTTTAATATCGTATTTGGTTCTTCTATGGAGATCTTCACTCCTTTCTCTACTGAAAGTACAAAAGCTTGGCAGCTCTGATGAAGGGAAGTGACAGGAACCCCGCATACACTCTGGTGTGCAGCGAACAGGGTGCAAAGGTGGCGGCTCCCTGCCCACAGGTCTCCCCGGCTAGGCCTCTCCCCTCGGTTCAGCCAGCCTCATTCATGACTGAGTTGGGGAGGCCCAGAAGCCCCCAGCTGCCTTCAGAGAGCACCCTGCTAATGTTAGAGGGTATACCTAGTAGCCTAGAGCAGGTTCTGGATTGGTGATAAAAAGCTCAGGAGGCATATTTAACCAAGCAAATGTAATAGCTGATTCACTCCCAGCTATTTCCTAAGGCTCTTCCAACTGCAGTGCCGGAAAAACATACGCATGCATGCACACAGACACACACACACACACACAACACACACACACACACACACACACACACACACACACACACACACTTCTTATACCTGAATCTTCACCAAAGGAATAATGTGCTTCAATAAAATATTTAAAACACCTTAGGCAATAGAATTGTCTCTATATACATTTTTTAAAAGTGTTTAACAGAAGAGTATAAGAAAATGCTTGGAATATAAACAGAGAATGTATGTACTGTCTCTCTCTCTCCCTCTCTAATTTGGCATTATGCACTGCAACCTGAAGCAATGCTACTACCGTGGAATAACCACCACCATGTCTGCCCCAGTGTGAGGCCCCACATATGCTCACATTCAGACAAGAGTGACACACGTGGCTTGACTCTTTAAGGTCTGTTTAGAGGAAATGGCCTGGCGTGTTTTACATTTGCTGAGCTATTTAGCTGCCTGATTTGACAAGATTTTTTAAAGGGGTGAAAATTAATTATAATTGCAGTATTGCTACAATAATTTAGTCGGCTAATTGCATTCCAGTGCTAAAACAGGCAAAGAAGAATTTCCTCCCTGGACTATTCTGATACAGCAACATTCAGTTTATGACTAATGAGATTTTTAAAAAGTCAAACTTTAAATATCATAGGTCCAGCAATCTTTCCTGCTTAAAGTTTGATGTGAAATGAGATAGCACCTCCATTAGAGCAGTCACACGTGAACACGGGTCCGGTTTACCCCCAGACTTGGGATGGGAACATCTCTCTTTTCCGAAAACTACTCAAAGTACCTCTTTGACATTGTCTGGGGGTGGTTTTAGTTTGGGGGCACAATATTTATGTTTCTGTAGTGAGGGAGGCGCTAGTGAGGATGAGTAGGATGTTCTGAAAGTCCCTAAATGAGGTATATGTTGATGAGAAAGGCACCACAAGTTTCAGAGGGTTGAGCAGAAATAGTGGAGTGAGAAACATGAGTTGTCATGGGGTTTCCGGACCTCACACAGCATGGCATGGAATGTGGCTTATGGTCTTCATCCAAGTTCTAACTGATTTATAGAGGATCAACCTGCAAATCTACCCAGGACTGCCCTCAAGTTTGCATAAGCTGTGTCCTGCATAAAGGCACCGGGGTGAGGGGTGAGGGGGCTGAAATCCCTCCCTGTTCTGCTTGCCAACTGACAGCCCTGCTCAGGCTGCATCCAGGAGGTGGGTGGGCCTTTCTAGTGTGTGTTTGGGCCAAGGAAAACCCTGCAATTCTTCTGGATCCTCACCCTCCAGATCGCAGTCTGGTACTCACCTCCTCACCTCCAACACTGTGGGTGGCTTTTTTTTTTTTTTTTGTATTTTTCTGAAGCTGGAAATGGGGAAAGACAGTCAGACAGACTCCCGCATGTGCCAGACCAGGATCCACCCGGCATGCCCACCAGGGGCGACGCTCTGCCCACCAGGGGGCGATGCTCTGCCCCTCCGGGGCGTCGCTCTGCCGCGACCAGAGCCACTCTAGCACCTGGGGCAGAGGCCAAGGAGCCATCCCCAGCGCCCAGGCCATCTTTGCTCCAATGGAGCCTTGGCTGCGGGAGGGGAAGAGAGAGACAGGGAGGAAGGAGGGGGGGGTGGAGAAGCAAATGGGCGCTTGTCCTATGTGCCCTGGCCGGGAATCGAACCCGGGTCCCCCGCACGCCAGGCCGACGCTCTACCGCTGAGCCAACCAGCCAGGGCCTGTGGGTGGCTTTTAAGGAAGAGGATATGCCCATGGCAAAGGTGAATTTTTTTTGAAGATATGTTTGTTGTTCAGTGAAAGAAGAAGGAAACAAAGAGGAGGGAAAGAGAAGAAGGAGAGGGATGAAAAGAAGAGAGGAGACAAAGTTGTCCTTCTGCCTAGTAAACTGTGATTGCATCGTCATTCCCTGGACGTAGCTGCAAAGGGTTAGAAAATCAATTTTTCCCCTATTATTCCACAGTGAAGAAAGAAAACCTATTTGTAAATTGAATTAAACCCAATAATAGCATGTCTGTGTATTTGTTGAGGACTAAAAAAATTAGCCACAGATACAACCACATAATCCAGCAATGTACCTAGAAATCAGCACTCTTCCCATTTTAAAGCTTAGTTGAGACATTTTTCTTCATTTTTAAAGAAACACCCATGGTAAAATGTCACTAAGACTTTTCGGCATGCCAACATACTGACACCTCAGTAAGGATTCTGGAAGGAAAGAAACTCCAAAGCCCCATCTGGGAAGAATGCAATTCCAGATTCTTCCCTTTGCTGCTTGTGCATCTCAGTCAGTAATAATGATTGGATATGAACTAGAACCTTCTAGAAGACAGTTTCCTTCCAATTACCTTTGGGAGGCAATCAAGTCTTCCCAAGTTGTAATCTGCGGTGCTGACCTTGGAATAAATTCCCTATGTCTGTGTGGGTTCGCTCCTGTTCACAGAAACTCTAACCCGTCTGCTGAGGAGCGAATTCTCAGGCTACAGCATCGAGGGTCTGAAATTCCATTAGCAGTCTGCCCTCTAGTGCGATAACACAGTACTTCAGATGATGAGGACTAGAAAAGATTTTTGTCTTCTTTTTGAGAGAGCAAAAGAATTCAAGTTTTCCAGATAGTGCAAGGTGAGGCATTTATCCTTAAAAGACAGCTTCCAGAGCTGAATCAAGCAAGGCTCACAATGATAGGTCCCCAGGTCAGAGTCAAGGACAGGTGGTGCTGTGGTGGGTGTCCCCACAAGGCCTGCAGAGCCAAATGTTCTTCTCACATTCTTGAAAACATCAGGGTCTCCTTGGGCATTGGCATTCAGTTCTCTACTCTCTCAGTGTAAATATAAGACCCACTCTAATACCAACCGACCTATCAAGAATGTTACAAATAATAGGCATTTTTGTAATTTTTTGGCAAATCATGAACACAAAGGAACCTTTCAAAAGAGCCAGGTTAAATTTTTGAAAAGGTGGAGATTCACAAGCTCTGTAGAATGCCCACGTCCCTGTGGCTGTTGCTCTTCAGGAGAGAGTTATTCTGTGAGGGTGGCTGGATGTTGAGAAGGCAGAAGATGGTCTCGAGATCTGCTGTCCAGATTTCGCTTCTAGCTTCTAAAAGCCTTCAGAACTTGGCCTGCTTCAGTTTGTCAATGTGGTAGCAGAGCTTCAGCGCAGGCCCCAGCTTCAGGCCCAAGTATTTCATGATCATGTCACTCTTCAGCAACAAGAGAGCATTGCCATCGATCTCCTGTTGGGACAGGATCAGGACAAAGAAAATCCAGAAGATGGTCAGTCATCAGACAGTGGCTACAGTGACAGTGTGGTCAGGGGATGTGGTAAAGGGGGTATGGATTTGCTCAGACACACATTCTCTTAGTCCCAAAGTAAGGTCGCCTTTAAAAGATAAAGTAAAAATTCTATATGCTCTTCTTCCCATCATCTCCCTGGGGTAAATTAGTACAATGGTTCTTTCATATTCTTTTTTTTAATCTTGATTGAAGGACTCAAACATAACCCAGCTTGGTTCTGATATCCAATATATGGTGTTTATCTCCTCATCGAAGCTAGGGCTAAAATGAGCAAGACGTGTGCCATGGACTGAATGTTTGCTCCCCCGCCACCCGCCCGACTCATATGTTGAAATCCTAACCTCCAATAGGTGGTTACTTTGGGGGGTAATTAAGTCACAATTGTGGAGCCCTTGTGAATGGGATTAGAGTCCTTATACAATGGGAGGGTGGCAGTCTGTAACCCGGAAGAGGGCTCCCACCGGAAGCAGACCAGGCTGATCTCAGCCTCCCGCCTCCAGAACTGAGCAGTAAATTGCTATTGTTCATTAGCCAACCAGTTTATGGTACTTTGTTATAGCAGCCTGAACTGACTAAGACAAAGTGTCATCCATGGAACCCTGAAACTCATGGTTCCCTTTCTGTTCAGTAAGGCCCTGACTTCCATCCATCATCCTAAACTCTTGTTTCTTTTCTTGGTAAACCCACCTACCTTTAGCTGATCACCAGATTGTTAATTACACTCTATGAGGTAGTTTGGGTGTTTTTTAGCCCTGTCAATAATGCTGTGTGGTATACAACATAAATAATGCACCTGCTTCATCCCACGGATTAGCACAGAGAACTACTAGGGGAATGCCAATCTCTTGAGGTCCTGGCATTGTTCCCATTTGTCTCTGAAAATGGTAACCCCCAGAATACATGTTGAATTCATGGACCTATGAGGGCTGAGCTTCCTTATTAACCCATAGTGCTATTTTCTGTTCACTAGAGACAAAGGATAAAAATGACTTGACTTTTGGGTGGGGAGAAGAGGCACAATTATAGTATTTACATAACTGTGCCAGGATTACAGTCCCTCTCGTTCATCTATCCAGCCCTTCCGTTATTGATGAAGCACTGACTCTGTCACTCACCCTCCATGCCCTTAGCAAAATGGCAGTGGGCAAATCTCATCTGTAAGTCCTCCCAGGGGTCTCATTGCCTAGTTTATCTCTTTACCCCACCTCCTAGACTTTCACCATCTCCCATCACTCTGGAATATAACCAGGCTCCTCCCACCCAGCTCTGTCTAAGCATAACCCACAAGGCCTCACTGTTCGGTGAGGTCCCTACCAAATGTGTGTGTCGGGTTAGATAAGGACTCTTCTCAGATCTACAACATATCCCTACTAAATATATCCCTACTAAAATGTGTGTGTCGGGTTAGATAAGGACCCTTCTCAGATCTACAACAGAATCACCGCATAAAATGAGACACAGGCGGGAAAAAATTAATGGTAATTGTAGGAGACAGAAGAACGCTCCCTCTCCTTCCCTCAAGATGCCTGTGTCCTAATCCCTAAAACCTGTGAATATGTTAGGTTCCCCGGCAAAGGGGAGTTATGTTTGCAGATGAAAATGAGGCTACCAATCAGCTGACTTTATAACAGGGAGAGTATCCTGGATTGTTGGGGGTTGGGGGAGCAATGTAATCACAGGGTCCTTAAAAGTGGAAGAAGGCTTTGAGGATGAGAATGTGGGGATAGAAGCCAAGAAATGAGGGTGGGTCTAGACACCCTGTCAATAATGCTGTGTGGGAAAAAGCAAGAAAATGAATTCTCCCGAGAGCCGCCAGAAAGAATGTCAGCCCTGCTGGCACCTTGACCTTGTCCTGGTGGGACCCCTGTCAGACCTGACCCACTAACTGTAAAGTAATAAATTTGTGTCGTTTTGGATTGAGGGGAGGTAGAAGGGGCTAAAGGGTTGAGGAAGGAGACTTGACTTTGGGTGGGAACAAAATGCAATATAGATATGAGGTATTATAGAAGTATACACTTGAAACCTTTATAATCTTATTAAGCAATGTCACCCCAATAATTTAAATATTTTTAAATGTGTTGCTTTAAGCTACTACATTTGTGGTAATTGGTTATAATGGCAACAGAAAACTGAAATAATAAGCTTAGCAGGTAAAGTATTAATTCTTACCTTTTTTACTAAATATTTCATAATCTCCTAACAATGCCCGCTAACCAGAGGCCACCCCCAAGCCAGGCGCCATGCTGAACACAGTGTGCCTCTTCTCATGTAACCCTCAAACAGCTTAGGGACAGGTATGCATACAGTCTGTGGCATATCGCAGGTGGTTATAAATATTTGTTGAATACATGGACAGATGGGTGAATGGGCAGGAAAACAGAAACTCCTGTTAAAGGCCAAAATGATGGCAGAGATGGGACAAATATCCTTTTAAAACAAAATAAGTGGTTGTTGTGCCCTAGGACACCTGTGGTTCCAACTGTCCTCCTTGAGTGGTGCCCCAGCCACACAGCTCACAGCTCCCTGAACCCCCCCCCTGCCCCGGCCTCCCCCCCCCTGGCCTCCCCCCCACCACCACACACATACATGCTTTCTGAAGAGCTCCACGTGAGGCCCCAGAGCCTGCGGGTCGGCATCCTGCACAAACCAGACCACGTCCTCCACAGTCCAGGTGGACGGGTCCCTGCTCCGTGGCCGCCTGCCATCCTGCCCGTCTGGAGAAGGGCTTGAGGCTGGATGGGCGAGTGTGGAGAGTGAGACCGTTAGAGAGCAGGGCGAGGGCCTCAGCACATCACTGTGCTGCCTGTCCCACCTGGCCCTCGAGTTCAAGGCTGCGGCCTGAGTGACCTCTTGTGACAGAGAAGGGCCGCGAGTGGCTGCACTGTGGTTGTGACCCAGTGCTCCCCTAGCTCCCCTCTCCACCTTTAGGTGGTGCCTGGGCTTCTGTCCCAGAGACGCTTGCTGTCCCCCTTCCCACAGCAGGTCCACCAGCCGCCAGAGCCCGGGGGGACCCCTTCCCCGGCAGCGGGTCTGTGTCTTACCAACTGAACGTCACCTTCCTTCCCCTTTAATCACCAAATTCTTGTTTGTTTCTGCTCTTAAGACGCTTTCCAGTCTGCCTCACATTACAGTTATGCGTGTACTCCTCTGGACCCTCCAGTTAGATTTTAATTTCCTGAGGATGACCTTTTTCACCTTACCCCATCCCCTTCATTCTAGAAATATCTACTGAGCATCTCTTCTGTGCCAGGTCCCGGGCAAAGCGTTTGGTGAAAGACGGTACCCTCTCATTTCAGGCTCCTCCATGGTTCTAAGTAAATGTAGTTGTAAAATTGGGTCAATCAATGTGAAATGATTCAATATATTTGGCAGACACAATATAAATAACTTATACAAGAGCCTCGTGTGGCTGATCCTTAATCCTATTTTCAGGCCTAAAAAAAAGGTCTAAGCGCTGAACAATGAAGCCGCTTTCCCACAGAATCACCCTAAATTAGAAGTGGGGAATCCTTCGCTTCTACTTGCCTTCGCCAGTCTCAGGGTGCTGTGCTGTCTGTGTCTCTTTCCCTCCTCTGTGTGATGTGCTGGAGACATGCACAGTTCTCCATTAGTGCCCAGAAAAGCTTGCACTTCCGAGCCTGTCCTAAATATGTTGAGAATTAGATTTATTTTGAGATTTCCCTTGCCTTTTCCTTGTTGGACCAGGAAGGGTCCCTCAAGGTGGTCTGGCATGGGGAATTCTGCAGAGAAACTTTTGCAGTGGTCCCTGGAGCCATCTGAACATGGATGCATGCTCATTAGAGAGGATCCCACCGCCTTTAAAGACATCTGCACTCAACATGGGACGAGGCAGCGTGGAGATTGCATTCGCCTCTGGATCCCGCCCCATCGGAACTTCGGCATTAATCAGAGTGATGAAATTACAAAGGCTGAAGTCTGTGGTGCCAAGAACGATTTTAGAGTGATCAGAGCAGAGGTCATATCTCATTTCCTGTATTCAATAGAAATGAAAAAGACCAGACTGACTCACAGCCTCATCGATGGGGACCTAGGCTCCTTTGGGCAAGGTCAGGGAGCAGGGCTGAGCAAGGCCAATGTTTTCTTCTGTGTGGAGGAGGCGCTCCCAGTAATGGCCGAGGAGGGAAAGTGGCTGCCCTCCTGGTCCCAGGTGCCAGCCGTGGGCAATTTTTACTTTTCCAGGCTGGAAGGGCTGTGGCCTGGCCTGGCTTAGGAGCCTCTCTGGGGCCCTTTAGTCATACAAAATAGGGCAGCAGGAAACCTGCCATACCTTGGGTGTTGCTCAAATTCCAAAGCACATAAACTCGCTCTGGAAGGAAGAGGACTGGAACTTCCCGGTGGCAGGTTGGCAAGGCCTCTGCAGCGGTCTCTGCCCACAGAGATACTCAATACACTTGCCCCCTCCAGCGTTTGTGACGGTGTCAGGGACACAGATGGTTAAGGCCTGACAGAGCCAAGCCAGGCAGATGTGATTGGACATTGGGAAAATACGATGGCTGTGGAAAACCTTGCTCCTAAAAGAACAGGGTATGCGCAGTGCTCACCCAGAGCCTGTGGGGAGGCGGCATTCTCCAGTGCAGAGAACTTTGTGTGTGGTCATGTCCATTTACTGGCTGCTGGAGACATGTGAGACGGGAAACCCAGTTGTGAATGGATGTGTAATTAAAGATGGTTGTTGTCATTTCAATAGCTGAACTCCCATTCCCCAGGAGTAAAGTGACCATGAATCGGGGTTCAAAGCAGCCCCTTGACATTGTCACAGCACGGATACTTGTGGTGCTGTCTCTGAGTCTCTCTCTGTCTCACACATACCCACAAGCACATGCACAACTTCCTTTTGTGTATTCCTAATTCAGAGAAAACTTAGGAGCTAACAGTCGAGTCATCAGAAGAATGGACTGGGCAGCGAGCTGAGAATCAGCAATCCCTACCGCCTGCTAGCGATGTGAGTGCCTCTGTGCTTTTCGACAAGAAGGAAGGGAGGTGGGGAAGACCTCTAAGGTCCCTTCCACCTAAGACACTGTTGGTGCCTTCACACCACAGGCTGTCCTGCAACGTTAAGGGAGCTAGCTTCTCCACCCAAGAGCTTGATCTCTGTCCATGTGCGGAGCCCACTGGAGGAAGCGTCAGCGGCCAGGCTTCTGGTCACTTTCTGGGTCCTGACCATTCTCTAAGGGCCTCAGTTTCTCCAGAATATTGTCAGAATCAAGTGAGTGTTTAGCTTTGGGCTGGCTCCTGAAGGAAAGCCCGTCAGTGTCCACAGGAACCCTCAGTGCCCTTCCTCGGGCTGTCTGCCCATGGATCCCTCAGCCTCTTGGACTCAGCAGCTAGAGCTGGGCTGGGAGGAAACGGGGTGAGGGCAGTGGGGAGGGAGGTCTGTTCTCAGCTCCCCCTAGTCACCTGGTCTTCGTCAATGCATCCTTCTTAGAAGCAAGGTAATGCAGAGGGTGTGTCTGGGTCAGCCCACGATCTGGGAAACAGTGCTGTTTTTATTATTTCTATTACAACAATTTTCATGATGAGGTGAGGGACATGATAGATAGAAGAGGGCCTGATCAATCCTTAGATTTTAATCAGGTTTTTTTTTTTTTTTTATTCCTTGCAGACCAGTTGGCATGCTTGCACGATGAGCAAGGAAGTCTCTGGAGACAAGGAGAGACCACAGGCTGGAAATGCGGCCGAGCCGGGCTGGCTCCTTTCTCTGCCACCGCAGACACTGTGACAGCAATGTCATCTCTGCCAGGAAGCCTCCACCACCCCCTTTACCTCTGCCCCCTCCCCCGCCAGCTCTCGTTTCCCCATCCAGCTGGCTCTGCACGCCTTTCCTGACGCCTCAGAGTAGACCCGGCCACCCCTTCGTATCTCCCACAGCATTCACACTTTTCCTTTGGAGCAACAGTCACAGCTGTACTTAAGTCTGTGCCGTTGTTAATGTTTGTCTCCTGGGACTGCCTCCTGTCAGAGAACAGGTCGCACATCTGCACTGCTCACGGCTTCATCCCTGGACATGGGAGGATATCCCCTGGCATATCTGCCGGCCAGGATGGTCCAAAACCTCTCTGAGTCTCAGTCACTGCAACTCTCTTCCCCAGAATGAATAGGCTTTTGCTTGCATCCCTTCAGTCACCCTGTCCCCATCACACACTCTTTTTCTGGTGGAATCACCTCTGTCACCTAGGGCCATATCCTATGGAAGCACACTCGAATCCAGGGGAAGCATTTGGGTGGTAATAACAATGTCAGATTTGCTTTGTTTCTTAATTCTAAAGCTTGGATCTAGTTTGTGCTTGGGAATTTTTCAGCATGTCCTGTTAAATGCAAGAGGCAGGATGCTTTTGTTATCTGAAACCTCCCTATAGCTCTTAGTAATTGTGTCGTGGATGAGAGACAGAAGAGAGTTCTCAAAATTTCACCTGAGTATCAGCAACAAACAAACAAACAAAACCAGGGAAATGTGTCCTATGAATACGTCCCTTCCGAGGCCACTGGCAGAGGTGATAGGTATGATATATCAAGATAGCAGGTGGCCAGGGTGACAGTCACGTGACAGAGAAAGCTGGTAAGGTTGTCATGTCATCGATTCCTACTCTCCTGCCCTCAGCCTCGTGCAGTTGTCTGGCTTCTGTGGTTTAATCCATTTTGATTAGCACCATGGGAGAAAATCCATGTCTAGGTTTCTTCCAGAGTTTATGACTTGAGTCAAACCCTCTTAAAGAGGTATGGTTCCTTAATACCAACTGCTTTCACTTGAGATGCAATTTCAGAGCAATACTGAACAGTTCTTTGGGCAGAGGGAAAACTTAATAGCCCTCCAGACGGCCCACAGCAGGCAGCTAGGTGACAAATGGGTAAGGAAGCTAAATGTTTTCTCTCCTACTTGAATACACTGCCACTCAAATAAGCATGGCTTATTTCCACAGTTTCCAAGTGTGTTTAAATGTGCAAATTTTGTTCAAGCAAAGCATACATAGAACCTCACTCTGCAAATGCAAAGAGACCCTGGGTAAAGAGGGCAGGGTGCTGGCGTCCTGTCTGCTCCCATTTCCTCTTCCCCATGCCCCAGAACCTCCGAGGGCTAGGGGCTTAATAAACAGCTGTTTAGTATTTGCCATGAAGCAGCAGGCCCCTTTCCTGGGGCTGCAGAGGATAGAAATATGAGCAGGAATCTCCCGAAGCAGAGAGTCTGGTTCCTACTGGAACTGGAGAGAGGAAGCACTCGAGACGAGGAAACAGTGTGATGGGAGGAAGCAGGGAAAATGAACACGTCCAATCGTGAGGTGTGGCCGAGACTGCCAGTTGCCTACCCACTTTTTCCTTTGTAATAGAATCCCTGATTTCCAGCTGGAACCATCATTATTTAGAATTGAAACTATATTTCCCAGCTTCCCTTGCAGCTTGTGGTCACATGACTAAATTCTAGTCAATGATATGTAAGCAGAAGTGGAAATCTCTTTCAGAGGTGCCAGCACTGGCCTCTGTCCCCTTATTCTCCCTACCGCTTCTCTCACTTTTCAAAAAATGTATTTTTAGAGAGGGAGGAAAGGATGGAGAGAGAAAGGGAGAGAGAAACATTGACTTGCTGTTCCATTTATTTATGCATTCATTGTTTGACTCTTGCGTGTGCCTTGACCAGGGATGGAACCCACAACCTTGACATATCGGGATGATGCTCTAACCAACCGAGCTACCCGGTCAGGGCCCCGCTTCCTGCATCTTGATGCTGAGAATGTGCCTGACTGGCTGGCTCTTCCTGATATCTGTGGTTCCATTTAGCACCCTAAAGAAAGCACTGATTAAAAGGAATTGTTGGAGCATTGACGGGTTAATGCACCTCCAAAGGGCAAATAGTTTCATTTTCATTCAGTGTATCATAAAGGTTCAACAATGACTTTCAACTATTACATGCTGAAGCAGCTTTACTCCAAGGAGGTTGGGAGTTGTGTGATTGTGAACATCCCACAGCCCTAGGGGGTCCTGATGACTATGAGCGATTTCACAGCAATACTGAGCCGTTCTTCGTGCAGAGGGAAAACTTAATAGAATATTAGACAAAGTTCTCACTAATATTTCTAAATTGTAGAAGACAGTCAATATGCAGGATATAGCTAATGGTTTGCTTGGGGTAGAAGGCAGCGGACACTGGAGGCTCTGTTTCTACGATCTCACCCAAGGTCCTGAAGGGCAGAAGTCCTGAGCTAGTGGGGCTCTCCTGGGTGCAGCCAGGGTGCCAAAAGGGTGCCAGGCTTTTTCAGAGCCGGTTCCAAGTGAGGGTCTGGGCTTCCCCTCTGGTAGATTACTCAGACAGCGGATCAGGGTCTAATTCCAGGAGAACAAAGGACTAGGGTGAGGATACAAATAAAGGACAGGAGGGAGGGTGATTACAACTGGGATGGGAGGAGGCAGCAAGGGGTTTGGGGAGCTGGGCTCCCTTGAGACCACTTTGATGGGTCCAGGATTCCCCTAAACCAGGGGGACCAGATGGACTGGGAGGAGGCAGGGAATTCTACAGCAAGTGATAGTTCTCTCCATTCAGATTGTGTCTTCCTCCTACTGCTTGAACCCCTACACTTAAAACATAGGGTAGGGCCTGAGATTTCACCAACTTGAATGAGGGGTAGCGCAAATGTCTCTTTTTTTAAAAAAGGCAACACTCTTAGGACTGTGAGCCAATTTACTCAGGGTGGTCCTGTGAGCAACTAGGAATTGGGTTTAGGAGACGAGGTTGAGAGGAGGAGATGTGTAAAGGGAAGAGGGACACTAGGTGAGAGCTTTGAGAACCAGGGACAACAGGAGGGCACTGGGCACTGGGGGCGGGGTGAGACAGAGATAGGAATGTTTACTGAATACCTACGATAGGACAGATGTCACCCTAACTGAGGAGAAACCTGGGAAGTAAGTGCTGCCCCTCGTTTACCAGACACTGGTTTGTGCCAGATCTCGCTCTTCTTCTCCTGTCCTGAGAGGCCGGATGGAACAGCGTCTCTCCCTTCTGAAAACTAGTCTCCGCCGACTGGAACCTGCTGCTTGGTCAGTGGCCCTGTGTGAGAGTGTCGGGGAGGGGCCCCCCAGAACTGCCCTCCCTGAGGGGCCCTGCTTCCCTCTCTGTCCTTGGCCACAGAGCCTCACTGGGGACGGGCAGAGCTCTTTGCAGGAAGTACAAGGGGGACCTTGGGTCATACGAAGGAATTCATTGCTGTGGCTTTTCAGGGCCACCGGTGGAGAGGTCCAAGGCCCAGGACAGAAGTGTGGCTTGCCAAAGAGGACAACCAGCCCACCGAAGACTCCCTGTCTCGTCGGCCTGGGCCTCCTGTCCTCAGCTGTTCTCAGCTACTGAAAGGATGCTGCGGGCTCTGTCGAGGGGTGTGTTCACGTGATTTTTAGTGAATTAACATTTATGGAGCTCTTACTTTGTCCTAAGCTTTGTACTAAATCTACATATGGACTTATTTACTCCTCCCAACAAACCTATGAGGTAGGTGCTGTTATTTTTATTCTAGTTTTACAGGTGAGAAAATTGAGGTAAAGAGAAGCTCAGACTTGTAAAGGGTCAAACAGAAAATGGCAGGTCCAGTGTTTCAGCCCAGGTCACCTGGCTCCACAATCCATGTAATTATCCACTATGCTCCACAGTCTCTATTCATTGATGAAATACTGAAGCTCAAGATAAATTAAAAAAAAAAAAAATCAGAATAGACACCAAGCTATCCCTAGAATGACAACACTTTGCATCCCAGCAAGTGATCTGTGATGGGTGAGACAGGTGTAGCATTATAATCAGCACTGTGGGAATTCTGCTGAACTCTGGTCCAGCCCATGTATTTGTATCCTGCAAGTGTCATCCACTCTGCAAGAGAAAACTCTTTACAGACAGCGAGTTCTTTTTGTTCCTGGCACAAAGCTAGCCCACACCTCTACAACCCTCTTCAAGTTCAGTGCGGCAAAATGGCCAGCTCTTGCCAAAGACATGTGAGTGGAAGTGACGTGACCTTCCCCACCCACTCTTTCCCTTTCCACCCACTAGGTGCCCGGGGCCTGGAGGCCTGGGGACAGCAGTGCCACAAAAGGAACAGAGCCTGGGCCTCTGAACCAGGATGCTCCCACCAACTAGGAATACCCAGCTTGGTCTCTTGAACAAAAAGTTAACTTCCATTGCACCAGAGCCATTGTACATTCTGGGGTCTACTTACTCCTACACCTAGCCGACTCTAGTACTCCACTTCCTTTCTTATCGTCCAAGGCTGACATCAGCTGTCCCCGGGAACAACAAAAATTCATGAAGGGGCTTATAGAAACTTCTAATTTCCCAGTGTTCCCATGTTCAACAGCCATTGTCCCCTCCTCCCCCTACACGCGGGGGTCCCAGGGCATGGACAGAAGGGGGTAAGTCACAGGGGAGCCAGTCCAATGCATGCATTACATTACCACATCTGTTGCCTTCCAGAGAGGTCCCGTTTCTCTTGGGGCTGAAGCCTGGGGGCCTCAGCCCAGGTGCCAAGGGGCCTCCAGAGGACATGGGGTTGGTGCGGGCACCACCGACGGGAGGGGCTGGGCCATCTCCAGAGTTCTGCCTCTTGCAGTACAGCGAGGACGAGGTGGGCAAGGAGCCCCTGTGGCTGAAGGCGGAGGGGTCCACGCTGTAGCGGCTCATGCCCACAGGGCTCACCAGGCGGCACTCCTCTGTGGTGACTGTTTTTGCTAAGCAAGGAAGCAGGGGAGAGAAGCAGAGATCAGAGAGCAGTTCAAGGGGCCACCTGGCGCTCAGTCTTGGCAAACCTTCCCCAGCAGTCGAGGTGCCACTGCCTGTGAGGACAGATGAGGAGGAATGGGCTCTGTGGCCTGATCCCAAACAGCTCACCTCTCCGCAGACTGACACTGGCCTCACCAACAGGGCATATTATCATAGGTGTTGGGAGACAAGCCTTCCATGTCCAGAGGAAAAGTAATTATTTTGGTGATTGATGACTTGGAAATAAAATTCAAACAAAGGTCTTCCCCTCTCCATGGTTCTCTCCCTCTGGCTGTCTCTGCAGGCATGTCTGACCTCCCTGCACTCTCTCTGTGTGCCTACCTTCACTGCCTTCCCTACCTGGAAATGCTGTAGAGAAACCAGAACCCTGGTACACCACTAATGGGAATGTAAAATGGTGTGTCTCTTTGGAACAGCCTGGCTCTTCCTTAAATGGTTAAAAATAGGGCTATCATATGACCCAGCAGTTCTACAGCTAGGTGTATACCCAAGAGAAAAAAACAACATATGACATATGATCACATAAAAACTTGTGCATGAATGTTTACAGAAAAACTATTCATAATAGTCAAAACAACCCAAATGGCTATCACCTGATGAATGATCAAACAAAATGTGGTCTATCCATGCAATAGAGCAGTGGTCCCCAACCCCTAGGCCATGGACCGGTACCGGTCCATGGGCCATTTGGTACCGATCCACAAAGAAAGAATAAATAATTTACATTATTTCCGCTTTATTTATATTTAAGGCTGAACGAGTTTTATTTTTAAAAAATGACCAGATTCCCTCTGTTACATCTGTCTAAGACTCACTCTTGATGCTTGTCTCGGTCACATGATACATTTATCCGTCCCACCCTAAAGGCCGGTCCGTGAAAATATTTTCTGACATTAAACCGGTCCGTGGCCCAAAAAAGGTTGGGGACCACTGCAATAGAGTATTATTCAGGCATAGAAAGAATGGAAAGACTGATACTGATACAGTAGGTGAGCCTTGAACAGTGTGTTACGTGACAGAGGCCAGCTACAGAAGACTACATATGAGGTGATCACACTTATATAAAGTGTTCAGGACAGGCAAACCTATACAGACATAAAGTAGATTCGTGGTTAGTTAGGACATGAGGGTTGAGGGATAGAGGGTGCTAGCTAAAGGGTTTGTAGTTTTTGAGGTGTTGAAAATATCCTACACTTGTGGTGATGGCTGTACATATCTGGTAATATACTAGAAACCACTTTAAATGGGTAAATTGTGCGATACATGAATTATATCTCAATAAAGCTATTTTAAAAAGTAATTGCAGAAGCCCAGAATGAGGTGTGAACATGCTCTTGAGAGCGTTGTACAGCCAAGTCCAACACACACTGCTTTGGCCACTAGGACGTAAGCAAGCAGAGCCGCCCTGGCGTGTGCATGCTCTGCGCCTTATGCTTGCGGCTAACGGAGGCTGCGAGATGTCTTCAGGCGCCTGGAGCTCTGCACCGTCGCCTTGGTGGGCTCCTACATCTCCTCCCTCTGGGTCTGAAGACACCAGCAGAAACATTCCAAAATGGACCAGGCTCCAGAGCTATATACTAGGCTGCTTCCTGAATGGAGTGAGGAAGATGAAAACTAACATTGATTGAGCATCTCCTATCGGCCAGCATCATTCTAAGCCAGTAAATGGTAAGACTGTCATTACAGTACCTTTATTGGAAAGTTCTCATAGGCTGTGACTCTAACCCTTTCTGTGTCCTCAGTGGCAGATGCTTTGGTGTACGTGAGGAAGCAGCTCACAGTGTATGACATACAGAGGGCACTCAACAAATATTTATTGAGTAGACACTTGCGCCAGTTTAGCAGTGAGCACCATCACACAGAATACACATTAAAATTCAGACTATAAAGGATTAAAGATAAATTCTTCATGTAGATGCATTATAAACAATGAAAAAAGACTGAACTGAAACATTTATTCTGTTTATTAAGTATTTTAAATCCAAATTAAATATGTCTATGGAATTGAGGTAGTCTAAGGTAAAGAGTCCAGATAACTCACTAATCTGCTCTGCACTTAGAAAATACAGATGCAGATGGAAGACTGTTCTCCTACAACAATGTGTGAAAATGAGGAAAAAGGGAACATGGATGTGATTGATTTAAAAATTGCTGATGATCATGGATGAGATCAAAGGTAATAAAAGCCAGTTTCTGGGCTATGATCCAAATGAATTCACTAGAAAGTAAAACCAACTCAAGAGAGCATCAAGCTTTAGCCCTCTACTCAGCAAATGATGTGCCAGTTATTCTGAAGTCAGCTGGGCAGGCAACCAGGGGGACATCCCCAAACCCCAGCCATGGCTCTGCACAGCCTGTAGCTCCCAGGAAGCCTGGGAGTGAACATCAGGATCAGGCACACACACCAGAGTGCCGTTCAGAATTGGTGAGAAGCATCTGCTCAAACCCGGTGAAAGCAGCCTTTCCTCACCCTTAAAAATAGGATGCTGATGCTTACATCATATCTGACTGATACAATGAAGGCCATTGTCATCCAACTACAGGACTGAAAGGGACTGTCACAGAATACCCAGCCCAGCATCTCCTTAAGTGTTAAATGCGTCCCTCTGGTGGGACAAGGGATGATTTTAGATATACTTCAGGATATTTGTTTTCTAAGTATGCAGAAATTACAACTGACTTTGTGGTTTAAAAGAACAGAAGTGTATTCTTTCACAGTTCTGGGGGTCAGAAGTCTGAAATCCAGTGTCAGCAGGGCTGTGCTCTCTCAAAAGCATCAGGAGGGGACCCTCCCTTGCCCCTCTAGCTTCTGGTGGTTGCCAGCAATCTTTGGTGTCCCTTCATGTAGACACATCACTCCAATCTCTGCGTCTCCTGTCACATGGCATTCTCCCTGTGTGTCTGTGACTGTCCAAATTACCCTCTTCTTTTTCTTTTTTTTTTCATTTTTCTGAAGCTGGAAACAGGACAGGGAGAGACAGTCAGACAGACTCCCGCATGCGCCCGACCAGGATCCACCCGGCACGCCCACCATGGGGCGATGCTCTGCCCACCAGGGGGCGATGCTCTGCCCATCCTGGGCGTCGCCATGTTGCGACAGAGCCACTCTAGCACCTGAGGCAGAGGCCACAGAGCCATCCCCAGCGCCCGGGCCATGTTTGCTCCAATGGAGCCTTGGCTGCGGGAGGGGAAGAGAGAGAGAGAGGAAAGCACGGCGGAGGGGTGGAGAAGCAAATGGGCGCTTCTCCTGTGTGCCCTGGCCGGGAATCGAACCCGGGTCCTCCGCACGCTAGGCCGACGCTCTACCGCTGAGCCAACCGGCCAGGGCTACCCTCTTCTTATAAGGACACCAGTCATTGGATTAGGGTCCATAATTCAGCATGACCTCATCTTAACTTGATTACATGTGCAAAGAACCAATTTCCAAAGAAAGTCTGTCTCATTCACAGATATGGGGGTTAGGACTTGAACATATATCTTTTTGGAAGACACAACAACAGGTGAACATTATTTTTTTTATAGCCATACAGATAACTTACTATATCTCAATAAAATATAATTAGTCCGTTAAACTATGATTTTACTGGCATGGGATCAAGGCTTAGGATGACTAAAGGCTAAAGTTAAAAGAAATGAATCAATTTTAAGAATTATCTTGAGTAAACACTTCTAGAGCTGTTATTCAGATATTTCAAACATTGCAAAGGTGGTGTATTAACACTGCAATGTATTGAATTAGCCCCAACCAGGTGAGAAAAATCAGTTAAATAATTGAGCCACATATTTGATCATTTCCCTCACAGTTTTAATCACTGTGCTACAAATTTCATTGCCTAAAGCTTCTTGCTCACATCTAACCCCAATTCCTCTTGTTTCAGGTAAAAAGATGCCTATTGGGTACATACCCTTTATATTATTCAAAAACCATTAAAGCATCCAGCAAACAGGTAGATGAATCACAGGTATGCAGAACTTCTAGTAGCTTAAAAACTTAATAAAGTAGGACACATGGATTATTTGGTACCTAAAACCACTCTTCAAAGTTGGATAAAGAAGGACCAAATCTGTACTTGACTAGAGAACTACACTTTTCAAGTGGTTTTGTGGCTGACTGGTGAGTGGACACCAGAGGGGGCCAGCAGACCTAGGATCGGCCAGCCCCAAGTGCCCAGCACGGATCCAACCTCTCACACAGAGGCGTGCAGACCACGTTCACAGGTCTTTTCTGTTGCATTCTCATCTGAAACGAGTGAGGTATCTTGTAACCCTGGTACCTCTCATTAAGGAAGAGGATCCAACCCAGCCTCTATTTAAGGCCATTTAATAACTATGGAGAACACCAGCTCAGCAAAGCAGGGTAAACAAAAGGTGTTTTATGCACTTCCCTTCTACAACAACCCTTGCCTCCTAGAGACTAAGGATGCCACTTGTGAATCATTAAATCTTTCTTCCAGAAAAAGAAATAATCTGCTTTTGTATGATCACATAGAAAAGCCACTGCAAAGTGGCATGTTCAAAGAAGCCTGTCACCTTGTTAGGGTTTAGCATCTTGGGAACTTTAAGGAGAACCTGAATGTTCCATTTTCACCACTGTTAATCTGTGGACTCTGATTTCCCCAGCCACTGTGTATAAAGCCTACCCATTAGTGAAACCACAGAACTCTCTAGAAGTGTTCAAACCCACTCAAGTCTCAAGGCACACCTGCTTGCTTCTGAACCTGAACTGTATCTAAGCCTCCCTGTTTAGGGAACAAACTCCAGGGTCAGGAGAATGTGGACCCCCCCTTCTCCCTCACCCCTGCAGAGGCTTCCAGGACGCCTGGTACAACCCACTCCTGCTACAGTCTGGAGAGTCAGGCGTGAGCACCTGGAGAACCTCCAGAGAAAAGCAAGAAGAGGCAGACGGACGAGAAGAAGAAATTCAAGAGCCAGAGAAAGTCTCACAGCGCGGAGCGGCGCGGAGGGGAAGGGACTCACATGTATAAAACCACGCCCACGCCTCACTCAGTTTCAGTTCAGCTGGCGTTGACCCCTGGTCATTTAGGATCAAAACCTAACTTCTCACAGTTAAGTGAACTTGTACTATTTATTTTATTTTTAAAAATAAAATTAAACTGTACTTTTACTTGGATTCTCTAACCAAATGAAGCCATGAAAAGCAACAATACTTCCACCTGCAAAATTATTCTCAAATAATATCTATTTGTGCAATAATAAGCCCCAAATTCCAAGCTTTAGACACTATTCTTTCCCAGCTTTCTCTCTCTCTCATGTACACATACACTCACCCTCCACCTCCCACCTTATCTGCCCACGTCCTGGGTCATAACCTCCCACCGGCAGGAGCAGCTGCACAGGGTGCTTGCCCTCTCTCCTGTTGGCTCGGCTGCGTCACCTCGTCACCTCGGCTGGGAGCCTGCAGCCGCAGGATCAGTACCAGCAGGTCTGCCCAGCCCGGCAGCCTACACAACCCTGCCCAGTCTGGCAAGAAGGTGAAACCACCAGCTCAGTGTGCGGAGGGCGCCAGGTGTCAACAGCGGGGCCGGGCTGCTGAAAGAGACGGCAGCACCACAAACCTCCAGCCTGGAAACCCAGATTAGAAAAGAAAGTAATACTGTCAGCCCGGTGACACCGCCCCTCGAAGAGCTGTGCCTGTCCCCGATGCTCACACCTGAGGAGCGCAGCCAGGAAGCTCTGGAACGCAGAGACCGGCAGGGAGAGAAGCAGAAAGGAAGGGGCAGGAGTGAGAAGGCCGGGAAACAACAGCTGGTCCCCAGCAGAGCTGTGCCTGCCTGCTCCGAGCCAGGGACACATGGGGCATTGTTTCCTACCTCGAGTGGCTGTGTCTCTGCCACCAGGCAGCCTTGCACACTCTCCTCTCGACCCCAGCGGTGCCCCACCCTTGCTCGGTGCCGGGGAGAGGCAGAGGGGCCAGAGGACTTCTTGATGACAGAACCGAGCAGCAGCTCTCTGCCCATCAGCTGCCTTTCACTGAGGCTGGGGCGGAGGTTTGCCGATTTTTACTCCCGCAGTCCCGCCCCTTGTTACTCAGATAAGCTCATCATGTTTTCCCTGAGGGCCCTCTGTAGCCTCTTGTCCCCAGCCTTCCCTGTTCAAAGGGCACCAGGCCATACCACCTATAAGGCTGAACATTTCATTTGCTTCAATTAAATTTCCCCTTAACTTGGTCTCTGGCCAGTACAGTTTCTCTTTAAGCTTGTCTCTAAGTTCAGCTCCCTCAGCCCTCACAATCCACTTTATGACTCCCCTCTGGTCCATTTAAGTACATTTCTCCCCTAATTAAGGTGACCAACTTTTTTACAATGAAAAGGAGGACAAAAATAAATTGAAGAAAATAATATCGTAAATAAAAGAAACATTTTATTCATTGCAACAATAATACACTATAATATGATAAATGCATAATAAAAGCATTTGTAATATTTTATATTGTAATTATGCTTACATGCCTATTAATTTTTAATAATAATTGTAAGAAAAAAGTACTCATTTAGTAAAACTAAATATCAAACAAAACCGCTAATTTGGAGTGATATTTAGGTGTATTTATCATTTTCTAATGAAAAACCATCTGTTTTATGCAACTATTTAATCAAAATGAGTTATTAATAGATATAGTGTGAGGTTAGATTTCCACTTTAAAACTCGGATTTTGGGAAAATACTTGTAAATAAGATTATATGTATTTGGAAATTATTAAATAGATAATAAATTAATAAAACGTGAATTGTGCTTACCTGTCTATGATTGAATATTCACTGAGAAAGAAATAATCGTGAGTCTACAATGTCATATGTGCCGTGTCGTGTTTCAGGAAGAAGTATACAAAGCCATTTGTGTGCTTGGTATATCACACGCTCTCTCAAGGTCTCCCGTGAGGAGCTTGTGCATCTCATAATCACGTCTGGCTGCACTGTACTGATCCTTGACGAATCGTCATGTCAAATACAAATACGTCACATCACATGCAGCGGATCCACTTGGCATCGATCGAATACAGACATTTACAGTTTAGTCTTCCAATATCAAAAAGGAAGACATGTAGAAGGATACTTTTTGAGGGAGGACAGAACTTACAAAAGAAGGACTGTCCTCCCTAAAGGAGGACAATTGGTCACCTTACCACTAATGCGATGCACAGAAACCAACAATCATTTTAATGCCTGACATCTGACCTTCTTTAGTGCTCCTTAACCCACTTGATATTTCTGGTTTGCCTAAGACTTTGTTCTAAGCCTATGGGTTGATTTCCTCCTGCAGAAATTTTGCCAAAAGGCAATTTTGCCCAAAGTCAGCCATTTGGAATAATGAATGGCCTTTCATTCTCAAGCAGAGAGGAGAGCAGACTTCAACCACCCTCTATTTGCAGCTTTGCCAACTTTACCCCAAGGCTCATGGGAATGGCCAGGAGGTGGGGGAGGGCGAAAGTGGGCACACTTTCATCCACAGTCATGCTGTTTCCTTAACAGCCCCCACACTTTTGAATCTTTCATAGAACTCTGAGGAATTTGAAAATAAGGTTCTCAATCAGGGAAATGTTGGAGTTGCTAGAATAGAGAAACCCTGGCTTTTAGGAAGGCTCACGGTACTTCGCATTATTGCTTATGCTTGTGGAGCAAGCTGCCCTAGTGCAAGGTGCCCTGCTGGGGAGTCTACATCGCAATGACCCGACAGCTTGTGGGAAACTGAATCCTACCAACAACCCCATGAATGAGCTAGGGAGTAGATCCTTCCCTAGGTGAGCTTTGAGGTTCTTGTCACCTTGTGGGACACACAGGGCCAGAGAACTCAGTTAAGTTGCACCATAACTCCTGACTCACAGAAACGATGAGATAATAAATGTTATTTTAATCCACAAGTTTTGGGGCCATTTGTCACACAGCAGTCAATAACTAATATAACTGGGAAAAGGGGATTTGTTTCATTCCTCTTGACTATGCATTTCCAGAATAGAAGCTGTCATTACTAATTCAGTAGCAGCTAGGATGTATCTGCTATGGAAGAGCTATCCAATTCTCTGCCAGGAAATTTATGGGATTGCTTTCAGAAGGTTTACAGCTTAGGTATGAGACTTAAAAACTGCCCACTAATAGAAGAGAGCACATGAAGTTTATCTTAGAAGAATTCTGGGTTCCTAAGTTGCTTCAGTTCCTCTTGGCATGGTTTGCCATTTTAGCTTCATCTGATATGTGGTCAGCAGATACTGATGTGGCTAAGCAGACCCTATCTTAGGGCCCACCAAAGGGGCTCAGCGTATCAGCTCAGGGGAACAGCCCAAAAGAGTGGAGAGAGTCTCCAATTACAGCCATTCTGGAAGTTGGTCACCTCCTTGGATTTCCTTAGAGGCCTGGCCCATCCCCTACATCCTCTTTCATCACAGGCAGGAGGCTCTTTGGACAGGCCCTCCAGAGACACAGGGGCTTCTACAGCTCACCCAGAGGTCCGCAGCTCACCCAGGGCTCCACAGCATTATCTGGCCAGTTGGAGAGTGACTCACAGGGGACTGATGGGTGGGGGCGTCACAGAAGGCACGATTCGCCTCACAGACAAAGGAGCAGATTTTTTATTTGATAAGAGGACATGGGGCTGGGGCCAGAGTGTCTATATTAAAGAATTTCTGAGACCAGCCCTCCGGGAAGAGTCTGTATGACCTCTTTGTATGGGCTCTATTTGTCCTCCACACTCCCTCATAGAAAGCACTCTCCAAACAGTCAAGAGCCTAGTGGGCATTCGTTATCATTCTGTCCCTCAAGTCTTGGGTGTTGGCATCTTTAATCCACAAAATAATTTTATTTGTGATCTTGGACAAGAAAAGTGTTATCTTAATTTATTTTTGGTGCATTTTAATATAGACACTTCTTATTAAAATATATTATCAAATTGGTCAACATGATTCAATATCATGCTATTTGTCTCATCTTTAAAGTTCTCTGAGAGGATCCAACAACTTAATTGGAACACTCATTCATTCATTCATTCATTTAACCAATAATTTTTAAATATGTATCTTGTTCCCTCAGTGTCTACAGGACTCAAAAGATAACCTAAGTATTACAATGCAAAAGATCCAATGAATTAGTGAGCGTTGTAAAAATCTATATATTTTAAATTCTACAAAAGCCAGGCTTTTTTCACTAAAGGTTATATTTTTCCCTTTATCTCAAAGTTTTAAAAAATGCACTAACACTGCACTTTAATGAATAATATCATTAAAAATATAATAAATAGCTTTTCCTAAATGAACCCTGTGGGCACACAGGCAGAGCTCAGGCTGGGAACGCGGCACTGGGAAAGGTCTGCTGTTCGGTGCGGGAAGAGCTGGCTGGGCAGCTCCCGGACCCTTCTGTCTGAAGATTAATGAGGCCTGGGGACCTGCTGCAGACTTCACCTTTCCATCAAAACTTCCTGTGAGGTTCTTAAGACCTGAGCTGACCCTGATATTTTGTTCTCCTTTCAAATGGCCCCCTTTCCAGCCCTTGGCTTGAGAGCAGACAGCTCGCTCTGTTCACACGGCCGTGGCCGTGGTGGGATGGACATGGCTCTGCAGTACGCCAATCATCAGCCAGTACCAGAGGCAAGCAGCTGTGAGGGAGGCCGGAGAAACACGCCTTCCTTCGTTTTTTTCCCCTCTGCCATTTTATATACTAGTTAAAACAGCAGGCCACCTATGCCTCATGTCTGGTGGACTAGGCCCCTTTGTGTGGGTTTTCAGGCAGAGAAGGTCCTCCTGGTGTCTAGAGTGACGGGCTGCGCCTGGCGGGGTTGCCATACAGCAAGGATACAGCTGGAGCTCACGCTCCAGGATGAAAGACTCCCGGGGCCAAGACAGGAAACCCCGAAGGAGAACAGAGAACTGGTCCACTTGGACTGCAGTTTCTGCCTAGATGTTGCTAAATGGGAGCTGGGGGTTGTTTTGTTCTTTTACATCTTTGTTAGAAGTGACACAGGTGTCCCACAAGCCACTTTTGTACATCCATTTTGTGCCATCAGGCTTCTGAGCTGGGAGACAGAACACACACCCCACCCAGCAAGTGGGCCCCCCAGACAGAGTCGCTGGGAGGAAGAGCGAAGGGCCACGGAGAGACCTGGGCTCGGTGTCCTCCTGCTGCCGCCTTCCTGTGTGGCCTCGGCTCTGCGGCCTTTGTGCCTCACAAATAGGGGAAGCCCAGTAAATATTTGCTGACTGACTAAATGGATGTTTCTATATGAAGGGACTGATGCCACTGGATAAGCTCTATTTCCTCATTGGAATAAACAATCTTTTGGAAACAGATATTCTCAGCAGAGTCATTCTCTGTAGAGCTATGATATTAGACAAATCTGTGGTTCAACACAGAATCAGATTTCTAAATGCTGGCTGTATGGGTCCCACCATAATGGAACACACCGGGAGTGCCTGTTACTCCCATAGTTTTCTGGTCCTGGCTCAAAGACCACCAGCCAAGGGACAAACACATCCCACCTCAAGAATAAGTGTCCTTCCTTATCTCCCACCCCTACCATCCGTAGCTGCTCAACAAAAAGTAAACAATTTGTTTCCATCATGTTAAACCTTCAAAAGGCAGGAAGCCAATCTCTACATTAGATCTTACAGAAGAGTTCAGCTGTTACTCCTGTGGTTTCCAGATCTCCCCTACTCTTGGTGAGCAGAAAAGTTGGTCTGTGTGTTGCATAGAATTTAAGTCAATAAGTATTTGCTGCAGACTCTGTGTCAGGCTCTCTGGGGACTACGTGGCCCTCTCCCCAAGTCTATCTAGCAGGGAGATGAGATTTGGACCCAGATTCCAACAATATAGGCAGAATGAAGTGCCGTTGTGTATGTGTAAAGAGGGTTGGAAAACAGAGACCCCGGTGCCTGTGGTGGTCAGTCCACACTGAGAAATTTGCCTGTTGTCATTCTTTCCTTTCTTTTTCTCTCCTCTCCAGCCCTGAAAACCTCCTCCTTTTTACCTGCATTTGCACACGTGCCACCTTCCCCAACCACTCTGTCCTCTCACAACCCTCTTGTCTTCTCCAGCCCATGGTCACCTCCACAGGACATTGAATTATCTTTAGTGGCAACATTTATACAGGGGAGACATTGTCCTAGCAGAGGTAAATATATTTTCCTGAAAACCTGAAATACATATTCCTATGTGAACAGGCCTTGGACAGCCCATACTTATCACTCGAAGGGTGGTCCCTGACCAGCGGCAGCACCAAGACCTCCGGGCACCTGCTAGAAATGCAGACTCTCAGGTCCTCCTCCAGCCCTCCTGAGCCAGATCCTGCTTTCTATCAAGATGTCCAGGTGGTTTCTGAGCACATTATAGTTTGAGAAGCACTGGTTAAAGCTTATTTACAATTGAGATCTTTCTTTTTCAACATTGACAGGAAAGGTGAAATTTGCCCTTAATCATCTCATGACTTCTAACAGAATCACAGGTGTTATCAAATCCACGTTTCTGCCTCCATTCTCCTCAAGCACCCAGACAGCTGCTTCCTGGATGTCTATTTCTTAAAACGCAAACCACCTGTGGCCATCAGTTACTAGAACTGGAGAAAAGTGATAGAAGTTCCTGGTCTCAAGCCCAGAACTCTTCCTTCCAGACTGAGTTCATTTGGCTGAGTAGTCTGAAGCCTGGCTTTGCCTGCACATAGGGGAAAGATCATTTGGGGAAAGAGTTTATATTTCAAAGGTTTGAGGAGAAAATTTGGAAGAAGCCCTTTCTCTGCTCTAATGTGAGCCCCTCTGTGTTAGTATCCCTATGTTCGCCTTTGGAGGTGCTCTGAGCAGCGCTTCTGGGGCACCCCGACCTCCTGCTGTCCAGGGCTGTCCTCTGCCACCTCCAAATGTGACTCTCATCCTGGAAAGGACCAGAGGGAACATCTTGCTCTTACTCCTCTGAGTTACTAAAGTTCCCTTTTCTGGCCCTAACCAGTGGACACCTGCATTTGTCACCAATAATGGGGAGATCACTACCACACAAGCAGCCCCTTCTACTTCTGAATGGCTTCGACTTTGTAAAGGTCTTATAATACCAACTCCTCTTGACTCCTGAGGGAGCTATCTTCTGTGAGTTCCACCTGCTTATTCAGCTGCCAAGTTTTCTACCTAGGAGAGGGGCCCTGAGACCCATGCTTCCCAGACTTTGCTGTGTCTTCCAACCACCTGGGATGGGTGATGAATGAGCGTGGGAGGGGCAGTGGGCTTCTGCCTCTCTCAGGTGGTGATAATGCTGCTGCCCAGAGCTTGAGTGGCAAGACCTTAAGCTAAATTAAATCTAGCTTCAGGATCACAGAGGACAAATCCACATGACCTGCTGTTTTTTATACTGGAACAGAAAACCATATCTTTCCCAAATCATTCATGTTTTTGACCATAGACATCATAGTTTCTTTGATAATTGCATCATAGCTTGGCCTTTTCTCACTGTCTAATTAACTGTCTCTGGAAGTGATCTAATGAATGCTGGCAAACCTTCTAACTGTATGGCAGCAAGTGGAACACTCAGGCTTTGACTGGACATCCTCAGGGCAGAGCAGGACCTCCTTCAAAATGAGCTCAAGACTGTACAGTCTTGTTTAGCAATGACCTGGTTCTACAGATATGGAGCCTAAAATTGACAAAGAGCTTCCTTCCTTCCCCCTTGTAAATATCCATGCCTTTCTTCCCACAATGGTGGGGAAACAGGTGATAAACAATGCCTCATCTAAAGTAATAATAATTTGATGTGTTACCTTTTAAGGGAATTTTGACAAGGCAAGCCTAAGAGGCAAAGTCATATTCTAAAGGCAAACTCGTGAGTGGTGTCATTTTAGGGCCCATGGCAAACTGGCAGGAAAGATGTGTGACAGGAGGGCCACTCTGAGCTGACTGGGCCATAGCTGCTCCCCCCACCCCCTTGAGGCGCCGGGACCATGGAACATTCAGCACTCTGTTCTGTTCTTCAGCGCCCAGGGCGTGAGGAAGAATTTCCATGAAGTTGGCTGATTTTGAGTAATTCAGTTTTTCATTGCAGCCACAGGCTAGGGAAGGGCTCGTGAAAACAACTAGAGGCATTACTTCCAAAGCCAAACTGACTAGGAATGAAACCAGCATTCAGGTAGAAATACCTGCCCAGTCAAGGGAAGCAGTGAAGTAGCTACACTACTGGGGCGGGGTGGGGGACTCCATTCAGCATGGTGAGCTGGGAAGGCGAGAGAAGAGGTGGAAACCAGAGCAAGAGCTTTCTCAACAATAACAGCTGAAGGGAGGTTCCAGGGGCAGGAAGTTAGAATGAAACTATTTTAGTTTCCGTTTTGGCTGAGGTTGCAAGACAATCGTCACCCAGACCAGAGTGAAGTGTACAGAGAGAGATGGTGGAAAGCCAGGTTTACACCTACAGACAGCCACCCACATTTAACCTACAAAAGAAATGATCGAGGTTGGGAAACAGGTAGGAAGATGATTTATGGAAAGAACTGTCCAGCATGCTCCCGAGGGCTTCAACATGGCCACGTGGATAGCTTGCTGTCTGTCCCTGGAACTTGCCAGATACAATGAGTGAATTATTGTTTGAATCCCATGAGAAGTCTAAAAGTCAGGCTACTCTGGTGGCAGAGCTAAGGAGAGGTGCTTGCAGGGGTTGGCCAGCATGCCACGGTGTGTTTGCGTGAAGTGTGAGTGTTCCTCAGGGGCTGGGTGCAAGCCAACAGGAGAGAGAGCTGAAGTGAGCTTAGATCCCTCCCACAGGACAGTCTGGAGGGACGAGGGGGCCTCAGCAGAGAGAGTTAGAGGTTTACTTGCAGGTACCTTGAGTCAATGCACAGAACTGTAAGTGAGTATCCAGAGAAGAGTTACATTGGTCCGTGTCAAGGAAAGTGCAAGTGAGAGATGATAAGATCACCAAAAGGCCCATGTAAGAGCCCATAGGCTGAAGAATCAGCTTTAAACCCGCCAGAGCCAGGAAACATGATGCCAACTCATAGCACGATTGCATAAGTAAAAACTCTCCTGCCTCTTGCCTCTCCTCCTTCCCTCACTCAGACAGTGAGGGATTCAAAATCATTAGCTAGAAATGAGAGGGAGCAAAAACACAGGCTGGCCAGGGGTGGAGAGGAGCCAACTACACCCTCCTTTACTGCTGCAGGCCACTGGCCAAAGCAGGCCTGAGCTGGGAACAAGGAGTCGTTATACTTCTGAGTGATAGTTCAAGTTTGATTATCAGACTGACCCGGACATATTAGTTATGGACTAAAGAATGTTTTGTTACCTAAAAGGAGCCAGAGAAGTTACAAGATTTGTCCTATATTTATTTATTCATGGACAGGAAAGAAATGGTTCCATAGGATACATTTAAAGGAGGATGGGAAACATGGATTATGTGGCTTTATGATTATGTCCCATGGGTCATTGGTTGTTCAATGAAAAACATGATTCAAGAATTTGAGTAGTGAAATTAGACAATTCTGCTATTCTCTTTGCAAAATTCACTAGAAGATACATTAGCTTTAGAATATGTTTCTGAGTCAATCAAGTTTTACAAGACAGCTCAGATTCATTCTGTCAGAACCAGACAGAACATTAGACAAGAGCAACTCCAACCCCTCACTTAGGAAACTGAGGCCCAGAGAGATGAGATATTTTTTCTAGTTCACATATATGGAGACATCAAGGGGGAAAAAAGGGAATATACAACATCTGCTCACAAAGACCATATTTAATTAGATATCATTCTTTTTAAAGGCCAAGTTCCTTCCTGTTCCCTAGGTTTCAGAGAGATTAAAGTAAAACTATAGACAAGGTTCTTGACAGTATCTGATAAAATCTATGCTAAGAATCTAAGTTGACCTCAAATGGCCAAAGCAATCTTAATAAAGAAGAACAAAGTTGGAGGTATTATATTACCTGATATTAAACTATACTATAAGGCTTTAGTAATCAAAACAGCATAGTACCTGCATTAAAACAGATACATAGATCAATGGGGCAGAATAGAGAGTCCAGAAATAAACCCACGTTTACATGGTTGTAAAGCCAGAATCCAGGGCCACTATCATAGCCGCCTGGCCCATGCAGGTTCGCATTGGATTCGGACAGTTGGTAAAGAAACAACGGAGCCAAAAACTGGTGGGCCATAGTCTTTAATCCTAGCTTGCACCTGGCGGGCAAGCAAAAAACACACACTGGACTCCAAAACCCACTCACATTCAGTGCTCACAAAGCTACTGATTTATCCGAGTTTCCTAGGATCAAAGGTTTCTAGCTCACCAGACTTATTCACCTCTGTTCCCCATCTCCTTCCTTCTCCCTGCACAAACTCTGCCCAAACTGGCCTCTCACTCAACACTCTGCCATCTTGGCTGCTTCTCCTGGCCACATGACCTCTTTCTGCTCTCTCCTCTAATGATAATCTCAGGAACCAAGAGAGCAAGCTCCCGCTCTGCCCCTATTTTATAGTGTAGAAATCCAAACCTTTAATCCAAATACAAAATAGGGAAGTCTCTAATACAAAGTCACTTATCTGAGGCATGACTGGATTGTACCACCCCACATCAAAAAGGGTGGAAAAGCCTTAGTCCTAAAACCAAGCCCCAGGCTACAATGATCCTGCCTGCCCACAGCCCACAGAGACACGCATTAATATCACCTGGGCAACGGCCTCCCCGTGGGCAGCGCCATCTTTAACAAAGTGAGCATAATACATTTTATCTGCCCAACAATGGTCAATTAATCTATGACAATATACAATGAGGTAAAAATCTTTTCAATCATGGGATTGGGGAAACCGGACAGAGCATGCAAAAAATTGAAACTAAACCATGTTTATATACCATGTACTAAATTAAGCTCAAAGTGTATTAAAAACTAAAATGTAATATGTGAAACCATAAAACTCCTAAAGGAAAAAATAGTAAAATTCTTTTACATTGCTCTTAACAATATATTTTTTTGACACATCTCTTCAGGCAAGGGAAACAAAAGAAAAAATAAATAAATAAGATTACATCAAACTAAAAGTTTTTGCACACCAAAGGAAACCAACAAAACAAAACAAAACAAAAACCTGCTGAATGAGAGAAAATATTCACAAATGATAAATCCAATAAGGGGTAAATATCTAAAATATATAAGAACTCGCATGACTTAAACACACTCTCCCCCAAAAAACAATTCAGTTAAAAAATAGGCAGAAGACTGAATAGACTTTCTCCAGATAGGACATGCAGTTGGCCAACATACATATGAAAAGATGCTCAACATCACTAAGCATCAGAGATATGCAAATTAATACCACAATGAGATATCACTTCACACCTGTCAGAACGGCTATCACCAATAAATCAACAAACAAAAAGTGTTAGCAAAGATGTGGAGAAAAGGGAACACTTGTGCACAATTGGTGGGAATATAGATTGGCACAGCCACTATGGAAAAACAGTATGCGTGATCTTCAAAAAATTTAATGTAGAACTACCATACAACTCAGTAATTCCACTTCTGGGTATTTATCTGAAGACATCCAAAACACTGATTCAAAAAGATACATGCATTCTTATGTTCATTGCAGTATTATTTACAGTGGCCAAGATATGGAAGCAACCTAACTGTTCAATGATAGATGCATGAATAAAGATGTGGTACATATATATGCAATGGAATATTACTCAGCCATAAAGAAGAATGAAATCTTGCCATTTGTGACATCATGGATGGACCTAGAGGGTATTACGCTAAGTGAAATAGGTCAGAGAAAGACAAATGCCATATGATTTCACTTATACGTGGAATCTAAAACAAAATAAATGAACAAACAAAACAACAGCAAACTCATAGATACATAGAATAAATTGATGGTCACAGATGACAGGAGGTTTGTGGGGGTGATTAAAAAAGGTGAAAGGTATTGAAAGTACAAATTGCCATTATAAGAATAGCCACAGGGATGGAAAGGACAGTATAGGCAATACAGTCAATAACACTGTAATAACTATGTACGGTGTCAGGTGGGTACTAGGCTTAGTGGGGAGATCACTTCATAAGGGATATAAATATCTAATCACTATGTTATGTACCTGAAACTAATATAATGTTGTATGTCACCTGTAACCGAAAATTAAATTTAAAAACAAGAATGTGTTTTTAAAAAGACAAAAAAAAATCTAAATTTATCCTTTTTCTGTCTTCCTAGGCTTAAGCTATAGCCATTTTTATTATATGGATCTTTTTGTTGAATGTTCTAGGACTGTCTGTGAGCATATACCTACAGAAGTATCAGTTTTTTATTCATAATGGCTACTCAATACCATAAAAACTTTCCTAAGCTCATGTATTTATCCCAAGACAGGGTCTCATGGGGCTTGGAAGAGGAAAGGGTTTGGCAAATGTTTGTAGAATGACATAGTGATTAGATTCTAGTTTCACCATCTATATGTTCTTTATATATCAACAACACTGCTTCTAAAGAAGGAAAAAAAGATAACATTTCCATTCATCCTTAGGAACCTAAAGTCATATTTAATTTTTTGCAAATCCATAACTAAGGGATGCTAAGTGGAGAAGGAGCACTTCTGTTGGTACCTAGGCCCTTGGGCAGACAGGTCGTGGCAAGTTTGCCCATGTGCCTTGATGCCCGTCCCATGGCCGCTTTCCCATGCTGCGCTATTCTGGGGCTGGTGGTACAAAAGGCACCCAGCCCCGGGCCACTTTCCATCTTGTAATGATAAAGAAATACTGACCCCTACTGGAAGACTTATTTGATTTATGTCCTGGTCAAATTCCTGCAATAATACTCTGGTACATATTTTATTGACATGGATAGGCACCAGAGAACTCCAGGCAGAACCAATGTAATCAATTCTTAGCCCTAGTTTTTTCAAGATTCTTAGTTTCTTAGTTTCTTAGTCTTTCAACTACTCCACAATGATGAATAAATGCCCAAGACTCTTCATTAGAGGAGTATGAAGAAAATCACTCATTATATGCAATGTGGTTTTGTATAAATTCTAATAACAGAGGCCTAAAAGCTGTCATGGAGTGACCTTTCCCACTGCAGCCTGGGTGAGGACCAGCTCAGTATGCTTGGTCCTGGCTGGCCCTGCTACTCCCAGGGTTTCCAGAGAGGCAGCCCCTGGGCCTCCATCCGGAGAGCACCATGGAGCTGTGGCGGCTCCCTCAGCAACAGCCTTACCTTCCCCAGGAGGGCAGGCATACCAGGACCACATGCAGGCAAGGGGGAGACAGACAGACAAAGCTTACTTGATTCCGTCTTGCTTTCCTGGTTCTGCTGGGCTTCCTCTGGGGCACCGGAGCCCCGGGAGAAGGGCTGGTGGCTGAAGAGGTCATCACACAGGAGGCTTCGGCACAGCTTGGCAAGGAAGCAGAGGACATACCCAATGCTGTTCACCACAGGCAGACTCCGCAGGTGCTGTTTCCCGTCAAAGGAGGCCGAGACTGGAAAATCACAGGGACGGCAAATCAGAGGGGGCACTGGAGAAAGCCACCGGCCCCTCAGCCTGGGGAGGAGGTTCTTGTTTGTTCAGTTTTGTTTTGTTCTTTGCTAGGCTTGATTTGGATTTCACTTGTTTTTGTTTTGTTTGTTTGTTTGTTTTCACAAATGTCTTGTTTCTTTTCCAGGATCTCATCTGGGAGACCACATTGGGTGTAGTTATGTCTCCTTAGTCTCCCTAGTTTGTGACTGTTTCTCAGTTTTTCCTTTTTTTTTTTTTCATGTTTTTGATAGTTTTTAAGAGTACTGGTCTGGAAATTTGTACGATGTCTCTCAGTTTGAGTGTCTGATGTTTTCCTCACTGTTTAACTAGAGTGATGAGTTTTTTGGGACGAAAACCACAAAGGTGAAGTGCCTTGCTCGTTGCATCAGATCAGGTATTCCTAACACCCACATATCATCACTGAGGTGTTAACCTTCACCTGGCCACAACAGTGCTTGCTACACTCTCCACTCTGTTCTCCATTTTCTTACTGCCTTAGACAAGGCTGTCCACACTCACGGGTGGTGAAGGGATTAAGCTCTACCTTCTAGAGAGGGGAGAGTCTCTGTATCAATTGAAATTGTTCTGGAAGGAACACCTGTTCATTCTCTTCCATTTATTTATTTATTATTTATTTATTTATTCAATCATTTCTTAATATCAGTATAGACTCGATATATCTACTTGTCCTGTGGCTATCCAACACTACGTTATTTATTTTGTTGCTCAAATTGTTCAAGCTTTTGTCCTTGAGAACTTTCAGGTTCACTCCTGTGTCCCTAAGACATAGCCTTATTATTATTATTTATTAATATTACTATTATTATTAGCAACTCTTTGGTTACATACACTTCAATATGTTCTAGGTTCATCTTTAGTTTTCCCTTCCCTTAGCCCTAAAGCAGCCATTTCTCCAGCAGTCCTGGTTCCATTTATTCAAGATTGATATTTAGAAATCAAGATTTAGCACTGAATTGCTACTGGTATGTCAGTAGTTCTAGGGCCTTTCAGTGAAGAGAGCTAAGAAATGCATACAGGTATACTATTCTATTATAATTATTTCTCTATCTAGACATAGCTAGAAGTTGCTAGATAGATAGATAGATAGATAGATAGATAGATAGATAGATAGATAGATAGATGGATGATAGATCTAGATATGTATTAAAAACCTGAGTTTGGACTGAGGTGTGTAATTTGGCCTCAGAGAGTTCAGGGTTCATTGTAGTCCTCTAGGGAGGAATCTTTATAAAAGAACAATAATCTCTTCACAGTAATGCTAGATCAAACTCAATTTCTTTAGGGTTACCAGAATTTAGAAGAAACACCAGTTTTTTTCCAGGCCAGAGCATTCTTTCTATTACTCTCCCCAAAGCCTTCTCTTACCCCAAGGAACCTGCACACCAATCCCAGTGTGAGGAGTACAAACAGGGCACTCTGCCCCCATGTAGGCCCCCGCTACTCAGCACCTGCCCCTAGATAGCAGACTTGTTTTTACGTCAAGTCTCCCTAAGTAAGGCTTTTCACATTATATCTCCGGCAGGCGGCAGGCCAGGGTCAGAGGTGATCGGAGCTAATTTTTATCTCAAAACTAAACAAACAAACAGACAAACAAATAAAATACCCATTTCAATCAGAAATAAAAATAATCCACTTCTTTTGTGTAGCTCTTTACAGTTTGACAAGAGCTTTCACATCCATCCTCTCATTTAGGCCTCCTGGCGGTCCTGTGAGGACAGTGGACAAAGGTTACCCCATGCTACAGATGAGGAAACTGCAGCTAGGCCCAGGTTTTCCCAGCTCATGTGGCCGCTAAGAGGACTTGTGTGTCATTTTAATGTCCAAGTGACTCTGATTAAGGGAAACAGCAAATGAGCTCCCAAGATTCTCACCAAGGATGTCATCCTGGCCATTTAGATGCTCCAGAAATTCCTTCATAGCGTGGATCCTTCTGCTTGCCTCCAATCGCTTAGAAGACTGGGTGTATTGGAAACTAAGCCCACAGCAGGAGGGTCTAAGGCAGCAGGTCCGTCCCATAAGTCAGTGTGCGTACATTCCTAACGGTGCCTGGGAGGTCACATAAGTGGGCAAATGCTACCTCCTGGAGGAGGACATGGGCTGTGTGAGCTCAGAAAGCCTATCCCTGTGCGAGAAGACGGCTAAGGCAGAGCATCCCCAAGGGTGTGCTGGGAACGGCTGTGGGCACTGCAGGGCTGCTCCACGAGGGTCCCGGCATGGCCCGAAGCCCTGCCGTGACAGTTTGGTTTCTTTAGCTCATTGGCCAGACCAAGTCACCATTCTTTATGTATTCTGCCACTGGGAATATTTGGAAAGCAGCGCCCCAAGGATCAGGTTCAAGGTGGAGAGTGGGAGAGTCTGGCTATTTCTTCTTGAGTCCTCCCCTGAACCACCTCAGTGCTGTCAACTCAGCCTGGCTGAGCTTCCAGTCACCATCGGTAACATGGAAAGCCCACCTTGCCACTTTGCGACCTCAAGGTGATAGCAGGAGGAGTCCCGTCAGTGCTACTGAATTCTCAGAGACACGCAGGCCGGTGCTCGGCTCTGGCCTTCCTGGGAATCCTTCAGCCAAGGGAAACTTGGCGAGGCTCCGCCCACACTCACATCGGTGCCAGGCGCTACGGAAGCTCCTCCCCAGCGCCAAGGCCCCGGAGGCCACAGCAAGGCTGAGCAGGAAAGCAGGGGAAATGGGGTCAGCTCTCCCAGCTTTGAGGGCAGGGGCCATCAAGAATCAATCAGGTGGGGTTCACTCAGGAGGGTGGGAGCACAGAACAGGAAGGCTTTTTCTAAGCACCAGGTCTGGGTCTTGAGCCCTGCTATTCAGCAAGGAAAAGGACAAAGCCTTTGATCTCAGGTTGCAGCCCAGGACTGAGAACCTGGCTCTCAGACAGAAACCAGGAGAAGAACAGCCAAGGGCTCTTGGCAGGCCTGACGAAAAGGTCGCCTCCTGGCCTCTCGTGGTGCAGTACTTCTATCTCTGCTCACATCTGCTAATGTCTTAAAAGTCACCCTGGGTCAGACACATGCACCTGGGCAGAGCCAAGTTCTATTTTAATCAATTGCCAGCAAGTCAGACACAGCTTTCTGCTCAGAGGGAGCTCTAGAAGGCAGAATAACTCAATCAGAGCGGGGGAAGCTGCGTTGGACTCCCTTCCCAGCCCCAGCCCTGGAGATCTCAAGTTAAATAAAATACCCCGCTTTGGTTCTTCAGGACACAGCCACACTAGAGTCCTCTCTCCCCTGTTCTTAGCCAGCCAGCAAGGTCACCTTCATGGACCCACTGCTAGGGAATCTTCTCCCTTTTCCTCGTTGTGGAGGCGGTGTCCACGCTGCTGGGCTAGGATAGACACCAAGCTGTCCCTCTGGAGTCAAGACACCTCCAGGGCTTTAGAACAGGTGGTAACCACCACTGTGTTGACAGCCTCCAGTAGGACAGAAAGAGCCTCTGCAGGCAAACATCTGAAGGGGGCAGAGTGCCTGCCTCTGCCCCTCACCTGTCGTGACAACTCCCACTCCCTCGGAAGCCGTTGGGTTGGGGCTGAAACTGGAGATGGGCGATGATGATGAAAGAAGGGACTGGCTTGGGAGGCCCGTGTTTTAGAAAATATGCCCTGTGAGATGGAGTTGGGATCAGGAGCTCTCCCCATTGCTCTGCATGTGATCGGGGCCACAAGAGAGGAATGGAGCAGAGGTGAGTAGAGGGTGACAGGGGCCGATACCTAAGATGAGGTGGTCAGGAAAGCATTTTTTGATTAGGAGGCATTTGAATAAGAACCTGAAGGAAGTCTAGGGGCAAGTCACATGGACAGCTGGGGAAGAACATTCCAGAAAGGGAGAATAATAATGGTGTAAATCCCTGGGCACAAGCATGGATGGAGGACCCAGGAAAAACAGCAAGGAGGATACTGTGGCCAGGGCAGGGTGGGGGACTTGAGGGAAGTGACCAAACGATCAAAGAGGCAGCCAAAGCCAGGTCACATAGGGCCTGTAGGGTCTTGAGAGGATGGAGCTGTTCTTCCGAGTGACGGGGGGTGGGGCGGGGGTCACTGAGGATTTGGAGCAAAGGATGGGCATGACCTGGCTTATATTTTTAAAGAACCAGAGTGGTTGCTATGGGTGGCTAGGTTCTGGATATATTTTAAAGTTAGAGCAATAAGATTTACTGATAAGTTGGGGGTGGGGGTGGGAAAAAGAGACTAGTCAAGGGTGGGGTTTCTAATGTCCAGTCTTCTTGTCCAGGTGTGGAAGCATCTTCTCCGTGAGCCCTGAGAGAGGCCTCCAGCACATAGGCTCATGAAGGGCCCTAGAGCCCACCAGATAGAGGACAGGCCTTAGCCACATCCTCTGGCCCCCTGGCCCGAGAATGGCTGCTTTTCTCCTCAGAAACCTGCCCCAGGGCCTTACCCGAGACCATCTCGCCACCGTAGCCCTGCTTGACCAGGGAGAAGACCAGCTTCTGCTGGTGGGCACAGTCGATGCACGCTTGCACGGCCTGCTGCAGGACGGCTGACGGCCTCTCGGGCCCGAAGTGCTCGGGCAGCTGCTGCACCTTCCTCCTCTCCAGGTAGGGCCCTGCGTTGGCCTGCTTGTTGATGTAGAGGCAGACTATGGAAAAAGAGACCCACAAAGCCCTCAGCATCAGTGCACGACGGACCAGGGAGCTGCTCCCATGGGCCCCCTGGTCCTGGCCTTGGAAAGCCAAAAAAGGGCAGTAACGGGACTGATTCCTCCTACTTAATAAGTAAAAGGGGCAGAAAAGTCAGTTGCCCCAAATGCCAGGGCTTGTTCTCAAGAGGGCCTCCTAGTTGGGGACAGAGGGACAGGGGGGGGTCTCCTGTGATGCACTCATCTCTGAGCTGGAGATAGTTATGGAGGTCCACGTGGACCATGTGTATAAATGCATTTCCGTACGGGGCATGTACACTCACTCACAAAATCTCCCCTTCTTCTCCAAGGGAGCCGTCAAGCTACACATAATATGTGCCACTTTATATCTTTTGGTGAATAAAAACTTCAAGATAATGTTGATTGCTCCAAACACTATGTATTCAACTTCTAAAGAGAGTGCTATTTACAATTTCAGAGAAAATAAACACTCAGCTGCCATTTAGGTGAGCTAATCAATGGCTTTCCACACTTCTAAAGCAATCCATCCCATTAGTACAATAACTTTAAGCACATACCCCAAAATGTGTTTATTTATAGGTTATATACTTTCTTTTCTGTATTAATGTGCCATGTACATTTAAAACATAACCAAGAAAAAAAGAGTTTTTAAAGGAGATAAAATATATATTAATAGTAGGAGTCATATTTTCTTCTATACATTGACTCTCCTCTTCCGTCTCCCCCTTCCCCTCCCCAGAATATGAGGCCACCAATGCAAAGGGGTGCTGAAGACAGACTTTAAGAGGAAACCAACAGAGTTAGTAAACAGTAATAACAAGGGTGAAGAACACGAGTTTTTATTAACCACATATTATATTCCTTGTACTTTATATATTTTATCTTGCTTCATTCCTTAAGACAAGCCTGGAGATTAGGTATTATTCCTTCTTTATTAATGAAGGACCTGAGGCATCAGGTGGCTGGGTGACTGCACATAAGTCTGTCACTAGTGCTGCAACAGGGGCTTGGACTCAAGCCTTTCTGATGTCAAGGCCTCTGCTCCTTTCAATCTGCCTTCTCTTTTCCTCATCCCAGAGGATTGAGGAAATATAATTAATAAGAGACCTTCATGCCAGACACTGTGCTAGGCCTTAGGGAGAAAATGGACAAACCAAGGAGGTCCCTGGCTTCACAGAGCTTAGGGTGCGATGGGGGAGATAGGCCTACTCAGAGTCACAGGGGCTGAGGTGGAACCGTGGCCACGAGAAACACTGATTGGGGCCAGGAGAGCCCTGAGGGGCTTTCAGCACACAGGTGCAGGACAGGCCCTGGGTCTCAACAAGTGGAGGATGGGCACTGGCCACAACCACTGTCTCCAGGCCTGAAAACGGCTGCTTTCCTCTTTGGAGAGACTCCCTAGGGCAGTGGTTCTCAAAGTGTGCACCAGGGCACCCTAGAAGATTTCCAGGTGCACCCTATGGTATTCCAGAGAAATATGTGCCTGTTGGGGACCAAAAAACGAACAGGGTTTTTGGAGTTTAGATTTTTGGGAGACAGAGGTATGGGGAATTGGCTGTAAGCTGACAGTCTGCCCAACCCCCTACCTCATTTGCCTGATTAGGTTGCAAAAGGCTGTTAAGCTGTGGTGCTGGATTGTTTACACTACCCACCATGTTCCCTGGAAAGATTGGAGGCAAGTTTCTTCTATCTTTTGTTTGTTATAAAGTTAAGATGATATGTATGTATGGTGGGTGGGGGTTTTGGATTGATGACTAAACATAAGGAATTGTCTCTTGAAGCCTTTTGGATGTCTATAAAAGAAGAATATGTGACAATATCTAAAAAAAACTTTGAACATTTTACTATAATTTTCAACATCCTATTTATGTGAATTAGGATTTTCTACCCTCAACACAATTAAGAGTGAAAAGAGAGGAATTCTTCAATGTATTGATGAGGAAATGAGAGTTTGCCTTTCAAATATATGCCCAAACATTGAAGAAATTGCTAGGACACATCAGGCCCATGTTTCTCATAAACACAAGAATAAAAAATCTTAACACATTTATGCTAGATCCTGCCGAATTTACTAAATCTTACTAATAATGTATCTATATCTATAAAAAGATAACTTTTTTGTCTTTTTTTTTAACCTTTCTTTTTTACAAATTCTAAAAAAACATAAATCAAAAAATGTAACATAAAAATGTTTCTTAATGCCAGAATAAATTTAATTTTGTGGTATTTATTTTGTTTAATTACCATAAAAGCATTCTTGGACTTTATTTTTTTCTTTAATATTTGACTTAATTATTATAATGTATTTCTCAGAAATTTGTATATAGGGCACCTACAATTATTTGTAGGATTTTAAATGCTCCCCGACTTCAAAAAGCTTGAGAACCACTGTCCTAGGGACCCTGGCAAGAAGCTGATGAAGGAGGCAGGTAGGCCTGAGCTGAGATACAGGAGAAATAAGGTGATCGGAGGATAGATCATTCCAGATGGAGGGAAGAGCCTATACTAAGACCCTATGGTAGGCCCTAGGGACTGAGGAGGGCAGTGGGCTGGAACAGAGGGAGGGAGGGAGGGAACTAATCGGCCTTGTTAGCCATTTTAACAAGTTTGGTCTTTCCCTAAGAGCAGTGGAAGGAGGAGGAAAGAATTTAAGTGGAGTGGGAGAGGGCAGTGGGATTTTGATAAGGGGAGGCTGTGTGTGTGTGTGTGTGTGTGTGTGTGTGTGTGTGTGTGTGTGTGACAAAATCTGATTGCTGTTATTCTTAACAATGGAACCGTTGGTTGGTGGGTGTCCCATGAGAGACACTGGACCCTTCGGAGGTCTGGAAGTACAAACACAGGGAGGGAACTCTTCGTGGTGAGCAGGCTCACTATTGGGACAAAATAGGCCTGGCTCTGGAAAGAAAAACCTGGGTCACCAACTACTTTTTCTAGTCACCCCAAGGCAACTAGCTGAGCCCAAGGTGCACTGAAAACCAAGTTTCGAGTCATTCAAGCTGTGAGACAATTAAACTCATATTCTTTCTTAGAGAATCTGGTCATTCTATCTGCCTTCTGGATTGCACACCAAATCCTTTATTTGTGCTAAATCGGTGGCCGCTCTCTAAATCACAAACTGTCCAATGATGGACAGGCCATCACAACTTTGGAGTCTGTTCACTCCACCTACCTGTGAGAGCCTGTGGGACTGCCAAGCTGGGTACAGTGGCTGCATCCTGAGGGATGGAGCTGAGGTCAGGCTCCGGCGTACTCCGCGGAGGGGAGAGGGCCATAGGGGTCATGAGGACCCGAGACTTGAGCTGCAAGAGAGAGTGCATGTGGTCAATGAAAACCTGGGAATGCTCTCTACACCCTGGCAGAATATTTACTGGATGGCAGTGAACCATGGTTACTCTATTAAGCTTCTACACCTTTCTACTATGCAGCTTTGGGAGCTGAACTTGACACTCAAGTGCATGTTCAAGAGTCATGTTTGGGGTCACACTCAAAGGTCAGCTTTGCACCCCCAAACCCTTACAGTGGAGTCACTGGAGCAATGACTATGTCCGCCAATGAGAGCACATAGAGAAGAGGAGAATTGAAGCCTATAAGACGTCTGAGTGCAGGATGCATGATGGGGCACAGTTCCCAGCATGAGCCCCTGTGCCCCTAGAATCCTGTAGACAGTGCTTTCTCGACAGCCACCCAGAGACTGACCCTGCAGCTCATCTCACTCTGCTGAGCTTGCTGCTTAAAAGCTCACTGAATCCTTCTGGAAAAGAGAGCGGGAGCTATTTCTCCAAGGGGCTAACATACTGCTCAGGGTTTAGTTCCTGCAGCAGGGGCTGTCAAAGGCAGCTTGTGTGTGGACAGGAGTGCATTCTCTGAAATGAGAAGTAACCACCTAGAAGGTCTCACTTGAAATCACAAATGAGGAGCTGAACTTTGCTCTCATGCATAAAAGAAGAGATGACTGGTTGATAATGTCAATACCAACAAGTCACTCTCCGTACCAAGGTTTGACAAGTTTCTAATCCTAGCTCTCCACCCTAAAATAATTAATCAATTCACCTCTTCAACACTGACCTATGCCTGCACCCCACTATAAATGATTTCAGTTCATCTCTGGGAGTGAGACCCAGGCATCAGAAGTTTTTAAAGATACTCAGGTGATTTCTATACACAGTTAAGGTAGAAGGCGACTGCTCAATATTAGTGTTCTTCAACTTATGGTGCAAGTAATCTCCTGAGCCTAATTAAAATGCAGATTCTGATTCAGGAGGTGTGGGGCCTGAGATTCTGCATTTACAGTAAGCTCCAGGTAGTACTGACACCGCTGGTCCCTGGACCACACTTGGAGGAGCAAGGGTATACATTCTGTTGTTAATATATAAGCAGGCCCCATCCGTATCTTATCTTGCTTCCTGGATTTTTAAGCTAGAACAATAATAATAGTCAGAGAGAAATAGTATTCCTACGTCTAGTTCTGTAGCCATTCTGCATTCATTCATTTATTCATTCAACATACATGTATTGAGTGCCTGTGGCAAGCAACACACTCCTCTAGCTTCTGGGCATCCAACAGGGAACAAAGAAGACAAAAAAAAAAAGCTTTGCTTCCACGAAACTGACATTCTATGTTCGGGAGAGACAGGCAATAAACAAAGTGACAAAGTGATGTGCATGTGAGAGGTGGTCAGTGCGCAGGATGAATGGAAAGAGGGAGGGGCCTCGGAAGTATAATTGAGGAGTTATATTTTGGGTTGAAATTTTAAAATAGCATGGTTAAGGCGATTACTGGGTGACGTGGCACAAAAATTTGAAGGAGGTGAGGAAGCACATCGTACCAGTGTCTGTGGGAAGAACATTCCAGTGAACAAGAATCTGAAGTGCAAAGGCTCTGAGGCAGAGCACGCGTGGAGTACTCGAGCAACTACAGGGAAGCCGGAGTGAGACTGGAGAGGTAATCAAGCCACAGAGCTTTGCAGGACACTAAGGTTTTGGACTTCGAGTTCTTCTGAGTGGAGAAACTTCAGGATCCAAACTGAAATTTTAGCAATCTTTCTGACTATCGTGTTGAGAAGAGATAAAATGGACGATGGTGGGACAATTACTCATCCAGAGTGGGAGCTGAGAGGTGCTAGTAGGACTAGGAGGGCGCAGTGGAGGGGAAGGGAGGTGGGCGGATTCTGAATAGGTTCTGAAGGTGGAATCAGACCTGGCAACACACGAGATGTGGTGTGTGAGAGAGAAGTCAAAGATGACTCCAAGGCTTTGGGCCAGGAGGGCTCCAGGTAGAGTAAGGGTTTCTGAGGGGTGGGGGGAGTGAAAGGAACGTGAGGAAACCAGGGGTTAGTTTTGGACACATCACATTAAAGATGCCTAGATCCAGCTAGAAGCAGGTGCCTATTCTGGAGTATGCAGTTCTGGTGGAAAGTTTAAAGGGAGATTTAATTTAAGAATCGTCAATATAGAATTGATATTTAAGGCCCTGATAACATAAGATCCTCAGAGAATTGAGAGTAGATGGGTAAGAAAAGGATCCAAGCATTGAGCCCTGCAAGAATCCAACATTAAGAGGCTGGAGAGATAGGGAAGAATGAGCAGAAGGAACCAGGAGAGACATCCGTGGTAAAAAGGCAACCGAGAGAGAGTGGCATTGCGGGAGACAAATGGAGAAAGGAAGACTAGAAGTGGCCCTTAGATGTCGCAACTTTAACAAGAGAGGTGGTGAAGTGAGAACCTGACTGGAATAGACTCAAGAAATAATGAGAAGAGACGCATTGAGATCAGGAAGTAAATTCAACTCTTTCAAGGAGCCTCGTCTTAAAGGACCACAGAGAATTAGCCATAGCAAGAAGGCAAAGTAGGATCAAAGATTTTTGCCCCACAATGAGTTATCACCTCACACCTATTATGATGGCTACTCTCAAAAATAAATACAAAAAATAACAATGTTGGTTATTAACATAACAGTGTTGGTGAGGATGTGGAGAGGTGGGAACATAAAATGGTGCAATATGAAACTTCCTCAGAAATTTAAAAATAGGATTACCTGGTAATTCCACTTCTGGAGATATAGTCAAAAGAATTGGGAGCAGGATCCCCAAGAGATATTCATACACTCATGTTCATGAAGCATTATTTGCAATAGCCGTTATGGAAACAACTACAAAGATCCATCAACAGGTGAATGGATAAACAAAATGTGGTCTATACATGCAGGGAAATATTACCCAGCCTTAAAAGAGGAAGAAAATAGCTACAGTATTTGATTACCTAGAGTAGTCAAATTCCTCGAAACATAAAGCAGAATGGTGGTTTCCAGGCACTGGATGGAGGGGGAAATTAAGAGTGTGTTTAGAGTCCCTTTGGCAAGGTGAAGGAGTTCTGTAGAGTGGATGCACAGCAGTGTGAATGTGCTTAACTCTACTGAACCGTACACTTAGAAATAGTTTTGATGGTAAATTTTATGCCATATGTTTTTTTAACCACAATTTAAAAAATTTTAAGAATTTTTTAAAGATTGGAAACATGTTTAAATGCTGCTGGAAATCATCCAGTAGAAGGAGACTGGGTGGCACAGGGGAGAGGGTGGGGAGCTGCTGGCTTCAGCACTTTGAGTAGGTGAGAGGGGGTGAGACTTAGTGAACAAGGGGGCAAGCTATGGCCTTAGAGAGGAACATGGACCCTTCATCAGTTGCAGTAGGAAGAAGGTGAAATGTAAGGGTCTGGACCTGGGGTGGGTGGATGTAGAGGTGAGAGTTCACAGAAGCTCTCTTCCAATGGCTCTAATTTCTCAGTGATGCTGGAAGCCGGGTGTGAGGACAGAGAGGGTGTGTTAGTGAACTAGGAGGGTGGGAGAAGTGAGGGGATGGAGTGTAGCATTGAGGGCACAATAGGATGGGTGGACACTGAAATAAATTCAAAACGAGTTAGTCAAAAGTGAGCCCATAGGCTGCACAAGGCTGTAGGGTACACAATCTGGGGCTCTTGCAAGAGACTATTTTAAACTACAATTAACAACAGAGATTTCATCTTTCTCTGAGTTTAGAATTTGAAAAATTAAAGGGCCTATCAGGTATCAATACACTGCTAAATATTATAAAAACAATGTTAAAGAAACTTCAGTGGTAGGAGTGGATGAGACTGCCATGACCCAGCCACCTTGAGTTTGGGTACGGCTTCCTCATCAGCAGAGCATGACAAGGGCTGCAGCTACCCTGATGTGCTCCCAGATCGTGCACTAAGGCTCCCCCGACCGTCTTTCTAGGACTGATATCCCACTTTACACTGCTTGTGAGAGGCTAGAGGAGTGTCCTTGAGGACTGTGGCCAACAGACTCTGGAAGAGCCTTGGTTAAATCCTCCTTTATAGGCTTAAAGCATTCTGATCCCCATTACACAGATAACAAAGCTGGAGGGGTAAAAACAGGATTGGCAAGTTTCATGTTCCCCCTGTGTGGCCTTTAAGTTAATCACACCAAGATCCTTGTGATCCTTCCCTAGAAAGGTGAGGATGATGATGATGATGACGACAATGATGATGACTATGATGATGATGGCAGCTAAGACTTAGGTAGCCAAATACTGTTTACTGTTCATGTAAACTTCATAATAACCCTAACATCTAATGCTTCTTTATATTTTATTATTTATTAGAGAGAGAGCTTTCCATTGAACTCACCTGTAATGAAGTAATATAATTATAGTTGGCTGTTATCTCTGCCCATTGTTTCGCCCAGGTGAAGCAATGAAAAGAATTGGAATAATTCAACTGGTTTCAGGGAAAACCATCTGTATTCATTCAATCTCTAAGACAACTGCTGTACTTTTGAGCAAAGAAAGAAACCTCATACAACTTTGGGTGGTATATGACTTTTAAAAAATATCTTTTTAGTAAGAGAATAAATCATTAGTAAGAATACCCTTTGATTTAGCATTCTGAACTTTCTACCGCATTGCCAATGTAAAGAATCAAAAGTAATAACCTAGTCTATACAAGGGAGTCAGCCATGATTTTATATAGGTCCTGTAGCAGATATGAACCAGTGCACTGCTAGGAACATCCTAGTGTGAGGTGGGACCCATCTGTCTGAGCTCCCCCAAGCATGGGATAAAGAAATTCCTGTGTGCCCCAACCCACCCACGTTACTTTCCGGTTTTTGTCATTGCTTGGATTTTTAAAACAAAAATAATTTATGTAGTTTTTTGTCGTTGTTGTTTTCTGTGGGGGTTTTTTTGTGTGTGACATAGATAGAGGGACAGATAGAGACATAATCAGGAAGGGAGAGAGATAAGAAACATCAATTCTTAGTTGAAACTCCTTAGTTGGTCATCGATTGCTTTCTCATATGTGCCTTGATCAGGGGCTACAGCAGAGTAAGTGACCCTTTTGCTCAAGCCAGCAAGCCTTGGGCTCAAGCCAATGACCTTGGACTTGAAACCAGCAACCATGGGGCCATGTCTATGATCTCATGCTCAAGCCAGCGACCCTGCACTCAAGCTGGTAAGCCCACACTCATGCCAGATGAGCCCACGCTCAAGCCAGTGACCTTGGGGTTTTGAACCTGGGTCCTCCACGTCCCAGTCCTATGCTCTATCCACTGCGCCACTGCCTGGTCAGGCTGATTTTTTCTGAAGTGAAAAGAAGAGAGGCAGAAAGACAGACTCCCACATGTGCCCAACCGGGATCACCCAGCATGCCCACTAGGGGGGGATGCTCTGCCCATCTGGGGTCTGGTTCCATTGCAACGGGAGCCATTCTAGCGCCTGAGGTGGAAGCCACAGAGCCATCCTCAGCATCTGGGCCAACTTTGCTCCAATGGAGCCTTTGCTGTGGGAGGAGAAGAGAGAGACAAAGAGAAAGGAGAAGGGGAAGGGTGGAGAAGCAGATGGGCACTTCTCCTGTGTGCCCTGGCTGGGAATCGAACCCACGACTTCCACATGCCAGGCTGATGCTCTACCACTGAGCCAACCAGCAGGGCAGGCTGATTTGTTTTTAAATGGACAAAATGAAACAGAATGCTCCTAGCTTAATTTCTAATAGTATTCTTCAATAAAAGGAATGAGGGCTTCTTGGAGAAATGGATAATTTGAGGACTGGATCAGGGAGTATATAAGATAAGCCTGGAGCATCTTATTGTGCCAGAAAGTAAGAAAATAGTAAACACACACACAATGATGGGGACAGGAGTCAACTGAAGGAGCTTTCAATGGCTAAATGTGGAGCAATATCAGCAACAAATAATGTAGTAATGGACTATAATTCGAAGTGTACAATAAATATCCATGACTCCATATTGACACAATTGAATGATTGAACAAATACATTGGGCAGAATAAGAAAATCTCCTATGCTTAAAAATCCAACTAATTTGATTGTAGAACTTAACTCCCTACTCCTTAAGAGTGGGCTGCACAGAGTAACTTTCTTCCAAAGAAGACAATATGGAAATAGAGGGGAAGTAAACTTACAGCAGAGAAACTGTCAAATATTACCTAACCAGGTGATCAAGGTCACCATCCACAGTGATAAGCCATGTCAATAGTATGTACCCTTGATATGACACAATGGGAATGACACCTTACCTGTGAGATCTTCTTCCCCAAAACTCATATCCCCAGTGTAATCACGAGAAAAACATCAGCCAAACCCAAACTGCAGAACATTTTACAAAACACTTGACAAGTACTCCTCAAAACTGCCAACATCATCAAATTAAGGAAAGTGTAAGAAACTTTTATAGCCAGAGGACCCTAAGAAGACACGACTAAATGTAATGTGGTATCCTGGATGGATCCTGGAACAGAACAAGAAAAAACTAATGAATCTGAACAAAATATGGACATTATTTAATAATAATGTAGTATTAATGGTTTAATAGTTGTGACAAATGTACCACAGTAATGAACAGTGTTAACAATAAGAGATACTAGGTGTGGTTATATGAGAATTCTCTATCTTTGTAACTCCTCTTGTAAATCTCAAATTATTCTCAAAAAAGTTTATTCTTAAAACAATAAAAATAGGATCTGGTGAAATAAACTGAGTAAACTGGAGAGGAAGGAGGCAGAAGATGCCTCTGGCCTGGCAGCTGGCAGCGTCAGCCTAGAAGAAGACTTGCTGCCCAGGACATCTTGCTCCAACATCCAAGAGCTGATTCTTGGCCTGCAAAATCAACAACCCTGGACAGATGCTGGCAAAGTTGGCACCTTTACCCACAATTCAAAGCCTCAATCAAACGAGTCTGTAACTCCTCATTCCTGGCGTGGTTGGCAGCGGCTGGAGGGCTGACCTTCGCCTGGTTGAAGTATCGTGGTGGGCAGAAGCAGAGGGGTAGAGTCGGCCCCTGCCAGCTGAAGTCTCCACTAAAAGGGGGCTGGGGTCAGCACATCCTGCTTCCATTGACAGATCCAAAATGAAGGCTGGGAGAGTTTCTTCTCCAGCTGTCTTTCAGGGGAAGACTTCTCTAAGACATTTTCTAGAGAATCACTGGAAAGAGTTGGGAGGGGATCTGTTTGCAAACTGAGATGTGTGGCAGGGGACACTAAAGGAGAAGGGTCAGTTGATGTATAAACTTCAAGTCTTTCTCTAGAAATACTCAATGTGGCAGAAACAGAAGGACTAACTAAATAGTATTGGAAAGACTGACAAGAGGTCGGCAATCGGAATAGAGACTGTGGTAGGGGAGCATGAAGATGTTAAGGCTGTCTGCCCAACCAAGCAAAATTTATTTTATTATAATTTTTTTTTTGTATTTTTTTGAAGTGAGAAGTGGGGAGGCAGAGAAACAGACTCTTGCATGCACTGGACTGGGATCCACCCAGCAAGCCCACTAGGGGGCGATGCTCTGCCCATCTGGGGCCTTGTCCATTGCAACTGGAGCCATTCTAGCACTTGTGGTGGAGGCCATGGAGCCATCCTCAGCACTCAGGCCAACTTCGCTCCCATGGAACCTTGGCCTTGGGAAGAGAGAGAGAGAAAGGAGAGGGGGAAGGGTGGAGAAGCAGATGGGCACTTCTCCTGTGTGCCCTGGCTGGGAATCGAACCCAGGACTTCCACATGCCAGGCTGATGCTCTACCACTGAGCCAACCTACCAGGGCCACAAAGCAAAATATAAAGAGTTGTTTGGGTGGCAATGGACACAGGCAATAGAACCATAGCTTTTGGATCTGGGTTGAAGTCCAGCCTGACACTCACTAATCCTGCCCTTGGTCTTGTTACTTGGGCTTTGGAGCCTGCTCTTCCCCATCTGTAAGGTACAGATAATAATTGCTCCTCACAGAGAGGTGGCAAGAATTAAATGTAAGCTTTAAGCATGGGATAACGCAGAGTGAGAACTCATCAAATGTTTATTATCATTGTTGCTGTTAGTGTTATTGTTATTATTAGAAATTTCAGAAATACAAATGAGTTCCAAGTTTCTTATTGGGTAGCCATGGCAGGAGGGGGAAATTGCTCGACTTTCTTAGGACCCATCTGTACTTTCTACACTTGCCACTTGGGATCACATGTTCACAACTCTTTGCAAGCCCAGACCCCTGCCTCACACCTTGCAAATGAGCCCCTCTGAGAAACATGCTCCCAACACATCTTGCAATGGTCCCTAAGTATTGCTTAAGTGGCAGCTGGCCTTTCCAAGTCTCATCACTTAAGTTAAATCTAAAAAGGAAGAAAAACAATTATTCATTCCATGAGGCAGTTAGTTGTTTATTCAACAAAGAAAATATTGAGCCCTACTGTGTGTCAGGAAGTGTTCTAGGTGCTGAGGATGCAGCTGTGAATGGAGAAGATAAAGTCCCTATTCTCAATGAGCTAATATTGTAGTCAGAGGAGACAAATAACTAACATCCAATAAAAATGTCAAGTGCTGATAAGTACTACCCTGAACAGTAAAATATAGGCATGATAAACAGGGTGCAGATGACCAGGCTAAGACTAGAAGGAGGTGATTTTACGTCAGGATCTAAATGACAAGAGAGGGCCTGTGGTGACCGGGGAAGAACGTTTTCCAGGCAGATGAAGTGGGCAGGGCAAACTCCCAACGCCTGGTTTCTTCAAGGAACTGGAAAGGTTGGGTGCATGGAATCGTGGGCAAGAGGGAGAATGATGCAAGATGAGGTTGGCAGGCGGTCAGGCTTGACAATAAGGGCTTTCTAAGTCAATGTTGTAGGTGAATTGTGTCCCCCCAAAATATGTTCAAGTCCTAACCCTTGATACCTGCGAATGTGACTTGATTTGGAAATAGGGTCTTTGTAGATGTAATCAAGTTAAGATAAGGTCATGGTAGATTGCAGTGGGTTCTAATGCCAATGACTAATGTCCTTGTGGGAAGAGGACAATTTGGACACAAAGGGAGAACGCCATGTAATAACAGATGCAGAGATTAAAGTGATGTGCGCATTGCTCAGGAACACTAAGGCTTGTCGGCAACCACTAAAGCTGGGAAGAAACAAGGAAGGACACTCCCCTAGAGCCTTCAGAGAGCATGGCCTTCTAACACCTCATTTCAAACTTTTAGCCTTGAAAGTTTTGTTTTATGCTACCCAGTTTGTGGTACTTTGTGACCCTAGTAAATAAATAGTCAGATTAAGGAGTTTAAATTCTAGTCTAAGAGTTATGGAAACAATGAGAGAATCTTAAGCAGGGAAAGACACAACCCAGTTTTTGTTTTATAAAGATAAGAGAATGGATGAGGGGAGGCAAGAGGAGAAGGTTGTCCAACCACTAGTGAGACAGTCGTCCGGGTGACTGATCCAGGATGGGTGCCAGGATGTGCGTAGTGGAGGCAGAGGAATTAGATGGATTCAGAATGTACTTTGGAAGTGGAATTAAGGTGGTGGGTGAGAAACACAAAATCAAGGAAATCTTCTAGATTTAGTCACATAAACTTTGTTTTGATAGTATATTTTTCTTACATTTGTTTTAAAATATTGGCATTTTACTCATTCCTGATTTAGTTACCCTTGGGGGAGGAATAATCGTGGCTTATCTGTCAGTTTCCATACTTGGACAGGAAGCCTTCAGAATAGGACAGGAGAAGGTCTGTGCGGAACCTCCGGGTAAGGACATGAAGAGAAGGAGAGTGTCCGCATTTCCTCACCTGGGAAACAGACCTAAGAACTGGCAGGAGTTCAGTTACCAACTCACATTGCCTGACACAGCACAGAGGAGTGGCAGGAACGCAGGACGCAGAGATGGGACGGTGGTTCAACCCCTGGTTCTGCGGCCAACTCACGTGGGACTCGGAGCAACTCGCTCCCTGTTTCTGGGCTTCACCTTCCAAAGCTATTAAATGGAGTAGAGTTGTTGGTTTCTAAGTTCTTTTTCAACTAATAATGTGTGCGTACCTTGCCTCAGACTACTTTTGAACACATTACAAAACTGGGGGTAAAACCGGTGTCAGTGCTGTATTCTGAATGTTGATTAGAAGAAATGAGACGTCTTAACTTTCTTTGGAGTTCTGTTTCTGGGAATGTAGAAAACTCACTTATTTAAATCATTTGAAAAATACTACCAGTACTGGAAAAAAATGTAAGAATAAAAGTACAGAGGAGCTGACATTATATGAAGAATAAGAAAGCCCAAATATAGGTGAAATCTAGGTCTTGGGAATGTCTGTGAGCCCAGGGCTCACCCAAAGGGCTGAAAGGTCAGGAAAGGGTGAGCCGGCTGGACACTTGTCCTGCCCCACCCTCTCCCGCACCTAACTATAAGAAAAGTTGTCTTGAAACTTGGGGAGAAAGCCTGCAAAATTTTTGAAAACATATTGCCACAAGCCAGATCTCACACAGGTTTGCAACCCAAATTCACAGAACATGGGTAATTAAGAAAATTTTAGACTGTGAATTTAATTTAAAAATTAGCTAGTCCAGCAGTGCCCCAGGTACCTGGAAAAGTAAACGCAAATCACCTCTAGAGAAAGGTCTCAAAAAAGTCCCCCAAATAATTTTTTAAAGTCAATGAATAACAACAGCCCAAAATACACAAGCACACAAGGAAGCAAGGAACTAAAGCAAGAATAAGCAATGCACTGCATTAAAATTAATAAAAATAAGGTTAAAAAAAATGAGCAATGAAAACTCATAGCAAAAAATCCACAAATACATTAAAATTTCTAATTATCACTTAGATTATAAAATCAATTGGGATACTTTGTATAAAGATATAAAGGACAAGCTTGAAAAAAATATCTCTGGAGAACAGAAAACCATAAAAAATAGCATTGTAAATTTGAAAAAGACCAAAGTTTAACTTCTATAGATGAAAAATACAACTAAAATAAAAAACTTAATGGACAGACTTAATGTATATGAAACACAGCTAAGGGAAGGATTGGTGAGCTGGAAGATCAGTGAGAGAAATTATCCAAAAAGTAGCACAGAGACAAATACATAAAAACTATGGAGGAGAGATTAAAGATGTGGTAAACAGAAAAAGTTTTAACAAATGGAATAGCTTCAATGTGCTGCAAGGAAATAACTGATGACCTATAAAACTATACACCTGGAAAAAAATTTCTTTTTCAAAAATGAAAATAAAACAAAGATACTACCAGACAATGAAAGCTAAAATATTCATCACTAGAGGACCTATCTTAAAGGAACTTCTCAAAGATGTACTTTAGGCAAAATGGAGGGTGATCCCAGGTGTAAGAGCTGATATACAAAAAAGAATTTAAAAAAATTTAAGTATTCACTAAGCAGAAAATGACTATAAAAATAATTACATCTTCAGGTACAGACAACGCAAAAGAGAATTAAAATGTGTGGCAACAATAGTATACAAGTGGGAAGATAAAGATCCTAAGGTCTTTGTATTATCTAGGAAGAAGTCATAGTAAGGTTACCTTTATACAATTCTACTAAGTAAGCGTGCAACATTTCTAAAGCAATCAATAATATAAAGAAAACAGAGTGCTTAATTTTCAATGAGTGGGAAAAAATTAAATAAAATTATGAGAGAAGGCAGAAAAGAACATAGGAACATAGAATGAATAGGATAAATAGAATACCACAAAATAAGATACAGACTTAAATCTAAACTTGCCAGTAATTTCTTTAAACAAAAATGAGCTAAATGCCTAGTTAAAAGACAAAGATTATCATACCGGATGCTGTGGTTTACAGTGTGTCCCCTAAGATGTTCATGTCCTGACGGCAGTGACTGTGGTCTTATTTGGAAATAAGGTGTTGGCGCATGATCAAGTTAAGCTGAGGCCATTAAAGTGGACCCTAATCCAATATGACTGTTGTTCTTATAAAAAGGGAAAATTCAAACACAGAGACAGACAGACAGAGGATAGATGGGAAGACACCGGGAGAGCACTGTCTATGGAGCCAAGGAATGCCGGAGGCCACCAGAAGAAGGTAAGAGAAAGGCCTGGGACAGGTTCTCCCTCACGGCCCTAGAAGGAACCAACCCTGCCAACAGACTCGGTCTCAGCCTGGCCTCCAGAACTGTGAAACAATAAATTCCTATTACTACCAGTCTGTTTGTTTATGTTGTTGTTGTTACAGCAGCCCTAGGAAACTAATATACCAGATTTAAAAAAAAAAATCATGTTCTTCCTTCTTTCTCTACTCCAGCCTACTCGGTAAGGACAGCTTTGTCCATAACCCTGCCTGTAGTTTTTCTTAGGGGTATATTCCTCCTTTAGACTTGCTCTTTTTTTATGTACAAAACTCCCTCAGGGTTCTGAGGAGCTGCTGTGTGAAACAAGAGTTGGGAAAAATTGAATACCTCTCAGTGTTTAACCTCACTCAGTCTTTAGTCTAAAAGCCTGCTTGTTGGAAATGCAAATCAGCTCCAACAAGATGCAGCCATGGCCTAATTCCATTCCTATGAGTCAACCTGTTTCTGGGTCTACTCATACCTTCTTCTTCCTACATCTAGGGGAGAGATTAATCACCCACCCAAAGGAAAGAGGGGCCAGACTTCTTTGGCATTGAGACCCACTTGGACAACATGGCCCCCCCCCAGGCAAATCTGAGAGCCTCTCTGAAAGATCTTTCATTAAAACATCCCTAGGAAAGTAAATTGCCCCAATACAGTATACTGCCTGCATCACAACAAAGATATTTGGATGTGGGAGTGGAATGGTCCAGCGCCCTACTGCTTCCAGAGGTGCAAATGGGGTGGGGGTAGGGTGTGAATGCTGGAGCTTTTCCCCCACCAACGCTGTGTTGGGTTCAGATTCTCCTCTGGGCCCTGGGAGGGCTGAAACCGGTCAGGTGCAGCAGGTGGACAAGGGCTGGAAGATGAAGGAGGGTTCACTGCTGCTCCACCTGAGGTAGGGCTGGGAAGAATTGATTCATTTCCTCCTGACACAGGAGAGCCACAAGAGGAGACAATGAAGCCGGTATTCCATGGGTATTCAGAGAAAGAAAGAAGAAAAAGAAAAACCAAAAAATCTCATCATTGGATAAAGTGGACTTCAAAAAACTAGATCTATCTGTGAGGATTATTCAATGGAATCCTGTCCATTGTGTCTACAACCTTTAGGAGGGACTGCACATTCCAAGGAGTGCTTGGTATGACTGGGTTTCTTACAGAAGCTGGTGAAGGGGCCAAGTTCGATGTATCAGCAGGCATGAGGCCAAAGCTGTCAGCCCTGCAGATGAAGAGGAGACATGGGACACCATGGGACACCCAGTTATAAGCATCTGTGCACAGCAGAACTCAGAACAGAGGGAGCTGGAACCAGTTTATATGAGTCCAATGAGATGATTATTAGATTTTCAGGAATATTGCAAGTTGATTGTTAAACACAGCCATTATTAAAAATTAATGTATATATACTTAGAATATTAACTAAAGTATATTAAAAACAAAAGCAATAGATACTCAAACTCATTTTCCAATTTTTCTACTATTGCACCTATCTGTATGAAACTACAGAAATACAGGTGCAAGGTTATATTCCTGCACATCTCTTCACAAAATCATGCTCAGAGATGTTACATTATTGACTCAAAATTGACCATATTAGGAATATTTAGACCTTGGAAATTAGCAAATGCTACAAATTAGGTCTGGATATTTTATTTTACTGATTTATAGATTTAAGAATTGTAGGGCCAGTAGCTGTGGCCATCATCATAACCGCCTGACCCGTGCAGGTTCACATTTAATCCAGATCGATCATAAAGAAACAGTGGAGCCAAAAACTGGTGAGCCATCTCTTTATTCCCGCTCACAACTGGTGGGCGAGAAAAATACACAGAGTGGGAAAACACTTCCCTTTCCATTCAGGGCTTCCAAAGCCACTGACCTTTTCTGGTTTTTTCCTAGAATCAAAGACCCTCACTAGTCTTATTTACCTCTGTTCCCCATCTCCTTCTCCTGCACAAACTGGCTTCTCCTTCAGCATTCCACCATTTTGGCTGGCTCCTCTCCTCCACATGGCCTCCCAGCCCTGCTATAACATGGGCTCCTCTTCCTACAACAACGTGGTCTCCTCTCCTCCTACACACATTAGCATAACCAAGCCCCTCCCCAGGCATGAAGGTAATTAATATTATCACCTAGGTGATGGCCATCCATGTGGGCAGCGCCATCTTTAACAAAGTGAGCATAAAATAAATTATCTGCCCAACAAGAATGTATTGAAAACACAGATTAAACTTAAAAGTATGTCTTGTCTATAGCCAGTACACTGTAAATAGCACAAAAAACTGAAATATATTTGAGCTCAAAATTATTATCCAATTCAGCAAAGATGTCATTTACATCAGTGGTCTCCAACCTTTTTTGAGCCTCGGACCGGTTTAATGTCAGAAAATATTTTCACGGACCGGCCTTCAGGGTGGGATGGATAAATGTATCACGTGACCGAGACAAGCATCAAGAGTGAGTCTTAGATGTAACAGAGGGAATCTGGTCATTGTTTAAAAATAAAACATTGTTCAGACTTAAATATAAATAAAACAGAAATAATGTAAGTTATTTATTCTTTCTCTGTGGACCGGTACCAAATGGCCCACGGACCGGTACCAGTCTGCGGCCCGGGGGTTGGGGACCACTGATTTACATCCTTGACAGATGAAAGAAGTTCCAACATACAATTTCACTGTTTATGTTTGTCCTACTCTTTAACACCACTGAAAATATCAACTAACGTTCACGTGGGAGCTACACTCAAAATGCTGGAAAAATTTACCAACTAAAACTGCCCCTGACCTACTGCTGAGCCTCACCCCTGACTCCTGCTCCATCCAGCCCTGGGGTTGGGGGTCGAGGGCAACAGAAGTCTAAAGAAGAAATGGTCCCTGTCCTCGGTGCTTACACTGTCCAGGCAGAGGGAAGTTGTTAGGTATACTTTTTTCCTTTGCCTACTACTAAGCTACAGTTAGTGTTCATATGTATGATTCTAAGGCAGTATAAGAGCTAGATAACCAAAGAAGCATTGAAGCCAATTCAACATTTTTGATGAAAACACATTTTAGAAAAAAGCTTTAAGCAAATGATGAAACAAACAAAACCCTCTCTTCTTAAGTTTGAACATTCTCGTAATTGAGATTTTTGTGAACTTGACCTATCACACAGTGCCAAGAACACATACTTTATGAGGGTGGGAATAAAGATGGCAATAAGAAAAGGGGAACAAAACAGAATGTGTGTTTACTCATGTTCATTATAAAATTTATTTTTAAAAGTAAAATTTCTAGTAACTGGAACATGTTTCTTTAAGTACTTAGCTGAAGCTACTGGTTACTACCAAATATCCATACTCCCTATTCCATAATTGAATCCCTGAATTTTAGCCTCATCACTGGTCACCCAGCACTACGTTGTCCCGTCTCCGCTGGGAATGAGTGTAGCCAAGGGATGACATTCTGGCCAGCAAGATGCAAGTGTAAGGGGTGTATGCAACTTTGAGGTCTGGGCCCCCAAAGGGGAAATCCATGCCTCCACTGGCTCTGTCCCCAAACTGCTGGCTGGACTGGGGGGGGGGGTGAATGAGAGGAGCCCTTTTAGAGCTTGAGGTAGAAAGTTTGGGTTAAGACAACAGAGCAGCAATGTAGAAGCAGCCTGGGTTCCCGACACCATCACACCATCGTAGCACCACCAGATGACCTCCCCACACTTTAACATGAGAGAGAAATTAATAGTTTCTATCGTCTTTAAACCACCATTACAGCAGCTGACTTTGTATCCTGAACACTATAATTACCAACATTTTAGAATATTTTAACCATTCTAAAAAATATCCACAATGAAACTCTTCCTAGAACATGTCACATTTTTCTTAACTCATTAAGCAGAAAAGACAGAACAGAATTTACTCTTTTTTAAATCAGAAGTTTAATTACTATTCTGAACAATAACACAAAGAGATTGCGGCGCTGAGGGCTGCTGGCCGGCAGTAGGTGGCCTTGGGCCACGGGGCTGGATTGATTCCTGCCTAATTCCAGCAGTTTTTCCGACTTCCTATCAAAACACCAAGGACCAAATAAAATACACATAAGGTGCTTTGACTTAGAGCCTCAAACACAAGAGTGTGCAAAAAAGGTTACATATTATTGCTATTACTATTAATTATTATTATTGTTATTATTATTATTACGTATTGGGGACAAATAGCTATTTTTAAAATCCAGTACTTTTTTTCCCCTGATTCAGAATTTTAATCATAAAGACAAAAAAAACTTGAAAGTCCCATTATGTGGCGACATTAAGTCATCTGTGTCCAGAGAATGGGTCCTCTCTGGTGCAGACCCTTTTCCTTAATCTCTTTAAAGACTTCAAGTGGTCTTTTTAGTCGTGTAATCTACCTGTTGACCTTAGGGAGCCTCTGAACGAAGGACCTAAACCAATAGCAGATGCTGCAAACTGAGATGTGGAGATTCTATCTGATAATGGAGAAGACTCTTTTCATGACACAGCCCTTCAGAGAAAATATAATGTTAAGAGGTGTTTGCTTCCTTTGACCCGGGCGGGAAGAGGGCATCAGGCCGCAGAATGATGCTCGCACAGCAGTGAGTGTGTCCCGCCGTGTGGTTGTCAGCCAGAAAGAGATGGCCAGATGGGCCCCGGGAAGGGCGTGACCTGTACACTCTGGGGCACTGACGTCTGATTGCCAGTTGGACTTTCCCTTTGCTGCCTATAACTCACCATGTTAGTGTCTAGACTTCGAGAAGGGTTAAATGTCACAGCCTGTGTTAGCCATCTTAAAGGAGAAGGCTGTTTACTACTTGGACCGGAGGGAGCGTCTACATGTACAGGAGCACTGTGATTGATGGAGCAGCTCGGGACAGCACCAGGCAAGAAGTGACAAGCATCAATCAGCAGAGACCTGTGATATAGTCAGCACAACCACACATTCTTGGAATCTCCTGGGGATGAGTCTGCCAAAGGCTCAAACGCTTATTTTATTAGGAAACACTTATTTTTATTTGTTAGTATAAATATATCATAATGTTATTATTGATATGACTAAATTATGTTAATATTTTATAATATTAATAGTATTGTATATTTTATCATTCCATATTATTAGTATATTATCATATAATTATGATGATGATGATTATTATCCCCTCAGTGACCAGCTGTGTGTGTAATCTTCTCTCCCAATATATCTTCCCCTTCAAATCTGAAGCTGTCAATAAACTGCCTTAATCAAGCTTGTAAGAAATGTGTCCGCAGTAAAGGTAAACAAACTCTGACGGAGGCTTGAAAACAATTTCTTAGTAATAAAATATGGGATCTTTAAAAGTAGACCAAGTAATATTTTATTTTGCTTGCTCAGTATTTTTAAACAACTTCTGGTTCCCCAGCTGTGTCCCGGATTGTTAAAATTGCCAAATCAGTGGTAATTTGGTAAATGGAATGAAACAGTACAGTTTCCTTGCCGGCTTCTCTACAATTAAAACTCTTTTGTTAATGGAAAATGGGGCTTTGGGTCAGAGAAACCGTCAAAATAAAACTAGAGAGACTTAATAATTTGCCAACTTTATTTTGCCAAGTAGGACTTTTTAAAAATTAGCAAATCCTGACAATATATGACACAATAACAAAAAATAAACATTAACACTAAACTAGTAGGAAGCAGATATTTCAGGGGGAAAAAGCCTAATCCTTTAAATGGAATTATTTTAGTTTTATGAAGACTTTCAAATGCTTCTTGTTTTTCTCATGGTGTTAGTGGGTCAGAACTTCATGTAGACTGGCACCTGGTTTGGAGCCATCCTTCTAGAATGCTTGGGGAGCTGGATGGGGGCTGCTGGCCTGAAATAACTCCCACACATTTCCCATATACATGGGAGGTGGACTCAAGGAAGGGCCGTGGCCAGTTGTCCCCAGAAAAGAAACCCTGTGAGGCGAGGGTGTGGGACCTGCTCGCTTTGTGAGGCCCCGCCTGTCCTGCTAAGCACCCCAAAGCTTCCTTCCTGCCCTGGGGTGTTTCTGAATGTTTGGAACACTAAAAACTGCCCTTTGTAAGAAACAGGGAAATTGCAAAGTCGGGTTCATTCCACAGAATGAATTTCCATTTTTCCTGGCCCCAGAAATGCTGTGTCCATCAGTAATTTTCATTCCTGGGTCACAGCTCCCAGGGGAGTAGGAGAAAGGCCAAACAGAAGAGAAAAGTGTTCAGTGTGTTTCTTCAGCTCCTGGATTTGCTCCCTGGCTCTACAAATAGAAAGGCTGCCCGGCTCCAGCCTTCCAGATGCAATTCCCAGACCCAGGCGACTGTGCAGGTAGCTGAGAGACACTATTCTGAAGCTGCCATGCCCATGAGGAAAAAAGAGGCTTTCTTTGTTAGAAAAAATAACCAGCAGCAAAAGACTTTACTAAAAACTTTTACTAAAACCAACAACCCCAAATAACTTTGAGTCACTCTCCCCCCCATCCGCCGCTTGTATTTTCCAGCAGTTCGAAGCACTGCAGAGAACCGAAAGGATAAAGGCTGAATTCATAAGCAGTTCTTCTGGAAGCTTTGTCTTACTGCTGACCTGCAATCATTTCCATACATTTTCCTAAATCCATGGGAGTTAATTGCCAATTTGCATTTTGGTTTGAGCATTCAGATCTCAAGATGGAAACATAAGCTCTTTATTTCTAGACAAGCAAATGAAGGACAACTTCTGAAGCTCATTCTAATGCCTGAAAGGCTGTGGACAACAGACTCAGTCTTTCCTCTCCAGTAATGTCTTCAAAAACATCTTAGAGGAGAAGTAATCCTGGGGTCTGGGTTGCTTTATGTGACTGTACTTACATTGGAGAATTCATTCCCCACCCACCAACCTTGCCAAATCACTACTTCTTAAAGGGGACATGGGATTTTAATTTTGCCTGATATGTCTTCTTGGAGCCAAACTTCTTGTCAGCACCTTTCATAAGCAGGAAACTATGAATTAATGCCCAGCATTTTCAGGATGAGTCCCCTTATTGAGGTGTATTTGGGGAAACTCTTTTATATCCTTTGACTTTAGCCTGTTTGCACTATTAATTTAAACGTCTCAGGAACATCATCTGCTTCTACTAAAATAAATGACGAATGAGTTCTGGAAAGTGATTTTGAGAGCTGCCCCAAAAGGCACAGTCAAGGGAAAGTTTAGTGTCTGAAACATTAATTTAGATGCGAAGTTGAATAATGTGTGTTTACTTCTGACCCTAAAATCTGCTTGCCTTACAACTTTCCCCATCTGGTGTGATTTGCTTTCTCCACTTGTAAAAATGCATATAGACAGCAACAGCATGCATTGTGTGCCACGTGGTCACAATGAGGCCACATCCATCACAATCTCCATTGACAGAAACGTATTGAACCTGTCTTTGCCCAGCTCCCAGCCTGTCCTCACATTCTGCAGGGGAGTTCTGCCCAAGTACCCGAGCCCCAACCCAACACCATATTGAAGAAAGAAGACGATGGAGCCGTACCTTGTACCCGGGTTTCCGCCCTCTTTTCTTTGGGATCTTCACTGCTGGTAAAGAACCAGCTGAAGCAGAATAAAGGTTATGAACTGCCATCTTCACAGGTGTTGAGTGAAGTGGGGGTCGGCCTCGCTTTCTCCCAGGGATCCTCTGGGACTGCATTTCTGCTGGTGCCAGTCTTACAGAAGGAAGTGACAAATCACTCACAGGCAGAAGAGGTGCTAAGAATTAGTCCAGACACAAAGCAAAACAAAAAACAAAAGTGTTTGTTTGGTTTGCAAAACAAACATGGTGATTTTGGCCATAAAATACTCCTTATTGGAGGGGAAGATTATATATGAAAGAGCCAGGCACCACTAGGAGCTCTGATAGTGCTGTTGAGCTCCCAGTATAATTTCAAGGATAGCCAATTTCCATGGGACTGTAGTCTAGCAGGAAGACCCTGGCTTAGGGGGAGAGGACAACAGATTCCCAGCTCCAAACACAACTGATAGTGTCACCAGTAACAAAACAATTTTATCTATCTGTGCCTCAATTTCCCCAGTCAGTTCAACTTTGAATTGATATAGTAATAGTATTAAATAAAGACAACTAGGCCTGACCTGTGGTGGCGCAGTGGATAAAGTGTTGACCTGGAAATGCTGAGGTCGCCGGTTTGAAACCCTGGGCTTGCCTGGCCAAGGCACATATGGGAGTTGATGCTTCTAGCTCCTCCCCCTGTCTTTCTCTCCTCTCTCTCTCTCTCCTCTCTAAAATGAATAAAAAAAGAATGAATATTAAAATATTAAAAAATAATAATAATAAAGACAACTATTCTCTCATACTCACTCCTATCCCTTTAGTTGGGTTATAAATTGTTGTGACCTTTTTTCCCATGAAAAACCGTTAACAGTACAAATCAATTATATTAAAGTCAATTATGTCCCTCAATCTAATTGTGGAAGAGATTTACATACAGAAATGTTTATTTTAACATGATTTAGAATTGCAAAAATAAAATGAATATAGCCAAATAATAAGCAATAGGGGAACAGTTGACTTATCTACAGAATAAAACAATCAAGTAGTTAAAAGCTTTAAAAAATACTCTTAATAACATGAGGTTGAGTGGAAAAGCATCAAACAAATTGCACATAAAAGTGATCTCAATTATGCAAAAATGTATATGGTGAAAGAGTAGAAGGAAATGTGGTAAAATGTTACCAATGGCAAAGACGGTGGGACTCTGGGTAACTGTTCGCCATGTACAAATCCTTTCTTCCAAGCAGATATCTGACGTTCTAAAGTACTTTTGGCATTAAAAATACTAATAATAAGGCCCTGGCCAGTTGGCTCAGTGGTAGAGCATTAGCCTGGCGTGCGGGAGTCCCAGGTTTGATTCCCAGCCAGGGCACACAGGAGAAGCGCCCATCTGCTTCTCCACCCCTCTCCCTCTCCTTCCTCTCTGTCTCTTTCTTCCCCTTCTGCAGCCAAGGCTCCATTGGAGCAAAGTTGGCCTGGGCGCTGAGGATGGCTCCCATGGCCTCTGCCTCAGGAGCTAGAATGGCCCTGGTTGCAGCAGAGCAATGCCCCAGATGGGCAGAGCATCACCCCCTGGTGGGCATGCTGGGTGGATCCCGGTCTGGCACATGCGGGAGTCTGTCTGACTGCCTCCTCGTTTCCAACTTGAGAAAAAAAAATACTAGTAATAATTTTCTCGAGTAGAGTTGGTCAAAACTTTCAGCAAAAACTAGTTGATTAATGTCCCCAAACCAGAGAATATAGCCAGTACCATGAACTCAGGGATCAGATTTCCTGGAATGTTTAGGAACGTGACAAATGATATAGAGCTTTGACTTTAATTCAGGGGTGATGATAGGTAATAAAATTAATTTCTGAGAATTAATGGTACTTAACAGTGGAAATGAGAGGTTCTTGTTCAAAAGCCTGCAGAGAGAGTTGGGAAGGATGATAGAAGCAGTTCTTATGTCCTGATATGAGCGGTACTTCAAGGGCTAGACTGCTTTGCTCAAGGAAGAAAATAGCAAATAGTGGGAAGTCTTAAAAACATGACAGAGGACATTTGGGGCATTCTTTATAGATGTAAGTTTACTTCAATAATTGGATAGTAAAAATATTCTATCAAAAATCTTGATTGTTCTTGGAAATATCATACCTAATAAATAGAGTTTTAAAGCGTCGATTTATTTATCGATTGCCTTGTTAAATAGTTCAGATAGTTGTTGAGGATAACCATTTTCCCTGTTCTTGTCATTTTAAGAGAAATACCGTATCTCACTTATTCTAAGTTGCATGTTTTTCACACATTAACACCTTTGATATTAGGGTACACCATACAGCACTGTAAGCACATTGGAACCCCACAAGGAACATTTTTACTTCTTTATCGTACATAAAATAATGATGTATGATATAATCAGAGTCAAGGAATTATAATCAGTGAAGATAAACCCATTAACATGTACACTAAGAACATTATTCTGTTTCTGGACTTTATGTCTGTACTTTGCAATGTCAACAAATATCTAAAATATTCACTTTCAAAATAAAGACATCCAAAAACATCGAAGAACCACCAAAATTTTTCCAATTAGATTTTTGCTACATAAAACTTTTTTTTTTTTTTTTTGCAAGAGAGAGAGAGAACAAGAGAGACAGGAAAGGAGATGAGAAGCATCAACTCATAGTTGTTCACTGATTACTTCTCACACATGCCTTGACCAGGGTCTCCAGCTGAGCCTGTGACCCCTTGCTCAATCCAGCAACCTTGAATTCAAACCAACAACCTTGGGCTTCAAGCCAGTGACCTTAGAATCATTTCAATGATCCTATGTTCAAGCCAGCAAACCTGAGCTCATGCCAGCAACCTCGGGGTCTCAAACTTGGGTCCTCAGTGTCCCGGGTCAACACTCTATCCACTGCGCCACCACGAGTCAGGCTGCTCTGTAAAACTTGGTCCGAGTTCCACTTTGAGCTGTCATGATCAAGTTGTTCCTTCTTCATTATTGTTTATCTTTACAGACTTTGGAAACAGGAATTTTCTTAGTCTGTGGCATGTTTGTCTACATTTCTACTTTGCCTTTACTAAGGAGGCCAGCAATGTTAACATCAAGATCAAAAGTCAACAAGGGAAACCCATGATCAGAGTTGGCACTGAAACTCAAGCCCTCTTGAAGGGTCAGGTGCTGCGTCCCTTCCCTGCTGATTGGGACACTGCTGAGATTATTCTCTCACAAAACTCTTTTTTGTTGAATAGATTTTGAAGAGTAAAGGAAAGACAACTAATTAGCATATTATCTTAAAAATTTGTACCACTCAAAATTACACTTAACTATCCCAAAATTTCTCAACATGTCAGAAAAATATTTCTTTGCAAAAAGTGTCATCTTTTAAACTGGGTTTTCTCTTGTCCTACTTTCCTCTCCTTACTGAGAGGAAAAACCTTGTGCTCCTTTTCATTTCCTTCCATAGAAGCACATCCATCTTAGAAGTATGAAGGACCTTCCCACATAACATAATCCAATCAACAAATCTTACACTGATAGAACAGCAATGAACCATTGTTATTGGTGGCATGCTAGGTACCTCAACAATCGTGGGATATTTAGAGATAGGAAGTCTTCCCACAGTCTCTTCCATTCACACCTGAATGATTACATAATTCATCCATTACTCAGGAAGGTAGTATTTCCCATTTCCTTGTCACAAATAAATACTATTTTAATACACAAACAAATCAGTGGTGGAATTAAAATAATTTAATTAACAACTGGCTTTTTGCCCTAATGACCATTGTAAGTATAAAAAAAGATATGCTGAAAGGTAGTTTATTATTCCATACATTTAATACTTGAAGAAAACAATAAAAGAGGTATACAAAACTAGATTATAAGAAAGAGTTTTAAAATATTAATGAAAAAATATTAAATAATAGCTGACAACAATACAAGTTGTCACCCCCTGGTTGTTTGACACTTTTTCTCTTTATGTTATATGTTTGTTTACTGAAGTAACAAACATGAGGAAATTAAAATGCAGTATTTCATCAAAGGTATAATGACTTTTATGAAGTAAATAAATAAATGTTGCAAGCATAATTCCATCAAATATTTTTCACCTATGGATGGAATGAACATTCTTACGGGCACTTAGAATACGCTATTGTGCAGATAAATGCTAAAAAAGAGTAAGGAATGTAAATTTGTGATTTCCACATTGGGCGGCTGCCCACGTGCCCACCTTAGAGAGAACCCTGATTATAAGTGCCATTTTATCAACCAGTTCACAGAACTCAACAAAAAATTAGGTATCGGTTCTGCCAAACTGGTGCAAATCAGCTGAATCCCACCACTGAAATAAATATAATTGTAAGTAACAAGCTAGAAGGCTTAAAATTGAAAAAGTTATTTTAACCATAGGAATTTGCTGTCTTCTTGGAATAGTTTTAAAGAGTTAGAAAAGATGGTGGCAAAAGTTCAGGATCCCCTAAAACCTCCCTTTCCAAAACTATGACATGAACAACAAGAAAAGTAAAAATAGTAAAGGCCAATACTGAAAATAAGGAAGAGTCCTTATTCTTGGAATTGTGAAATGTAGTGGAAACAAAACAGATAAAAAAAATTTTAAAGAGAACACAACTATGGAAGATAATGACAATTTAACAAATGTTTAAAGAAAAGGTCAAAGCCACCCTGGTGGGATAACTTATTTGGTTAAAGCAGGGGTCCCCAAACTTTTTACACAGAGGGCCAGTTCACTGTCCCTCAGACCATTGGAGGGCCGGACTATAAAAAAAACTATGAACAAATCCCTATGCACACTGCACATATCTTATTTTAAAGTAAAAAAACAAATACAATATTTAAAATAAAGAAAAAGTACATTTAAATCAACAAACTGACCAGTATTTCAATGGGAACTATGCTCCTCTCACTGACCACCAATGAAAGAGGTGCCCCTTCCAGAAGTGCTGCGGGGGCTGGATAAATGGCCTCAGGGGGCCACATGCAGCCTGTGGGCCGTAGTTTGGGGACCCCTGGGTTAAAGTGCCATCCTGATACACAAACATTGTTGGTTCAATCTTCAGTCAGGGAACATACAGAAATCAATCAATGTTTCTGTTTCTCTCTCTCTCAAATCAATAAATCAAAACAAAAAAATTTTTTAAAGAGAATGTCAAAATCAATAGAAAAGGAAAATACTCAAAGATATATTAAGAGGTTGTCTTCTAGAATGAATAGGTTCTTCATGTCTTAAGAAAATTTCTTTTAAAATGAATAGCAATAAATTCTAATGAAATAAAATACAAAGGCAATAGGAAAAAAATCTCTAAGAATTTAAGCAGAATAAATAGATCATTAACAATGGGAAAAATAAGCGGGCTAATTTTCTTTAGCACCATTCACCAGAAGATATGTGATCACCATGATGACCTTTCTTTTCAGATATTTACCAGTAGTTTCCACACTGACACTCACCACATGGTCTTTGCATTTGTGGCTCTCTGTGATTGTTTTGCTCTTTCTTTCTTCTTCTTCTTCTTTTTTTGTGTGACAGAGACAGAGAGAGGGACAGATAGGGACAGACAGACAGGAAGAGAGAGAGATGAGAAGCATCACTTCTTCATTGCAGCACTTTAGTTGTTCATTGATTGCTTTCTCTTATGTGCCTTGACCAGGGGGCTACAGCAGAGTAAATGACCCCTTGCTCAAGCCAGCAACCTTGGGCTCAAGCCAGCGACCATGAGGTCATGTCCATGATTACACACTCAAGCCAGCAACCCCACACTCAAGTCAGATGAGCCCTTGCTCAAGCTGGCGACCTTGGGGTTTTGAACCTGGGTCCTCTGTGTCACAGTCTAATGCTCTATTCACTGTGCCACTGACTGGTCAGGTATTATGCTCTTTCTACCCTTTGGTTTACTTCTTTCATTCTTCAACAGTTAGCTCATTCCACTGAGCTCTCATTAGTGTTTCTAAAATAAGAGTTCCTCAGTTGTGAGAACCCACTGTGTAAGCAGCATCAAGCAAGGAGTCTGGACAAGGGAAGCTGATGGGAACATGAGGATTATATCACTTGCTGTGCCTCTGACCTAGGAGTTGATTGTCTTCTACCAACAGTGATGACATTATGGCAAGTTAGCTTGTTTGTTTGCAGAGCATAAAACCTCAGATCCTTTACAGCTCTTCATATAGATTTAATAAGTAGAACGACTTACATAAAAAACAAAGGACCTTAAAAAAATTCTACTTGTGGAAGAGAAAATGGTGATGGAGTAGGCAGACGTTACAACTCTTACTTTCCTGAACCAGAGTGGATTACAACTTAACTTAGGAACAATCATCTTGAAAAACCAACTTTGGAATAAACTAAGAGGAATCTATAACCAAGCCTCACCAAAGAAACCACACTGAACTGGTAGGAAGGGCAGAGACACGGAAAAGGCTGCCCCGCTCCCAGGAGTGAAAGGCAGCCCAGAGGATCTCTCATGGTGGGGTGGGTTGCTGGGAGAGTTGTGGGTCCTCAACCCCAGGACCAGAACCCCAACCTGGAACCCCAGAGACTAGAGGAGGTATACAGACAGTAGTTAACTGAAAGAAGAGCCAGGTTACTGTTTGCAAGAGGGAGACAGAACTCTCAGATCCAGGCTCCATCTTTAAAAGACCATACAGAAAACCTCATTCACAGCCACTTACCCGGGGTTCCAGGAACAGGGAGCGCCGAGAGGACTGGAGTTGCGAGAGGAGAGTGTAGTCTTGGGGGCACAGGGAGAGACTGTGGGGGAAAGCCACTCTGACCCCTGTGCTGGGTCACTCCCTAAACCTAAAGTGGCCATTTTTCCTGGGAGAACCAATGCCAGCAAAGGGAAGCAATTACCCCACCCACCAGAGGCTCTCCTGCTCCAGTCAGTGCAGAGAGTCAATTAGAAACAGGGGGTGCATCAGTGACACAGGTTTTGAGTGCTAAGGTCTGGGCTACACTGCCCCTCAAACTGCTGAGTACCCTCTGAAGGGCAGGAGGGCCTGGCTGCAGTGGTGGCCACAGTGCTTGGCTCGTGCAGTGGCGGTGGGGGGCGAAGCCCTGTGAGGCGGCCCATGCACCCGCAGGGCAGCCAGAGATGCAGCTCACGAGCCCACATGGTGTCTGGCAGTGCCGGTGCCCAAGTGCCCAAGGAAGCAGCAGTAGTGGTGGCAGTGGGCCAGCAGAAAGACCACATCTTGGGAATAGAGAGGCCACACACACTAGCCAAGAGTAGATAAAAACCAGCCTTGGAGTGCAGCTGATATTTACAGCAGTATCTGGACCCATGAGGCAGCCACAAATTCTGGATCTCTTGTAGCTCCAAGAAGGTTGCTAAAGACCAGTCATAAGCAGTGACCCTCACTGGTCTGTGCCAGGTTCCGGCCAGGGAGTTCCAGGGCTGGTACATCAGAGGCCAGATACAGAGAGCATTATCTCAGGACCTAACAATCCTAGTTAGAGTGGTATCTTAAGGGAGGGCTCCTCACACCTGACCCAGCTAAGGCATAGAAAATGCTGATACAAATAGCAAAAAGAGCAGTAGCAGCAGACAAGTAGCCCACAGAAGATTACAAACAATAGCTGAGGCCAACCCAAGAAGATCTAGAAACAACACAACGGAAAGATGGAGGTAAACAACACCAACCAGGAGCTACACAAACAGCACATCCAAAGAAGCAGTCTATATAGAGACAAAATGAGAAGACAGAGAAGTGCAATCCAGATGAATCAACAAGAGAAATCCCCAGAAAAAGAACTGAATGAGATGAAAATAACCAAGATACCAGATGCAGAGTTTAGAATAATGATTTTTAGGATGCTCAAGGATCTTAGAGCAACAATAGACGGACATAATGAGCACCTAATTAAAGAGATAACAAGTACCAAAAAGGACATTGAAATCTTAAAAAAGAATCAGACAGAAATGACAAATACAATATCAGAAATGAAGACTACACTAGGAGGAATTGAAAGCAGCCTAGATGAAGCAGAGGATTGAATCAGCAATTTAGAGGACAAGATAAACGAAAGTACAGAAGCAGAACAGCAAAAAGAAAAGAGGATCAAAAAGTCTGAGGAAACTCTGAGAGCTCTGTGACAACATGAAGAGAAACAACATCCACATAATAGGGGTTCCTGAAGGAGAAGACAAAGAACAAGGGATAGAGAATCTGATTGAATAAATCATAGCTGGAAAATTTCCCTAAATTGATGGAGGAAAAAGTCACACAAGTTCAAGAAGCAAAGAGAATCCAATTAAAGAGAAACCCAAAGAGACCTACACCAAGACACATCATAATTAAAATACCAAAGCTAAGAGATAAAGAAAGAATACTAAAAGCTGCAAGAGAAAAGCAGACAATCACCTACAAAAAAGCCCCCATCAATGTGACATTCAACTTTTCAACAGAAACACTTGAAGCCAGAAGGGAATAGCAAGAAATATTCGAAGTAATGCAGAACAAGAGCCTGCAACCAAGACTTCTTTATCCAGCAAGGCTATTGTTTAAAATTGAAGAAGAAATAAAAAGCTTCCCCTCCCCCAAAAAAACCCTCAAGGAATTTATTACAACCAAACCAATGCTGCAAGAAATGTTAAGTGGCCTGTTCTAAACAGAACAAAAGGGGGGAAAATCTAGTAAAAGAGGAATGTAGATTTAAAGAATAAAATGGCAATAAACAACTACATATCAATAATAACCTTAAATGTAAATGGATTAAATGACCCAATCAAAAGACATAGGATAGCTGCATGGATAAGAAAATAGGACCTGTATATATGCTGTCTACAAGAGACTCATCTCAAAACAAAAGATACACATACACTGAAGGTGAAGGGATGGAAAAAAAACATTTAATGCAAATGGAAATGAAAACAAAGCTGGGTAGCAATACTTATATCAGACAAAATAGACTTTAAAACAAAGGCTATCATAAAGGATAAAGAAGATCACTACATAATGATAAAGGGAGCAATCCAACAGGAAGATATAACCATTATAAATATCTATGTACCTAATATAGGGGCAGCTAAATATATAAAGCAGATTTTGATGGACATAAAGGGCAAGATGAATAGCAATACTATAATAGTAGGAGATTTTAATACTCCACTAACATTAATGGATAGATCCTCCAGACAGAATATTAACAAAGAAACAGCAGCCTTAAATGACACACTAGATCAACTGGATTTAATATATATTATCAGAACCTTTCACCACAAAGCAGCAGAATATACTGTACATTCTTTTCAAGTGCTCATGGTACATTCTTTAGAATAGACCACATGTTAGGACACAAAACAAGTCTCAATAAATTTAAGAAGATTGGAATCATATCAAGTATTTTCTCTGATCACAATGGCATGAAACTAGAAATCAACCACAACAGAAAAACTAAAAAACATTCAAACACTTGGAGACTAAATACCATGTTATTAAATTATAAATGGGTTAACAATGAGATCAAGGAAGAAAATCAAAACTTTCCTTAAATGAATGATAATGATCATACAACAACTCAAATTTTATGGGACACAGCAAAAGTAGTCCTGAGAGAAAAGTTTATAGCATTACAGGCATACCTTAAGAAGCTAGGAAAAGCTCAAATAAACAACTTAACCCTGCATCTAAAAGAACTAGAAAAAGAACAGCAAGTAAAGCCCAGAGGTAGTAGAAGGAAGGAAATAATAAAGATCAGAGTGGAAATAAATGACATAGAGGCTAAAAAAAAAATACAGAGGATCAGTGAAACCAAGAACTGGTTATTTGAAAAGGTAAACAAGATTAATGAACCTTTAACCAGACTCACCATGAAAAAAAATGAGAGAACTCAAATAAATAAAATTAGAAATGAGGGTGGAGAAGTAACAACTGACACAGCAGAAATACAAAGGATTGTAAGAAAATACTATGAAGAACTGTATGCCAAAAAATTAGACAGCCTAGGTGAAATGGACAAATTCCTTGAAACATATAAATAACACTGGAGAACAACTTTTTTTTATTTTCTGTTGCATGAGGTTTTAGAATTGTTTCTATATATTTCTGCATCGCTGATTCCAAATCTGAAATCCGTTTTTGGTGCATGTTCTAGTTTTTATGCAATTTTAATTTCTTTTTGTTACAGTTAATGGCATGCATTGGTTTTTAAATTGGAGTTAAAGGGCAACGACTCTTGGATTGAACATAACCACAAGGCAATTAATGTTTTACAAACATCACTTTTACATCATTGTAGTTGTTTTTAAATGTAAAAAATTATTATCTGATAAAAACATCCTCTTATTTTGTTTTAAGATTGAATCATGGCTTCTACAAGTAGGCGTAAATGTAAGAATAGTCTTGACACCTTCTGTTATATATGTGGCTGTTACACACTTCAGCGTCAAAGGCGCAATATTGCATCATTTGTGGCACGTGCATATATTGCCTATTTTCAAGTTCCCCTTGGCGATCAAGACAAGAATTGGGCTCCTCATATTGTGCGTTATAATTGTGAGGAAATGTTTCATGACTGGACAGAAGGAAAATGCAAAAGAATGCCTTTTGGTATTCCCATGGTTTGGCATGAATCTAAGGACCACAGTCGTGACTTTTATTTCTGTCTGATCCATACAAAGGGTATCAGCTAGAAAAAATGGCATATGATCACATATCCTAATATTCCTTCAGCAATACGACCTATCTCACACTCTGAGGCACTCCCGGTTCCAGTTTTCAATGGTTTTATTTTTTCTAAGGACGAAGAAAGTGAACATGGTGATCAAGTGTATTTTGATAAGATGCATGAGGAAATGGTTGTAGAATCTGAAGGGTCTTATTCTGGTGCCAAGCAGTCATTAACCTCTCAGCAGTTTAGCCAACCCGAATTAAATGACTTAGTAAGAGATTTGGGCATATCAAAGAAAGCAGCTGAGTTATTAGCCTCTAGCCTTCAAGAAGAGAATGTACTTCACCGGTCAGCTAAAGTATCCTATTCAGGAAGCGTGAACAAATTTTTGTGGACTTTTTTTCCGAAGACACTTTGTTTACTGTCATGATATCAGTAGTCTTCTCAACCAGCTAGGTGTTACCACTTACAGTCCAACAGAATGGCAGCTATTTCTTGACAGCTCTAAATGGAGACTGAAATGTGTTCTCCTACACAACAGTAATGTTTATGCAGCAGTTCCAATTGGTTATTCAGCTCATCTGCGAGAAGATTATAATGACATAAAAATTGTCCTCAACTTTCTGAAGTATGGGGAGCATAACTGAATCATTTGTGTGGATCTTAAAATGGTAAGTTTCCTGCTAGGACAACAGAGAGGTTTCACGAAGTATCCTTGCTTTCTGTGTTTGTGGGACAGCTGAATTTGGGGGAAACACTGGACACAGAAGGAGTGGCCAAAACGTGAAGCTCTAGAAGTAGGAATACTAAATATTGTGAATGAACCTGTAGCTAATTGAGACAGGATAATTTTTTCCCCACTTTACATCAAACTTGGCTTAATGAAGCAGTTTGTTCAGGCTTTGAATAGAGAAAGTGAATGCTTTCAATATATTATTTCTGCTTTTCCTGCCTTGTCTTTCGAGAAGATAAAAGCAGGTGTATTCGATGGACCTCAAATTCAAACCCTCATATGTGACGAAGAATTTGCCAGGAAGATGAATAAGGAGGAGAAAACAGCAAGGCAGTCTTTTGTGGCAGTTACAAAGAACTTGCTTGGCAAAAAAAAAAAAATCAGAAAACTATAAACTTCTGGTTCAAAGGATGCTGTTAGCTTTCCATGAGCTGATAGTGATGAGCAGACTACTGCTGGAGCATCAAATGAGATTGTCCTCAACAAGTACACAAACGCAAGAGCTACAAACGCAAATTTTTGCCTGAATAGAATTTAAATGAGTTTTGCGCAAATTTTATGATTAAAATAAGTGTTTTAATATGTTCTATTTTGAAACTGTAGACAAATTCTGATGCAATCATATCTTTTAGTGTATTAGTGTATTTACTGCATTATATAAATTATTATATTTTCACAAAGATGATGCCCAAGAAGACATTCTACTTTATTATGTTAAAAAACTAAATGTTGAAAATTTTACAATGAAAACCTAAAATCTTGAATTGCAAAAAAACTGTAGCTTACAGAGAAAAACTAATGTCAGATTTGAGATCAACACACTCGAATTAGGTAAGAACAAGTGTTTTTGTGGATGCAACAAAAATTTTATTCCCCAGTGTAATCTTTCAAAAATCAATCTGGAAGAATCAGAAAGCCTAAACAGACTGATTACAACAAATGAGATTGAAGCAGTTATCAAAAACCCCCCAACAAATAAAAGCCCTGGGCTAGATGGCTTCACAGGTTAATTCCACCAAATATTTAAAGAACTAACTCCTATCCTTCTCAAGCTATTTCAAAAAATTCAAGAGGAAAGAAGACTTCCAAGCTCCTTTTATGAGGCAAATATAATCCTCATTCCAAAACCAGGCAAAGACAATACAAAGAAAGAAAACTATAGGCCAATATACCTCATGAATTTAGATGTTAAAATTCTCAAGAAAATATTAAAAAACCAAATCCAGCAATACATGAAAAACATCGTACATCACAATCAAGTGGGATTTATTCTGAGGAGGCAAGGCTGGTACAATATTTGCAAATCAATCAATGGGATTCATTATATAAACAAAAGGAAGGAGAAAAATTACATGATAATATTAAGAGATGCAGAAAAAGCATTTGATAAAAGCCAGCACCCACATATGTATGATCAAAACTCTCAGCAAAGTGGTAATACAGGGAACATACTTCAATATGATAAAGGCCATCTATGACAAACCCACAGCCAACATCATAATCAATGGGCAAAATTAAAAGCAATTCCCTTAAGATCAGGAACAAGGCAGGGGTGCCTCCTTTCACCACTCTTATTCAACATAGTTCTGGAATTCCTAGCTACAACAATCAGACTAGAAGAAGAAATAAAAGGCATCCAAATTGTAAAAAAAGAAGTAAAACTATCATTATTTGCAGATGATATGATACTGTACATAGAAAATCCTGAAGTCTCAGTCAAAAAACTACTGGACCTAATAAATGAATTCAGCAAGGTGACAGGATATAAAATTAATATTCAGAAATCAGAGGCATTTTTATACACCAACAATAAAGTGTCTGAAAGAGAAATTAAGAAAACAATCCCCTTCACTATTGCAACAACAATAAAAAAAAATAAAGTACCTAGGAGTAAATTTAACCAAGGAGTTTAAAGACTTGTACTTGGAAAATTATAAAACATTGATTAAAAAAATCAAGGAAGATACAAACAAGTGGAAGCATATACCGTGTTCATGGATAGTAAAAATAAACATCATTAAAATGTCTATATTATCCAAAGCAATTTATAAATAATTCAATGTAATTCCTATTAAAATACCAATGACATACTTCAAAGATATAGAACAAACATTCTAAAAATTTATATGGAACCAAAAAAGAATATGAATAGTCTCAGCAATCTTGAAAAAGAAGAATAAAGTAGGTGGTATCACACTTCCTGATATCAAGTTATACTACAAGGTCACTGTACTCAAAACAGCTTGGTACTGGCATAAGAACAGGCATATAGATCAATGGAACAGAAGAGAGAACCCAGAAATAAACCCACACCTTTATGGACAATTGATATTTGACAAAGGAGGTAAGAGCATACAATGGAGTAAAGATAGTCTCTTTAACAAATGGTGTTGGGAAAATTGGACAGCTACCTGCAAAAAAAATGAAACTAGACCATCAACTTATACCTTTCACAAAAATAAACTCAAAATGGATAAAAGACTTAACTTTAACTCGTGAGACCATAATCATCTTGGAAGAAAACATAGGCAGTAAGCTCTCTGATATCTCTCGCAGCAACATATTTGCTGATTTATCTCCACGGGCAAGTGAAATAAAGGACAGGCTGAACAAATGGGACTATATTAAACTAAAAAGCCTTTGCACAGCTAAAGACAATATGAACAGAATAAAAAGACAAACTACACACTGGGAGAACATATTCAACAATACATCTGATAAGGGGTTAATAACCAAAATTTATAAAGAACTTGTAAAACTCAACACCAGGAAGATAAACAGTCCAATCAAAAAATGGGCAAAAGAAATGAATAGACACTTCTCCAAAGAGGACATACAGATGGCCAATAGGCAGATGAAAAAATGTTCAACATCATTAATCATTAGAGAAATGCAAATTAAAACCACAATAAGATACTACCCCACACCAGTCAGAATGGCGCTCATTAACAAAACAACACAGAATAAGTGCTGGAGAGGATGTGGAGAAAAGGGAACCCTCCTGCACTGCTGGTGGGAATGCAGACTGGTGCAGCCACTGTGGAAAACAGTATGGAGATTCCTCAAAAAATTAAAAATGCAACTGCCTTTTGACCCAGCCATTCCACTATTAGGAATATACCCAAATCACTGATTCAAAAGAAGAAATGCACCCTCATGTTTATTGCAGCATTTTTTACAATAGCCAATATCTGGAAACAGCCCAAGTGTCCATCAGTGAATGAGTGGATTAAAAAGCAGTGGTACCTATACACAATGAAATACTACACGGCCATGAAAAAGAGAGAAATCTTACCTTTTGCGACAACATGGATGGACCTAGAAACTATTATGCTAAGTGAAATAAGCCAGGCAGAGAAAGAAAAATATCATATGACCTCACTCATTTGAGGAATCTAATGAACAATATGAACTGAGGAGCAGAATAGAGACAGAGGCGGGATCAAAGGGACCAGAGGGAAAGCGGACAGAGGGAAAGGGGATGAGAGGAGGGGATCAGAGAAAGGAAAGAGATTAATGAAACTATATATACATAACACAGCATTATAGGGAGCAGGAAAGCAAATCCTGGAGGGAAGGGGAAAGGCGTTGGGGGGAGGGGGCAAGGGGGATGTTGAGGGGAACTCAGGCGTGCGGGTGGGGAGATATATATATTTGGTGGGACACTTGAATCTATGTAAACACAATAAATTAAAATCAAAAAATTTAAAAAACGTGAGCAAAGTAAAAAGAAATTCTACTTGTACTAAAATAAGACTTGAATAAAGGAAAAATTATTCCATTTTTGGACATATATATATATATTTAAATGCAATTTTACCTAAATTATTCTATAAACTAAATGCAATCACATTAAAAATTCAAAGTGATTTAAAGAAGGACAAAACAAAAGCCAGCAGGAAAGACCTGTCCTCCGGGTTCCTAACATATGCTCTAAACCAGCGGTTCTCAATATGTATTTCCGATGGCTTTACGCAACCCCTGTGTTTTGTTCGTTTGACCCTGCTGGGGTCGCGACCCACAGGTTGAGAACCGCTGTTCTAAACCTATAACAATGGCAACAGTACACTACAGGAATAAGCAATCTGATCAACGAAAAAGTTAGTCCAGAAATTAAACACATATTAAGCTTCCATTTGTTTGAAGTTTAAGATGATTTGATATCAATACAGGAAAGCTGAATAAAAAATTTTTGGACAACTGGCACTTAGAAAAAAATAAATTTTTATTTATATTTCAGCAAAATAAATTCTAGGGACACCTAAGACCTTCAAAAAATTTTAAAGCATGAAGAAGTACTGAAGACAATCTAAGTCAGCATTTTTATACTCTTGAGATTGTGGCAGACTCTCTAATTTCAATGGAAATCTAAATATGATGGAAAGACTGATAGACATGACCACATAAAACTCAAATGTTTTCATACACTAAAAGTAAAATCATGAAAGAATTTGAAAATAAATGAAAACCTGAAGGACCTATTTGCTACATGTGGCCCAGCAAAAGGTTAAGTAAGACAAAGAACAACTTCAAATTGTTAAAAAAAAAAAAAAGCGCTCTAATTTAAAAATGGAAAAATAACATCATTTACAAAAGTGAGAGTGTGAGAGAGAAGAAAGAGAAATAGTCAATTATTAAAAGAAAATATTCTAAACTTTAATGGCAACCTCCCAAAAAGTAAATTGAGATACCATTGATGCCTATCAGACTGATAGATGTGAATAATCCTGACAATACCCTGTCGGTGAGTGGGGAGAGACAGGCACACCTAGTTTTGTTGGTAGGGGTAGGAATTGGTTAACCTTTCTGAAGGACAATTTGAAAATTACTTAAAAACTTTACACATGCACACTTCCTGATCCAGCTATATTATTCCTAAGATTTCTCTTAAGAAGATAATCTAGTAAGAACACAAAAATATATGGCCAAAGATATTCTTTGCTTATTAATTATAATAGTAAAATACTGAAAGCAATCAAAGTATCTTTCAAAACAGCCTTAGTTTTAGTAAATTATTTCACCTTAATAAAGTGGAATACTTTGTAATTTTAAGTATATATGTGTGTGTGTGTATCTATATCCGTGCATATATAAGGACTGAAAAATTTATACAGTATGATTCTAGTCATATATTTTTATGTAAATAGGTATAGGTAAATCTGCATATGTTTAAGCACAGAGAGGTCTGGGGCACACAATCATCAAAAGGCTGAGGGGGGTTGTCTCTGGGCAGTAAAATATTAAAATATGTTTTTGCTTTCTTCTTTGTACCATTTTGCATTGTTTAATTTTTTTTAAACCGTAGGTAGAAAAATAGTTAAAAAAAAAATTAACAACTAGTAAATAATTCTCATCCCCTGGAAGTTTCTTTTGGAAATGTATGCTTTTTATATGGCCTTTTGTTTTCTTGTTTTCTTAATGGTTTTGGCTCTTGATCCACAGAACTTCACGGACCTCTGCTTTACATCCCAAACAAATTGTAACAAAAAGGCAAAAAAACTTGATCACCAAAAATATCAGAAAAAATTGTTTCAGAGCTAAGAAAAATGTCCATAAATAGATGATGAACAGGGGACCCTCCCTGATACCACCTCCCTCCCGGCATGACCCAGTGGCAGCTGGAATACTGCCCTTCCTCCAAGGATTTCCTTTCACATCCAAAGTCCTCAAATGCGGTCCAAAGATATCCATGCTATGAACACATAATTTGCTACAACCAAATATATAAATCATTTCTGAATTGTTAAAAGCCTGGAGGAGTACGTGATATCTCTGAATTTCTCTGCTTTCAATTGTGGACTTCCATGAATACGAGCTGCCTCAGTTCAAGTCAGATTTTGAAGCCATCTTGGAGCAAAGAGCTTTAGTAAACATTAGAAGATTCTGTCCCTAGGACAGCCTAATCGTCAAGTCTCTGGATCTCCAACTTCACTATGAAGTTGTCAGATTGTTGGCTTGACATACTAAATCGTGATTTGTGGCTAGTTTCCTAAGTCTCCCTTTCCTTATCAAATCAAAACTTGGCTAGAAATATTAAAACTGAAACCAGGAGAAACTAAGATCTGTTCTGGCCTGTGGTGGCGCAGTGGATAAAGCATGGGCCTGGAATGCTGAGGTCACCGGTTCAAAACCCCGAGCTTGCATGGTGAAGGCATATAGAATAAGCAATAAATGAACAACTAAAGTGAAACACCTATGTGTTGATACTTCTCAAGCCCCCTCCCTTCTCTCCTCTCTCTGTAAAATCAATAAAAAATAAGAAATAATAAATTAAATAAACCCAACATACATGGTTAAAAAAAAAGAAACTAAGATCTGGTCTATGAATTTAGGGATGACATTTTACCTGTTAATCTTGCAAATTTAATGCATATAAATTAATGGTGCTCTATCAAGGTAAAGAACAAAAAGCACGAAATCCAAAAAGCACACACCAATGCCACTGAGTCACCTAGGAGCTATCTTTTTTTTTTTTTTTTCATTTTTTTTTTTTTTTTTTTTCATTTTTCTGAAGCTGGAAACGGGGAGAGACAGTCAGACAGACTCCCGCATGCGCCCGACCGGGATCCACCCGGCACGCCCACCATGGGGCGACGCTCTGCCCACCAGGGGGCGATGCTCTGCCCATCCTGGGCGTCGCCATATTGCGACCAGAGCCACTCTAGCGCCTGGGGCAGAGGCCACAGAGCCATCCCCAGCGCCCGGGCCATCTTTGCTCCAATGGAGCCCTGGCTGCGGGAGGGGAAGAGAGAGACAGAGAGGAAAGTGCGGCGGAGGGGTGGAGAAGCAAATGGGCGCTTCTCCTATGTGCCCTGGCCGGGAATCGAACCCGGGTCCTCCGCATGCTAGGCCGACGCTCTACCGCTGAGCCAACCGGCCAGGGCCACCTAGGAGCTATCTTGAGGCATGTATTCATATATCCACTCTTTCCTTTATGAATTTATCCAGCAAATTCCTGTTGACTATGCAGTGAGTGTCAAATAATGTGCTTAGACCCTTGGATTACAGATGAGAATAAACACATCTCCTACCATTCACTAATTATGAAGAAGCAGATGAGGAGAACCGCATTAACAATATGAGAGATAAAAGAAAAAATGTGAGATAGATGGTATTCAGAGGTTTCCTATGAAATGCTCTGAGAGTACCATGGAGAAAAGAAGTCAGTTCTCTTAGCAGGATTGGGAGGAGTGGAGACAGGAAAGCACAAAAAGGTAACATCAGAGGTAGGATTTTCCTAGGCAGAGCAGAGCAAGCCAAATGCACAGAGACGGTGACAGAGCAGGTACGTGCAGGGATGTGTGGTGATACATGGAGAAGAGGTGGGTCAGCCCGTTTGGAAGCAAGACCAATGGTTTTCTGTTGTTACTGAAAGCATTAAGAAATAGTAGTTACAAGGACCTCTAGACGCCTAATGGACTCTAAATTATTCCCTTCTATGAACTGCACGGAATGGGTCCCTGACCTTGCTGTGATGCTCTTTCTCACTGACGTTTCAAAAGTACAACAGAATCCTATTTTCTCTCCTTCTTGGGCACCATGTTGAATGCACCATAAGCCAGTGTCTCTAGTATGATTTTTTTGCCTGCAGCCTCATTGAACCCTAATACCCAAGCTCCACGGGTTGCTTAGGTCTGTGTGTGAGGTGGTTCCCAGTGATAAGAGCATACCTTGGCATCTATCTAAAATTCAACCATTCTTCAAGATGGGCCAGACCTCCTGTTTCTCCACACACTCATCTCTCGCGTCTCTCAACTCCTTCACCATCTATTGCCTGCACCTGCAGTTTCAGGAAGCACTGAAAATGATGATTTATATCATTTTCTCACTGTTTCATGCACATATATGATATCTGTACATTCCTGGAGGCCAATGGCTATATTTCATATGTCACTCTGCTCTTCACAACTCCTGGTGCAATGTTGCACCCACAGAGTGCACCTGGCACCTATGGCAATACCATTCACCAGAGAGTCTACCCATCTCACCTAGCTAATGGTGCACAGCTGGAGTCAAAGGTACACCTTCATATTTTTTTAATTTTAAATAAAAATATATCAATATAAAAAGAATATGTTGATGGCCAATGAAATCTTCATACCATAAGAAGGATAGCAATATGTTTCGTTAAATGGAGAAAATGCATTCCCTTAATACACATTTCTCCCAATTCTGACACTAAAATTGGGCCAACAGAAGCCAAAGCCAACAGTCATCTGTACTCACTCCTACCTAGTGCTCACATTTTGCTCTCTGATACTGTTCTCCACTCTGAATAAAATCAGGACTCCTTAGAGATAACTGATTTCATATCTTGGGGAGAGAGAAAGGTCGGGATTAGCTTGGAACGTCTCAACATTACAAGGATGCGTTAAGAATATCAGGGGTAGTGCTAAGAGGACAAAGAAGCGAGTTGTAATCACTCATGAATCAACAACAACAACAATGGTAACATAGTGAATTGAAATAATTGTTTGTGAAGGGTAATGAGTTTCTTATGAGATTCAGAAGACTATGATAAGGTGCACCAAACTCTAGTTGTAATCATTTGAATACAAAAGAAGGGTAAAAAAAATAAAATATCATTTATTTTTGCTGATTTTAATAAGTAGGGAAAAGGTTATCTGTAGATATTTTGTTCGATTAAGTACTGGTGTGCTTTTGTCGCTGCCTCTCTAAATTGACTTGGGTAAGTTCAAAGAAACTGCAAATAAGCTAACTTGTCCTGGAAAAGTACTGTAGGAATTGACTGAGGAACAAAAATCCCCAGATGTCCCAAATAATAACCAGGTAAAAAGAAGGTCCAATAGAATATTCAAATATGATGAGTCCATCGAATGTCTTCAGAGGAGTAGTAATGTATGGACTTGTTCCCTCAAATCCTAGGAGATATAGCTTCTAGATCAGGGGTCTCCAAACTTTTTACACAGGGGGCCAGTTCACTGTCCCTCAGACTGTTGGAGGGCCGGACTATAAAAAAAAAGCTATGAACAGCCTGACCAGGCGGTGGCGCAGTGGATAGAACATCAGACTGGGATGTGGAAGACCCAGGTTCAAGACCCCGAGGTTGCCAGCTTGAGCGCGGGCTCATCTGGCTTGAGCAAAAAGCTCACCAGCTTGGACCCAAGGTCGCTGGCTCAAGCAAGGGTCACTCGGTCTGCTGAAGGCCCGTGGTCAAGGCACATATGAGAAAGCAATCAATGAACAACTAAGGTGTCACAATGAGAAACTGATGATTGATGCTTCTCATCTCTCTCCGTTCCTGTCTGTCCCTATCTATCCCTCTCTCTGACTCTCTCTCTCTCTCTGTCCCTGTAAAAATCAAACAAACAAACAAAAACCCTATGAACAAATCCCTATGCACACTGCACATATCTTATTTTAAAGTAAAAAAAAAAAGGGAACAAATACAATATTTAAAATAAAGAACAAGTAAATTTAAATCAGTATACTGACCAGTATTTCAATGGGAACTATGGGCCTGCTTTTGGCTAATGAGATGGTCAATGTCCGGTTCCATATTTGTCACTGCTAGCCGTAACAAGTGATATGATGCGCTTCTGGAGGCGTGAGGCATGCGTCCCGCGTCACCGGAAGTAGTACTGTAAGTGAGCGACACAGCGCTTTGCGGCGCCACCAAATACAGTACTCCTCTCACTGACCACCAATGAAAGAGGTGCCCCTTCCGGAAGTGCGGCAGGACCGGATAAATGGCCTCAGGGGGCCGCGTGTGGCCCGCGGGCCATAGTTTGGGGGCCCCTGTTCTAGATGTACCTAGTAAGGATATGGAGACTTCAAGACACCAGTGCCTCCTTCGTCATGGATAAAACTCTCAGCTCTGGTGTTGGGTAGGGTGCAGGGGCTTCCTGCACCCTTATAACAGGTCATCTGCTGTGAGGGCAGATGCAAAAAGCCTGTCAAATCCATCTACCTTTAGTTGAACTTATAAAATCCCCTCTGAATACTGGACCCTTTCTTGCACCCAGTAAGGGTACAGGAGCCAGGGTGAGAGCCAAGACTCATACATCTAAGCGGGGGAGGGAAGATTCATAAAACAAGAGCAAAGACTATGTGTGGCAACGCCGGGACACACACATTACAACCTGCAGGACTGGAGAACTGTTACAACGTCTGAAAGCTGAGAGACAGGCGCTCCACAGAGGTATGAATAATTCACTGGCTGGCACTGCTCTGCTGTACCCTAAGTCTGTCTGTTGGCTGGGACCTGCCAGTCCCCTCAGCCAGCACAGGAAGAGCGAAGCTGCGTCTTACTCCAGCACCCACCCCCTGTCCCGGGTCCACCAGCCTGGAGTTGCTCCTCAGAATAGGACCCTCAGAGAGCAAGAGAGAGCGGGGGCCAGGCTCAGAAAGGATGAGCTTTTTGTTTCAGGTGTCCACCCTCTCTCTTTATATCGTGTCCCCCACACTGACAGGCCTTCCCATTCAAGTGGCATCCTTGCAGAAGACAAGGCTGTGGGCTGACTCAGGCCAGTCTCCCACATCTGTATCTTTCACCCAGCCTCTGCAATTGTCTGTGAGAAAGGGGCTGCCCCCCAAGCTGCTTTCCAAGGTGTCTGTGACAGCTGGCTTTGCCCAAAGGGAGGCCCTGTTCTGAGTTTAGGGTGTGGAGTTGCATGGGTAAAACAAGGGAAGCCGCCTGACCAGGAGGTGGCGCAGTGGATAGAGTGTCAGACTGGGATGCGGAAGACCTAGGTTCGAGACCCCGAGGTCGCCAGCTTGAGCACGGGCTCATCTGGTTTGAGCAAAAAGCTCACCAGCTTGGACCCAAGGTCGCTGGCTCAAGCAAGATGTTACTCGGTCTGCTGAAGGCCCGCGGTCAAGGCACATATGAGAAAGCAATCAATGAACAACTAAGGTGTCGCAACGAGAAACTGATGATTGATGCTTCTCATCTCTCTCCGTTCCTGTCTGTCTATCCCTCTCTCTGACTCTCTCTCTGTGTCTGTAAAAAGAAAGAAAGAAAAACAAAACAAAACAAGGGAAGCCTATCCCCTGCTTGGCTAGCTTCCACTGGAGAGCAACATGGTCCACACCCTGTGGGGTGACCTGACCTGACCTGACCTAGAGGGGTACCACCTCCTCCTTGGGCCCCTCTAGCCTAAGGGTGGTTGCAACTTCAGGGACTGGGACTCATTGACCAGTCTCCCATTTGGGCTCTTTCATCACCATACAACCATTCCCTGGCATTAAATACCTAGTGTCTTAAATGCTAAGAAGATTTCCTAGTTAGAGCCCAACAGACAGACGTGGGAAAGGACGGCATCTACCTGCTCTGTAGGCAGGTCAGTTAGGCAGAGTGGGAAGCTTGTATGAAAGCCTCTTTTAGAAATTTCCTCTCTTTCTAGCTGTCTCAGATGATGGCGTGTCTCTGTGGGCACACCTGGGGACATGGCTCCATGCAAACCCACGGGTGTGAGAAGGAACGTGGAGGAGGGAGGGAATCGGAGCCTCCGCCATGGTGTGCTCAGCAGAATCATAGCTAAGAAAAAGGAGATCCTCAAGCGTGTGACCCTCAAGATCAACCCTGAAGTTTACTTGTAGTGTGTAGGGCATGCTATCACCTGGCAGGTGAGGAAAATGCATGTTACAAATGCATCTTCACATACGCATGCATATATGCTTATATGTGCCTAAAATATCTCTGGGAGAGATTTAGAACAGTAGCAGTCATCTTGGAGGTAGGCAGCAGGAACTGGAGTTCAAGGGGCCGGAAAGGAAAAGGGACTCTTTTTTGCCAGCTATTTCCTGCCTTTTGTGTTTTGTGTGTATTCAAACAATGAAAACAAACAAATAAATGAACCTGATCTACTATCTCTGATTCTAGAGAAGAAGGAGTGTGACTGCTATCTGCACTAGTGGTCAGCCAGGGCAGCTGCACTAGTGTGTGGAGATAAAATGGCCAGGTGCTCTGGACCCTGAAAGCGCGGCAATCACAAGCCAGTCCATGAGGCCTACATCCTCATGTGCAGTGGTGGTGTGCACTTGCACTGAGCAGGACACCTGAGAACCCCAATGCCCAGACTGACTGGACCAGCACCCAGCAACCATTTCAGTGGGCATTCACAGCACATGATGTACAATCATCGGTACTAGTGGAAATGACCCTGGACTTAGGGGGCTGGGCCCCAGTTCTGGCTCTATTCCTAATCAGCCGACAGGTGGACAAGTCACTTAATGTCTCTGGGCCTCAGACCTGTCGTCTATACAGGTCTAGATCCCTAATCTCCCTGGTGAGCAAACCTCTTAGATTTATAGATAAAGGGACAAGAAGCCCTTCTTAGATTTAGACAGTTTCTTTCCTTTTCTTTTATTTTTCTTTCTTTATTTATTTTTTAAACTTTAAGTGAGAGGAGGGGAGATAGACTCCCACATGCAACCTGACCAGGATCTACCCAGCAACCCTCATCTTGGGCCAATGTTTACAACTGAGCTATTTTTAGCACCTGAGGTGGAGGCTCCACAGAGCATCCTCAGCACCTGGGGCTAATGCACTAGAATCAATCAAGTCATGGCTGAGGAGGGGAAAGAAAAATAGAAAGAGAGAAGGGGAGAGGGAAGTAGGGCGAAGTAGATGGTCGCTTCTCCTGTGTGCCCTAACTGGGACTTGAACCCAGGATTTCCACACACCAGGTCAACACTCTAATACAGAGCCAACTGGCCAGTGCCAGCTTTAGTTTCTTACTTCCATAGACAGCAAAGGCAAGAAAAGACTGACTCTTGTCCCACAAGACAACACAGAAACAAAAGGGCCATGTGGCAGCAATATGTGCATGGTGCCCTGTCACTGAAGAGCTATCATGCTGCAGCAAAGCAATAGTATAGCCATAAGGTCTGCACCCTAAGGGAGAGCCCTGAAAAGCATCAGCACTTGTCAGCACCAGGAAGGAATGAGAAATTATCCGACAACAGCCTCTTAGACAGACGGGAGCAAGTGACAAAAGGCCTTGTAGCAGCTCCACACAGGCCCCCCATGCTTTCCTGTTCTGGGAGGATCACGGGGCTTCTGTGAAGACCTAGATCAGCTGTGGGCGAGCCTGGCCTGTGTGGCCTATGGGGTGTCATGCAAGGTGGCCGGGATGCCATGGTGGAGCCTGTCCCCTACAGTCCCTCCTGCCGGTGAGAAGCTAACCACTTAGTAGGGGAGAAGAGACATGACATGGCAGGAGGACAGTTCTGAGGCAACGAGTATGCTGAGGATGAGGACCAAAGAGCCCGGGATACGCAGAGAGAAGAGGTCCTATGGGGCTGAGATTCTCGGGGTCATCGGACAACAAAAGGAAAGTCAGAGCTTGGGGCCCTGCGGCTCCTCTCCAGCTCAGGCTGGTCCTCTACATCCTTGCCGCCTGGCTCTCCCTGAGGGGTCTTCCCACCCTCCCCACTTACTACTGACCCTGGAGGACATCCAAGCTGAAGAAGTCCCCTCTACGTAGCCCCTGGGGATTTCCCTCATCACTTCCTCTTCTCTCGTTCCAGGAGGTTCTCGTGGGCTTGAACATAATAATGGAACTGGCCTGCTTCCAGTCTGAATAGAAGGTAGAAGGAGAACTCAAGGTAAAGGATTCACCCAGGTCTCTTGAGAAGCTTCTGATCCTGTGCCCACTCACAGTTTGCTGTGAGGTGGGGTCTGAGCAGTGGCAGTACTGGGTCTTTGCTCAGTTCTTTGAGGGCGAGCTCTAGCCTCTCCCCAAACGGCACTGGCCTCTGCCTGAAGTGTGAGGCTCCTCCCCTTGGCCAGATGAAAAGGAATGACCTTCACAGACTCGTGTTCCTCAAGGAGGTGGCTTCCCAGAGGCTCCTTGCCCACAGCTGTCTGGACAGAATGTTTATATTCTACATTCTTCCCTGTGTCGGTGACAGAACAATTTTTATCACAGCACCTCCAACATGCCATTCTATTTATTCATATCCTTTTCCATCTCTCCCAATAGATGTGAGCTCCTTGAAGAAGGTGCTATATATCTTGATCAATGTATCTCACTAAACTCAACAGCTGGCACATCTTACGGATTTATCAAATGTTTATTAAACAAATAATGCATAAATAAATGAAAGAAAGAATGAATGGATGAATGAATGAATGAATGGACGAATGATCAGCAACCCTGTCCCTCTTCCTGGACTCCCTCCACCAGCACCGGAACAAGATCCAGTCCTTGGCGTTACCTTGGGCTCATCACCCTATCCCATAATAGCCACTTTCCAAAATTAAGGCCTTCTCAACAAGACCCAGTGCACCACAAGCTGCCAAGATGGGCCTTCACCTACTTCATCTCTATTAATTTTCACGACTCTGTGAGATAAGCATTATTGTCCTTGGATTTACACTTGAGCCGAGGCCCAGAGGCCTTTCATGAGATCACTCCTTAGTGGGAAGGACTAGATTCCCCCAGAGGGCTCGTGGCACAGATCCCTACAGCTGTCAGCCCAGGGTCAGTCCTGGGTAGCATGGGGGGAGCTGGCAATGGAGCTGGTCCCTATCATCTATAAAGAGGTGACCCTGACAGAAGAAAGCTTAGGTGGTATAAGGCGACACGATCAGTTTGTTGAGCTCTTGATAACTGGATGGGCAGAAGAACACACCTCTTCAGTGTCTGCAGCATACACGCTGATCCATATATTTTCAAAAGGTTATGAAAGACTTTTACAGGCAGCAGTAAGGCAGTGTTTTCTGGAAGGCTCTGTCTCTGTGAGGAGGTGTGTGGGGTTAGTGACTTTCTGTCACTCTGTCTTTGAACTCGCATTCAACACTGTACAGAAAGGCACTTTTTCAGGTAGCTACAAGTATTTCTTTTTTTTTCTTTTTGCAAACCGCTGTTTCCTGTTTTGTTCTCTATTTATACTTCACATTTAGTTTTGAGAAAGCACTGGTGGTTTAGTGTTTTGGTTGTTTCTGGCTTTATCTGCAAGGAAAGTCTTTTTTCGAAGATGGGTTTTGGGGGTTTTTTTTTGTAATATAAACCAATTATACAGTTAGATTCCTGTAAAACACTTTGCTAAAAAAAATTATTAAATTTTTTACATTAAAACAATGAGATTCAAATAACAGAAATCACAGCTCTCTAAGTCAATGCCTCAAACAGTGCAGATTCATTCACCAGACTTGGGGATTTATGAATTTTTCAGAACTTCACACAGGGCTCCTTAGGTAGCAATGTTTCCAACACAAACATTTCACACAAATTTTCAGGCACATAATTGTTCAGGCTGAAGTAGAGAAGTATGTAACTATGATATCTTCATTATGATATTCATTGCAAAACTTCAAAGCATCTAAGGCAATCGCTTAGTGCTACGTAAAGAGACCAGCAATTCAATGTTTGCCTTCAAAGAAACTCACTATCTAAGAAAGGTACACCACCTTGGACCCATGTATACACGATATAGCAATCAGTAGAAAGCAAATGAGGACAACCCAAGAACCAACCGCTTCACTTCTTGGGTGAGTCAAGGAGACATGCATTTTAGAGGGGAAAGTCAAGAGCAGGTGCATGGTTATCTTGAAACTGATTTCATTTCTCTATGTTTGGTAGCTGAAATTTTTGCTTCCCCAATAAACAAGGACCATGCTTCTGTGGTGGAAGAACCAGTAGGAAGAGAAAGTGGTTAGGAGCCAGCAAGCAAGGATCAGGAGAGCTGGCTTTGAGTAGCAGTGAGAAGTCAGTAGAGTAGCAGTGTGACTCCTGGGCACCAGTATCCTGACCTATCAAACGGAGACACCAGTACTTGCTAGGGTCACATCACCACGCTGCCTGAAGGGTCCAATGAGAAAATGACCATGAGAGCCCATTGTAAAAGGCGAAAGATTTATGCGATCTGAAGAGAAACCAGAGTATAAGAGAGCCCATTGTAATCTGTCAAGCCCTGTGTGACATAAATTGCTGCGTTCCCAGAAAAATGATTCTTACCTTTTGTTCCCTCTGCAAAGAACAGAGAATTGATAGGAACTCTATTTCCCAACCAACTTGTTTGCAGAGCCTCCAAAGACAACACAATACAAAATCATGTATTTTTATTTACCAAGCTAAAGAAGTACATTCAGATGGATCCAGAGAACACCATGTCCCTCACCCTTTCCTGCAGAGCATCATAATAGACCAGTTTCCCAGCTAGATTATACCTACCTCATGGGTGGTGGGTAGAGACACAGGGGAGAGCTGCTCCATGCACCCTGGCATGGAGAGGGGTCATGGGAGGTCTCAGGAAGCTGGGATGCTGGGACGAAAGGCAGGTACTTGGTGCCTGGCACTGTCCCCATCCATCACCCATATATGTGGTCACTGCACACTGAGTCACTCTCCCCCTATTTTACAAAGAAAAACTCTAAGGTCTTCAACTATTAAGAATGCAAGCTACCACTGGGCCGGGGGACTGAATGGGTGAGGGAAGGAGGGCTTGGGACAAGGAGTACAGGAAAACTTTCTCCTGTGTTTTCTTTCTAACTTAAAGGACAGAAAACTAAAAGCAGTCTTAATTTCCTTCTGATTACCTAGGGTCACGAAGGCTTCTCATTGTCCTTTAGTGTGGTCATAGCATCAGCCCACCTGTGACATGGGGGGGAGCCAGTCACTATTTCTCTGACCAGTGATTTCGATGGCCACAGCTTGGTGGCCCTATAACCTTTGCAATACTATAAGACCAGGGCCAAAAAGCAGCTTCCCAGCCTCAAAAGAATAGTGCTGGCCAACAAGAGACTTGTCTGCCCTTACTCATCCCTTCAGTCAGTCAACGAATATTTTCTGGGCAACTATTATGTGCCAGTCCCTCCGCAGAGCCCTCTGAGGACATGAAGATGAACCCAGACACTCTCAAAGGGAGGGAAAAGAAACAGCCCACCTACAGTCATTGCACCTTCTCAATACCACCCACCAGACACACACACACACACACACACACACACACACACACACACACACACACACTGGCATGTTGTCAACACACAGTTTCTCAGTCTCAGTCTCCCAGGGTGGCCCTGAGTTCAGTGACACTAGCAAGTCACCTGAGAAAGAGAAGCAGTCAGACCACACACTCAGTCTAACAGGGCGGCTGGCCAATACCCACGGAGACAGAACCCCTGTGGACCCGGCTGCAGCCCACAGTAGAACAGCCATGTTGAGCTTCAGGTCTTCCCGAAAAGCCCTTGGGGCTAGCTTCCCAATCCCTCCACCCTCATCAGAGACTGCCCTCACACTCATGTCCTCTTGCTTCAGGTGTGGTCCTTCATAACAGTTACACAAAAGGCCCAGCTCACAGAATTAACGAGGCAACAAATAGTGGACGAATAATAAATGAATTAATGACGCATATAGACACACATACATTACCTTGTTAAATTCTCACTACAAGCCTGTAAGGTGAGTATGACTTATGACTATGTATCCCCACTGTACAGATCCAGGGACTATCAAATCTACTAGAGGATGACTTAGAAGGCTCCGTGTCTTGCCAGAGGCAGCTCAGCTAATGCCCAGCCCAGCCTCTCTCCACCAGTACCTTGTTAACAAGACGTTAGCTGCTGAGAGTCAAGGGGTGTCATCTCTCAGGGCTTTTGTTTCTGGCTGGGAGATGCTGCATTTTAAAATCTGACTCCTCAAAACCAGAAAGCCTAAAAGTTGCACGCATACCCTGCAACAAGTCCATGATGTCATTACCGCCACTGTGTCTGGGCTGGATAAAAGTATATGTGACTTCCCAGGGGCCTTGCAGACAGTGAGTCCTCAGCAAGTACAATTTGATTGACACATAAAAAGAAAGGGAGGGAGAGAGACGAAACCATGATACAACTGTAGACTTCCACTCTTTGGTTGCTAAAGGAAAGGTCAAAAAGGAAAAAATAACAACTTTTTTGTCTTGCTCCCTTGCCAGTGGGTTAGCAGTCAGCTAGCAGAGGCTTCCTGGATAGTTTTCCAGATCTTCTTCCTTCCTAAATGTCTCCTGAGGCCATACAACAGCAGTTAATTCAGTTCTTAAATAGCTTTCAAAGTTTGCCTTTTATAAATCTATAGCTATATGAATATTTATTGAACATTCATGAGGTGCGAGTCCTTTGCGCCAGGCCCTGCAGGTGCAAAGGGGCTCAGAACAAGCACAGGCGGAGAAGTGCATGTGGCTGGCACTGCCTGGTCACAGGCGAACCCCTCATCCTTACTGCAGGGCCAGCAAGAAAAGTCTCTGCAGAGATCGAAGTGCAGGAGCTGCAGTGACAAAGAGCACTAAAGAATACAAGGTGTGTTGTTGGGTGAAGTTTGATTTTTCAGACCAAGAACAAGAATGGCATTAGCTTACTTCTTAAAATAGACGAGAGCATTCACAGGTGACAGTGAGATGCCAGACCAGCTCAGAGACTATTCCTTTCTGTTTAGTACAGAAAGGGGAAGGATCTCAAACTGGACGTGGCAGAATGCATAAGAGAGGGGACGGTGGATGGAAGTGAGCGAGAGCTGTTGCCGGCTGCTACTCACTTCACTGGGCTTAAACCTCTCCAGGTTCTGGCAAAATACCTCTCTAGCACAGTAGTTTACAGATAGCATCTCAGAGTTGTTGTTGGAAATTTCTGAGAAATCATAAAAAGGAGAGAGTACAGGAAAAACAGAAAGGCATATTTTAATCCCAATTTTCAAAACAGGTTGGATTCCAAACATGAATAATCAGTTACAGAATTGACTAATTAAACAAATTGGTAAGCTCTCATAAAAGAATGCTGTGATCACTAATACTAGAACATTGGCTCCCAGGAGCAAATTCCCTTAAAGTTTAAGGCTTAACTGAACTAGATTTACTGGATGGGAGGGGGTTGAGTGTGGAGTAGGAATTAGGTTGGAAATCAGAGGAATGCTTTCACTATGGCTGTCTTGATTACCGCAAAGTATTTGACAAAATTTTCCAAGATAATTTATTTCATGGATCAGATAGTAAATATGAGCAGAAGGATATTACTTTGGAGTAGAATCATATATAACTAATGAGACATTGTCCATGGCTAATGACAGCACCAATATGCAGGTTGTCTCTAGTGGCATGCCACCAGTCTTTATAGTCCCTGATGACATGTATGAAGATATAGAAGGTCAGCCTATTAAATAAGCAGATGACACAAATCTGGGAAGGACCATGCTACAGATTATAGAGTTAAAATCCAAAATTTTAAACTTTCAAATTAAAGTTTAAAAAATAGAATAGCTGAATCCCTGGCCGGCTGGCTCAGTGGTAGAGTGTTGGCCTGATATGTGGAAGTCCCAGGTTCGATTCCAGCCAGGGCACAGAGAAGCGCCCATCTGCTTCTCCACCCCTCCCCCTCTCCTTCCTCTCTATCTTTTGCTTCCCCTCCCACAGCCAAGACTCCACTGAAGCAAAGTTGGCCCAGGCGCAGAGGATGGCTCCATGGCCTCTTTCTCAGGTGCTAGAATGGCTCAAGTTGCAATGGAGCATCCCCCTGGGCATACCAGGTGAATCCCAGTCTGGTGCATGCAGGAGTCTGTCTCTCTGCCTCCTCACTACTCACTTCAGAAAAATACTAAATAAATAAATAAATAAAAAGAATAGCTGAAATGTCATTTATAAATGTATAGGAGAGACTTATAGAACAGACTTCCTAAGTGACAAAGATATAAGAATTTTAGTTAATGACAAATTATCTTTGGTGCATGCAGGAGTATGTCTCTCTGCCTCCTCACTACTCATTTCAGAAAAATACTAAATAAATAAATAAATAAAAAGAATAGCTGAAATGTCATTTATAAATGTATAGGAGAGACTTATAGAAAAGTCTTCCTAAGTGACAAAGATATAAGAATTTTAGTTAATGACAAATTATCTTTAGACTATGGTGTGGGCCACGTTATCAAAAAGCTCATGGGAATATAGATTTCATGGTGTCCAGATCAAGGGAAACAATAACCCCATTGTTCACAGAATATCTGGAGTTTTACACTTGTTTCTGGGGACAAGAATTAAATATTGAGTCCAAAAGAGAGGGAGAAAGCCATGTGGAAACTGCCCTTTGTTTAACAGTTGAAATTACTAGGGCATTTAGCCTGGAGAAGGGGCACATTAGTCCATGAGGGGCCACAAGGCAGACTTCTCATGATTTAAGATCCAATCTCACTCAAAAGTGGGAAAGCAGTAGTTAATGTGCTTCCTACAACAGCAGCAAGAAGAACTGAATGAGATACCATGTAGTACAGCCAGTGGCTATCTACTCCACAGGACAGGAAGCCCCTACATGCAGCTGAAGCACAGAACCAATAATCGGGAAACGCATGAGATAAACACTGTATGCTAGTTGAACAACTGCAGGGTAGACCATTTATTTGGGTTTCACTTCTAGAAGGGTGTCTTTCTCACCATGAAGCAGATGGGATCCCATTCTTTCTACTTTCATCTCTTCTGTCACTTCTTTTACAGATGAGTTGCACTTTTCCCTCTGGGAAAAATCCTGAATTCTAAGCATCTCAATTTAGTAAGGATATTAGAGACTATTAAATATGAAGGTCAGTACAAGAAAAATATTTTACTATGGTCTTATTATTTGTCTCTTGTTATATTTCATAATAGATTTTCAAGAAGTATCTTTGCTATGAGGCTTGAGGAGCAGAGAGAGTCAATGAAGATAAAACCAACGTGACCACAGCAGAGTGACTGGCACAAAGACAGCGCTCAGTGGATGCAGATTGAATTCGTTTGCACTGAGTTGGAATGAATTGAACAGATTTAAATTGAAACGCTCAGGATGAAGCATTTAATAAACCTTCATCTAATTGAACTGGACTAGCAAAATAAATCATGATAAATCAATATCGTGGAAAACGGTGCAGTCTTTAGAAAGACTGATTCCCTGCTCCCAGAGCCGCCCGGAGGGGAACAACCAGGCTTCCCTGTGCTAACAGAGAGTTGTCTCCAGGATTTATGGTTCCATTAAAAAACAAGAACAACAACAAAAAAAAACAAGAACAAGTAGCCAAAGAGTTTTCACGCTTACCCCATTTGTGTGTTACTCAAATGTACAAAATAAAAGGCATATATTTTTTAAAGCACATTTTGTTTACTTTATCAATTAAAAGCCACTCAAGTACACTAAATAGATGGTTGAATATTTCAAACTTTATTCATTGACAACCTAGTTGAAAAGTGTATTAGTTTTCTAATGCTGTCATAATTAATTGTCATAAACTTGGTGGCTTAGAATGAGAAATTTTTTTCTCTCACGGTTCAGGAGGCCAGAAACCTGAAATCAAGGTGTCAGCAGGGTTGGTTCCTTCTTGGGGCCCTGAGGGAGAATCTGAGACTCTGGTTCTTGCCTTTCTAGCTTCAGGCGGTTGCCAGCAATCCCATTGCATGAGCACACCACAATCTGTTAATCTTTTCACCTGCTGATAGACATTTGGATTGTTTCCATTTTTAAGATATTTTAAATAAATCTGTTAGAAGCATTCATGTCCAAGTCTTTTGTGGACATATGTTTTCATTTTCTTGGGTTGGGTTATAGGGTAGATTTATGTTTAACTTTCTAAGAAACTGCCGAACAATTCTCCCGTGGTTGCACCATCTTCACTCTACCAGCCAATTGTTCCATGTCCTCCCCAATATTAGTGCTATCAGTCGGGTGGAACTTAATTTGCATTACCTAGATAAGTAGACATAAGGGTGAGCAACTTTTTTTATGTGTATATTGGCCATTTGTATGTCTTCTGTTTAAAGTGCCTGTTCAAGTTTTTGCCCAAATAGTTTTGGGGTTGTTTGCTTTTTTAAATTATTGAGTTGTAGATGTTCATTATATATTTTGGTTACAAGTCCTTTGTCTAATATATAGTAACTGCAAAACTTCTGTCTCAGTCTGTGGCTTCTTTGTTCACTCTTCTAAATAGAGTTTTTGTTTGTTTGTTTGTTTGTATTTTTGTACTTTTCCAAAGTTAGAAACAGGGAGGCAGTCAGACAGAATTCTGCATCCACCCGACCAGGGTCCACCCGGCATGCTCATTAAAGGGGGGATGTTATGCCTATCTGGGGCGTTGCTCCATTGCAGCCGGAGCCATTCTAGTGCCTGAGACAGAGGCCATAGAGCCATCCTCAGTGCCCAGGCCAACCTTGCTCCAATGGAGCCTTGGCTGCGGGATGGGAAGAAAGAGACAGAGAGAAAGAAGAGGGGGAGGAGTGGAGAAGCAGATGGGTGCTTCTCCTCTGTGTCCTGACTGGAAATCTAACCCAGGACCAACACATGCTGGGCCAATACTCTACCGCTAGGCCAACCGGCCAGGGCTTAAATAGAGTTGTGGGTTTTTTTTAATTTTTATATTTTATTTAGAAAATTAACTTTAGCATGGTGACATTGATCAATAAGAGTACGTAGGTTTCAGGTAAATATTTCTATGGCACTTGAACTGTTGAATATGTTGTACACCCATCACCCAAAGTCAAATAATTTTCCATCACCTTATGTTTGTCCCTCTTAACACCCTTCCCACACGCCTCCTCCATCCCACTCCCCACATTCCCTTCCCCCTGGTAACCACTTCACTTTTATCTATGTCCATGAGTCTCAGTTGTTTCCACGTCTTGGCCACATATTTTTTTGTTGTTGCAATTGTAAAAGGAATTGGGTTTTTTTAGTTTATTAATCTGATGTTTCATCATTGGCATATAGAAAAACAATGGACTTTTGTTTGTTGATTTTGTATCCTGTGACTTTGCCAGATTGGTTTATTGTTTCTAATAGTTTTTTTGGTGGAGTTTTGGAGGTTTTCTATATGCAGGATCATGTCATCTGCAAAAAATGATACTTTTACTTCTTATTTCCCGATATGGATGCCTTTTATTTCTTTCTCTTGCCTGATCGCTCTGGCAAAAACTTCCAGACCTATGTTGAATAAGAGTGCAGAGTGGGCAGCCTTGTCTCATTTCTGATTTTAGAGTAAAAGCCTTAAGTTTTTCATCATTGAGAATGATATTAGCTGTTGCTTTGTCATATATAGCCTATTCTGCATCTATTGATAAGATCATATGATTTTTGTTCTTGTTTTGTTGATGCGGTTGGTGTATTACGTTGATTGATTTCTGTATGTTGAAACATCCTTGTGCTCCCAGATTGAATCCCACTTGATCGTGACATATTATTTTTTTAATGTGTTGTTGTATTCAGTTTGCTAGTATTTTGTTTAGGATTTTTGCATCTGTATTCATTAAAAATATTGGTCTGTAGTTTTCTTTTTTTGTGTTGTCCTTGCAAGGTTTTGGTATGAGGGTTATGCTGGCCTCATAAAATGTGTTGGGGAGTATTGTTTCTTCTTCCTTTTTTTAGAAAATTTTGAGAAGGATAGGCACCAAATCTTCTTTGGATGTTTGGTAGAATTCACTAGTGTAGCCATCTGATCCTGGATTTTTGTTTTGGGGGAGGTTTTTGATAGTTGTTTCTATTTCCTCCCTGCTTATAGGTTTATTTAGGTTTTCCACTTCTTCATGATTCAGTCTAGGAAGATTTTATAGTTCTAGAAATTTATTCACTTCCTCTAGGTTGTTGAATTTGGTGGCATAGAATTTTTCATAGTATTCTACAGTGATCCTTTGTACATCTATGATGTCTGTGGTAATTTCTCTTCTTTATTACAGAGTTTGTTTATATGAGGCCTTCTTCTTTTTTTCTTAGTGAGTCTAGCCAGTGGTTTTCCAATTTTATTGATCTTTTCAAAGAACCAGTTTTTTGTTGTATTAATTTTTTCTGTAGTGTTTTTGTTCTCTTAAATAGAATCTTTTAATAGGCAGGTTAAAAACATTTTTTATGAAGTTCAAAATAGCAACCTCTTGTTTTATGATTAGTAGTTTTTGTGCTTTCTCGTAGAATTTTTGTCCACCCGAAGATCATGAAGATATTCTTCTGTTTTCTTCTAATTTAAAAAGCTCTGTGGTGCTCTGGCTGATTGGCTCAGTGGTAAACCGTCACCTCGCCATGTCGATGTCTCGGATTTGACTCCCAGCCAGGGCACACAGGAGAAGCGTCTATCTGCTTCTCTACCCCTCCCCCTCTCCTTCCTCTCTATCTCTCTCTCCCCCTCCTGAAGCCAAGGCTCCGCTAGAGCAAAGTTGACCCAGGAGCTGAGGATGGCTCCATGGCCTCTGCCTTAGGCACTGGAATGGCTCTGGTTGCAACAGAGCAACGACCCAGATGAGCAGAGCATTCCTCCTAGTGGGCATGCCGGGTGGATCCCAGGCAGGCACATGCGGGAGTCTGTTTCTCTGCCTCCCAGCTTCTCACTTCAGAAAAATACAAACCCCTTCCCCCCAAAAAACGCAAACAAACCTCTGTGGTTTTACTCATTATAATTCAAGGTGTATGATTCATCTCAAATTAATTATTATGTGTGGTGTGAGATAAGGTTCAAAATTCATTCTTCCTACATATAAATATGCAGTTATCCTGACACAATTTGTTGAAAATACTTTTTTTATCATTGAATTGCTTTGGCTTTTTTGTCAAAATCAATTAACCATATGACTTTGAGTCTGTTTCTGGATCATTTATTTTATTTCACTGACATATTTATCTATACTTATGCCAATATCAAACTCTTTTGTTTACTTTACAATAAGTCTTAAAATCAGGTAGTGTGAGTCTTCCAATTATACTTTTCTTTTTCAAGATCATTTCATAATTTACATTCAAATTTCCATATAAGTAAATAAACCTGCTTGCACTTTGATTGGGAATGTCTTCAATGTATAAACCAATTTGGGATGAACTGAAACTTGATCAATATTGAGTCTTATAATCCATACACATAGTAGTATATTTATTTATGACTTCATTAGTTTTTCTCACAAATATTTTGTCTTATATTTTATTTTTTAGTTTTAGAATTTTAATTTCCACCTGTATTTATTTTTAGTTTCAATTTCTCTCCTAAAACATCTACCTTTTTCTTATATTATTTACACACTTATAATAGTTCTTTTAAAGTATTTATCTGATAATTCTAATATCTGGGCCATGTGTGGCTATGTTCTTATTGTCTGCAATTTTTCTCATTCATGAGTACCATTTTCGTGTTTCTTTACATTTGTTTGTTTAAATTGTACTCCAGGAATTATCTGTAGAACAATGGTGGAGAATGGAACGTGATTTTTTCCCTTGCTTTTGTTTCTTTTCCAGAGCCACAAACTGTTTCCTCTGTCAGGTGGTTATTCAGTTTTACCTGGAAATGAATTGAGCTGCAGCTTTATTCAGATTGAGTTCACCTGAGATTTGCCCAACTCCCCATCAGTTTTCTCTCTTTTTCTGTTTGTTTACCTTTGAATTCAACTCTTACCAAGCCCAAAAATCTGTAGAATGTTTGTAAGTACATAATTTTTCTCTTCTATCCCCTCCCCTACTAATGCTGTCTCAGCAAGACAGCATTATTTATTGGCTTTTATATGTTTTATATGAATTTATTGGGTTTTATATGTATGTATTTTTGTGCCATGTAGTAATTCATTGCTTGTCAGCAACAAACTCTCCTTTCTTTGCCCTGCTCTGTGATCCTGGGCTAGATTCTACAGGCTACATGTCTCCTTCACCAGTTGGCTAAGGCCCTGACAACAAAGGGCATTGGAGCTATGCTGCAAATCTGGAAGAGAAAGAAAGGTCGTTTTCCCTCTTCAAGTGTTTTATTTTTCTACTTGGTGGCAAGCGGCTCAGATGCAGTGGTCCTGGCAGTGTGTCCTAGAGAGGAGGGTGGTTCTTTGGCAGGGCATCAAGCACTCCCCGCCCTGCGTTGGTGCTGTCTCCACCTGCTCTGCACCCCCGTGTGGCAGGGCCCCCCTCTGTGTCTCTAAGTTTCTTCACTATGTTCTTTCCCTTCAGCTTTGGGGATACTTACTGCTCTCTGCAGCTACTACTTTAGAGTTTCCTTTACCTGTTCCATTAGTTAACCACCTTTGCACAGTTAGCAATACTTAATATTAAATAAATCTTCCCTATTTAAATTTCTGGTGTGGCTTATGTCTTCTGACTGAACCCAAGGGGGTTTCAAATTCCAGTCCCTCCTAGCAGCACACATTGTCATATGCAAGTCCACTTCTGCATTCCAGACCCAGGTCACACTTTGGTCCCCAGACAGCACTACAGCTGCACACACTGTGCCCCACTCCTGCATTCCCTGCCCGCCTCCCTTCTCTGGTCTGGTGCACTCAAAGTCCGCCTTCCAGACAGTTCACGGGGCCTCTCCCCGGGAGATCCCCACTCCTGCACTGACCTCGACCTGCCCACTCCCTAGGTGGGGAAGCTACAGCTCTCTGCTATTGCTAGAAAAGGCTCATTTCTCTCTGAAATTTAGTTCATCAGGGTTTCTTTGTATCCATCACTTTCACCAGTCCCTTTGAAAAGAATGGTTTTATTTTTCCAGGTTATTCTTATTTCTTCCCATACCAAGTCTTTCACATCCTTCAATATCCTGACTGGAAGCAGAAGTCTCTAGGTCTTGTAGATGCAAAGAAAAATTTTAGAATGATACACTGTTACAGTGCAAAGAACTGAGAAATGGGGAACGGGAGGGCGTGAGCACATTACAGGGTGGAGAGAAAAATCCTTACTTTTTATTATAATTTTGATCGATTTATTCATTTATTCAACAAACATTAGGTGCTCAAGTACCTACTACGTGCCAGTATTCTGGACACTACGAAAAGGCACTGCTGTCAGGGAACTTGCATACCAGTGGGGAGAGGCAGACAACACATAAACAAAGTGAAATAAGCCAGGTGATGATGATGCTATAAGACTAAATTAGGTTAAGGGAGATAAGTAATGGCAGTGAATGCCTATTTTAGATTGATGGTCTGGGAAGGCCTCTCTCTAAGGGACACTTAATCAGAGACCTCAGGAACATGGAGGGAGAAACACAGGGCTATGTGAGTGACGAGTGTTCGGGCAGAGAAAACAGCAGTGCAAGAGCCCTGTTGTGGATTTGTACTCGGTGTGTGTGTGCGAGGACAGTGAGGAGGCCAGGATACTGGGCGCCGGGGAGGGAGACAGGTGAGAGGGAGAATGGGGGGGGGTGGAGCGTTGTTCCCAATGGGCCGCCGTGAGCACAGCCCTTTCTCTGAGCGAGGTGCAGAGCCGCTGGACATTCGGAGCCGAGCGGAGGAGGGACGTGCCTCCCATTTTAAAAGGCTTGCTCTAGCTGCTGTGTTGCGAGCACAGATATGGATTCTGTGCTAATTTCCTGATTTTCATTTTAAACATGAATCTGTGTACGTACAACTTGTGTAACTCCAAAAAATAATTAAAAAATAAATAAATAACCCTCAACAGCTTGCTGCATAATTAAGTCCTGACAGAATGCCTGTATTGTCTGAGGCCAGGCCCCGGGGGAAGTCAGAATGGCCCAGGGCTCTGCTCTCAATTTTAATTTCAGCCCTTCAGTTGCAAGGTACTTAAAGGGGAACACAGAGGGGACAAAAGAGAACAGGGGTCAGATTCAAATTGCAGTGTGCTGCTTGAGCATTCTAAACAGACCTTATATTTGGAATCAAAACAATATTTTATACCTATGTATATGTGTATGTGTATGTGTATACACACATCTATTTAATTTTTTAAGTTAACTAGCTCTCCAAACTTCAGCTAGCAAATGATATTATCCAGTTGTCCTGTTTTTTATTTTTCTATACCTTGAGGGGAAAAAATGTAGCAAAATTGGGGTTCTAGAGGCAGCTTGGAGCTGAGCTGGATGCCAGCCCTTATTGGGGCGTGAACCTTCTTCCTCCCCAGCCTGAGGTGTGGGAGCCCACAAGCCGGTTGAGTAATGTGAGGGGGCCTGGAGGCGGAGTGCGGGCCGGGGATCAAGTTCATCTCTCCCCCTCAGCCCATTTCTGAACCCTTTCTATACTCGGCAGAGGCGCAGCTCCACGCTCACTATCCACACATGCCTGGTTCCTGCTGGCACACGGAGGAGGGAGAAGTCTGCTCCATTATGGGGTATGACTGAGTGTGACTTCTTCCTAATCCTGAGCTGAGCTCTGCCTCCCAGAAACGTCTCTCCTCTGGCCTTACCTATATCCTCTGGATTTACATGAGGAAGTCCTCTCTCCACGCCACATGGAAGAATCCCTTGAGATTTTTAGAAGAAGATTAGGTGAGACCCACCGTTTCAGCCTGCCTGTCTCGCCTTGCCTCTCTGCAGTCTGACCAGGACACGCCCCACTGGCCAAAGACAGCACACTGACCACAGACAGAACACTGACCACAGACAGCACACTGGCCCCCAGATGGCACACTGACCCCCAGACGGCACACTGACCCCCAGACGGCACACTGACCACAGACGGCACACTGGCCCCCAGACGGCACACTGACCCCCAGACGGCACACTGACCCCCAGACGGCACACTGACCACAGACGGCACACTGACCACAGACGGCACACTGACCACAGACAGCACACTGACCCTCAGACAGCACACTGACCACAGACAGCACACTGACCCACAGACGGCACACTGACCCCCAGACGGCACACTGATCACAGACAGCACACTGATCACAGACCGCACACTGACCACAGACAGCACACTGACCCCCAGACAGCACACTGACCCCAGACAGCACACTGACCCTCAGACAGCAAACTGACCACAGACAGCACACTGGCCACAGACAGCACACTGACCCCAGACAGCACACTGACCCCCACAGACAGCACATTGACCCCCACAGACAGCACACTGATCACAGACAGCACACTGACCACAGACAGCACACTGACCCACAGACAGCACACTGATCACAGACAGCACACTGACCCACAGACGGCACACTGACCACAGACGGCACACTGACCACAGACGGCACACTGACCCACAGACGGCACACTGATCAGAGACGGCACACTGACCGCAGACAGCACACTGACCCTCAGACAGCACACTGATCAGAGACAGCACACTGACCACAGACAGCACACTGACCACAGACAGCACACTGACCACAGACAGCATCCTCCTGCGGAGTCCCGTCCCGCTCCCTTCTGGCCCTGGCACACTCAGTCATCCCTCCTGGTGGCTGATAGGGCATTTCCTTGACATACACCCTCCCCACCTTGTCTAGCAGAGGCCACTCCCTTCCTGCATTCACAGACACTCATGGGTACCCCTCCTACTGCTCATCTGTGTCTGTGCACCCCCGACCAGCCTGAGAGCTTCCCTCATGCAGGAACCACCTTGCTATTCCCCAAGCCTTTCACAGGAATGAGGATATAGCTGATGCTGTATGTTGATTAATGACTGAATGAATAAAATCATCTGGGCACCTATCCATTTTTACATGACTAGAATTCCACATTACTGCTTTCCAAACCTTAACAAAGATGGGGAGAAAATGGTCTAGGTATATTTTCCCACCTCAGAGGACTGTATTAGGTACTTTTGGAACAATAAACAGCCGCTGCCCTCCCTGTCCCCAACCTCCCTAAGGACAGAGGCCTCTGACCTTCCTTAAGCAGCATCGATTTATTGAGTGTCACCTGCCACATGCCAAGCCCTATCACAGTGCCTTTCACTGGTCACACTGGTTGTTGAATTCTCACAATCTTCTCAGGAGGGTGGGTTCATTGTTCCCGTTCTATAATGAGGATCTTGGTGCTGAGTCAAGTCACACAGGGTCTGTGATGCTACAAATGGCATTGTGGAAATGTGTGTGGGGACCCTAAAGCCTTCCTTTCCACCAGCACAATGTGCCTCCAGGAGGAAACACTCGAGGGAGAAAGAAATTAGCAAAGAGAGATGATGGGGACGTGCAGGGAGCTGGAGGCCACCGGGATGACAGAGAAAGAGAGGGGTAGAAGGGGAGGGTTCAAGGTCACACGGAGCTTCCTCCTCCACCGCTTTCTCTGTCTTCATCTTCTTCAAATCTCTCTTTGAAATAGAGGAAACCTAAGTGTGTTTGTAGGCAAAGTGTAGCAAGGCGGAGGGGAAGGCTGAGTGTTAGAGAAAGAGTGCTGAGTGCATAAAGGTCACGGAGATGTTTGGTTTGGAGTGTGAACAGCTTGGGGGGGGGGGGGGTGGATACTTTTTCAGAATCATCTGGAAGGAAAGGAGAGAAACAGACCAGCATTTTTAAGTGGCAGCTAGAGCTGGAGTGGAGGCTTTGCACGTGTCAATTGAGCTTATCTTACAGCACAATGAGCCTGTGCTATGGGTATTACTACCTGTCTTCCAGGTGAGGAGAGAATGGATACAGGGAGAGAAGTTAGGGGAAGGCAGACTTAAGTAAGGGAGGGAGTGGGAACTGGAGGATTTAGGGGTGTGGAGAAGGCATGCAGTCATTGCTGGTGTTGCAATCAAACCCACGTGATCCCCCCAAATTGAAAACTTTTCAAATCTGGCCCTTTATAGAAAATGTTTGCCAGCCCCCCTGATACACCAGCCTTTCTGTGAAGGCTAGGACCACATCTTTGTTTTCTTTGTATTCCAGGACAATGCCTAAAATACAAGGATGTCAACAGATATTAAGAAAATAAGAATGAACGGGAAAGCATCAGATACTACCTTTTTCAACCGCACGCTTTACTAACTGTGAGGAGGACTGAGCACATCTTACAGTTTTTGTACCCTCGTTTTGAAAAGGTGAGGGATGGCAGCAGGAAGGGTTAATACAACACCTTAAATCTCTGACACTGGACCGATTTTACAGGCCCTGATGTTTCTGTTTGATGAAAGCTGCTAAGCTATACCTGAAAATCCCAGGTATGCCCAGACCCAGCCAATGCTACATTTTCAACTTGACTACGTTCTTCTAAACTATAAATTTTCCAACTTAGCCCAGTGAAGAGTGACAGTGACGTATAGCTTCACATATGTGGTGAGTTGGTTTATGGGTCCTTGCACCTAACAGCACATGGCAGCTGTAATATTGGCAACGGGACCTGATGAGAAATCAGCCTGGTTCTGAAATCTAATATTCCTAATTATAACACAAACAAGGGCGTTGGAAATAACAGCATTACCTCCTGAGAGAAGCAGGATGGCCGGGCAGCAGAGTGGGGGAGCCCAGGTTCCCATGGAGAAGGCCGCAGTTCGGCGTTCTCAACCTCTGTGTTCCCATCAGCCACAGAAGAACGTCTAAAGAGATGCCCCTTCTTTTCTTTTCTTTCCTCATTTAATTTTATATATATAAAATATATATATATATATATATTCCTCGGTCAGGAATTTTATATATATATATATATTCCTCGGTCAGGTGATACCACAAAGAGTTTTGTGCCTATTGCCTGCTCAACTTGTCCCAGGCAGCTTTCAACTTAGACGGCCCCTTCTCAACTCAAGAAGGACAGACATTGTTCCTAATGGACAACAAGCAGAGACTCAGTTGGCCACCTGTGTGCTAAATGCTATGAGCTGAAAAGCTTCAATTTATTGCCTATTCCCTGTGGGCCAGGCAATAGATGAAGTTGGGACACAGCCCATTTGCTCCTCATAAGCAACCTGTGATAAAGGTGTTATTGGCTGCATTTTATATGGGAAAGTTGAGGCTCAAAGAGATGAAAAGAGGTGATTTTGCCACCTAGGCAGGGGCAGGGCTGAGATTCAGTCCTGGTCTGCCTGGACACCAATGCTGCACCACACAGAGTCTGCCCTAAGTGAGGAGAAGACACAACCACCACACACACACACATGCAAAATAGTTAAACCCCAACTTAAGGGAGCAGAGGATTGAGGTACAGACCTGAATGGCCCTCCAAGAGAAAGCACGTGGGCAAGAGAAGGGCAGGGAGGTTTCCTGGTGGTGACCCCTAAAGGGCAGAAGACCCATTTCTGGCCTTTTGTCACTTTGTCTGCAAGGCCAGAGTAAGCTATTCCCTCTGCCTCAGCCATCACAGTGCTCAGTAATTATTTGTCAAGTTCGCTAACAAATGTAAGTAATGCCACCAATAGTTTTCTACTTCTCCACTAACATAGTGAGACCCAGTTAACTGCCATCCAGGGCATAAACTGAGAAGTTCTTCTCCTGCAAGCAGGCCTCTGGAGGGCCCACTGGCCTGCATCTTGTCTTCCAGGACCTAGCCCTGGGCCTCCAAAGCCAGCACACATTTCCCTGAAGCATCATGGAAGTGGCTGGCTTTGAATATTAAGTCCCCATCCTGGCCTGGCAATGAGTCCCTTACCTCCAATTAATCCCACCAACCCCCACTGAAGCCCCCCACCGTCCAGCCCAAGGCTAAAAGTGAAAGAATTGGGAATGGAAGTTCAGTGCTGATGGATTCTGCCATTTCCAAGGCCACATCACTGACCTGAGGGCGCTGCCATGTCTTTCTCTTGGTTCTTGGCTCTTCATCCATGTGGTATTGGTAGAAGGGCAGAGCTTTGAGCTCCATCCTGTAAGAACCAACCAGCCTAGCCTGACCAGTCAGTGTCACAGTGGATAGAGCATCAGACTGGAATGAGGACGACCCAGGTTCAAAATCCCAAGGTTGCCAGCTTGAGTGTGGGCTCATCCGGCTTGAGTGTGGGCTCGCTCACCAGCTTGGGTGCAGGGTCACTGGCTTGAGCATGAGATCATAGACATGACCCCATGGTCGCTGGCTTGAGCCCAAAGATTACTGGCTTGAAGCCCAAGGTCACTGGCTTGAGGAAGGGGACACTTCTTCTGCTATAGCGCCCCCCCTTTGTCAAGGCACATATGAGAAAGCAATCAACAAACAAGCAATCAACGAATAACTAAGGTGCCGCAAAGAAGAATTGATCTCATCTCTCTTCCTTCCTATCTGTCCCTACCTGTCCCTCTCTCTGACTCTCTCTCTGTCTCTGTTAAAAAAAAAGAAAAAAAGTATCAACCAAAGACTCGGCCCTCCTGACCTTGGCGCTCACGTGCTCCCAGTAAGTAGGTGGCAGCCGGTGAATATTCATTAGCAATAGGGAGGGTGGAAAGGGAAATTTAAATGAGTCTTGGAGGATTGTAAAATTATTTGTTGAAATGTTTCTAAGCATTTTCTGCTTAAGACCCATAAATTTCAGGAGCTGTGTGTGCTAACAGTTTTTATTTATGATGTTTTTATTTTTACATTGAATTTATGCTCAAGTATAAAAAGGTAACAAGAGTAAAAATCGCCTTTTAAAAATGCTTTGAGATCCATTGTGAGGGTAAGCCGTTTCTGTCCATCTTTGCCACCACTTTGTTAAAACAAGGGCTCTGGGTGCTGACAGCTGAATAGCTAATTGGTGTTGGAAGCCAGCCCACCAGGAGTCCTCTCTCCTAAGAAACATTTCCTCTTCTCTCCCAGCCCCCAGCCTCCAGTAAGACCTTTCTAATGGCTGCCGAGGGCAAGGAGGAAAGCCCGCCTTGGGTAAACTTTGTGGGGCTAGGTCTCACCCAGCTGCCACAGCCCAGAGATATTCCCAAGACCTGTAATTAAAATGCCTGCATTCGAACCAATACGCTCTGTTCCTTTGCCCAGGGGTTGCAAAGCTCCCTGCTAATGCTGAACACGAATTAATAAACCACTGGGTCAGCCTTTCTTGTCCCACTACAATGTTATTGTCATGTTTATTTGTACAATTCCCTGTAGGACACTGGTTGGAATACCTAAAAAGTGAGTCAAGCTCGCTCCTTGGTTAGGCCTGGTGGGGGGTGGGGAGTGGGGTGCTTGCCCTGTCCCTGCAAAAGGCACACGTTTGTGCTTACAGCAACACCCCCCACCCCTAAGATAAACCGGAGTGTTCGCTCAAACTGCAATTACCTTCCATTCACACTACTGTAAAGTGACTAGGTTGTTGCCACTGCTTCTGCTTCTGTTTCAAAGAATAATTCTATTATCTCCGATTACTAAAAAAAATAAAATAAAATAATAAAGTAAAATAAAAACTTACAGCATTTCCATGAATTAATTACAGTCTGAGGAGAAAACAAACACAAACGTCACCTATGAAGTCATTGTAAATCACATGAGCTTAATTGCCTGATACCAGAATTAATTTTCCAAGCTTCCTCTCGCAGCGTCCCTCAGTTACTTCACTGCAGTCCCGGCTGTCTGCTGCCTGCTTCCGCACTCCTCTGCGGGAGACATACTTCACCCAGAGGGATAGGAAAGTTGAATAAGGAAAGAAAACAAAAAACAAAAGACACCTCTTTGGAGTATTTGACAAAATATGTTAGTGTTGAGTAATTAGAGGGAACCTGTGTCTTATGAAGATAACCTTGGTTCAGCGCCTGCGGTGGGTGAACGCAGGGAGAACTGTAGGCGGCGAGGGGGGCTGGCGGCCATGGCTATGGCCCAGGTGAAGGGTGCAAACGACGGCCTGCACAAGGGCAACGGGGAAGGGAGAAGGAAGGGAAATGCAGGAAACTCTTTTGGAAGTAGCATGATTAGGACTTGGTTTTCAGAAAACAGAATAAAGCAGAACAAGAAGATGTGATGAGTCTGATTTGGGGAGTGTTGAGTTTAGGGTGTGGAATGTGTAGGTGGAGATGTCCATTTAAATGGTTGAAATTTCAACCTGGAACTCGGGGAGCTAGCCACACAAGTCTTTGGGTACATAACCCCCTCACATAATCACCCACCCCCATTTCTGTCCATATGTTCTTCATCCATCCAGAAAATCTAGGGAGCTCCTTTCTGTGGCAGGCCCCAGGCTCACGTGGCTGGGGGAAGGGGCAGTTTACAAGCCTGGCCCATCCCTAGGCTGATCAGGCAGGGCCTTGGGGCATGAGCCTCTGCCCTGGCGGCTCACACACAACCTCGATGCCATTATTACCCCGTGAGGAACCCAAAGCCAAGGGCACTTGCTCTCGTGCCTCTCACTGGGGCCTTCCTTACATTGCTTGCCATTTCGGGACCCAGAATCCACTGGAAATTTTCAGTCAGGGGGCATTAGGTCATACGTGGGTAAAGAAAGCCACCAGAAAGCCCCCAAGAAAACCACTGGAGAGCCAAGGTGGCCGTTCTGTGCTCTTTATCAGTGCCTGTGACGTCAACCAAAACTGAGAAGCCGGAGTCAGACTCAATCACATCATCAGATATGAGTAAGGAGAGTGTTTGAATTATATGTTAAAAGCAACATATTTTCAAACTTCATGCTCAAGCACCACATATCACCCATCCTCAAACTGGAGATTCTAGGAAAACTTCACAGGCTAATCGACAATGGCTTCAGTCTAAGGTTCAAGAATGCACGGGTTTTGTTCTAACCCTGTCACTGATCCTGAAGCACGACGTTTAACTTACAGTAACTCGGTCTCCTCGCAGGGAAGTGTGTTAACCACCTCATGGAGAAACAACACAATGCATTGGAACATCAGTTACAAAATTCAGGTCACAATAATTATTGTTCATTTTCAACAGGTTAGTCTCTCAAGAATTAGAGGAAAATTCCAGCTTGAAAAATTCAAGAAAATCTAATTAAAGGATAAAAATAAGATTAAGTTTCACTCAAATAGAATCTATATCATCAATACTTCCCCTTCCCAACTGCTGCACAAAGCATCTGAGAGGTCCTTGAGCACTGGGGGGCGGGGATCCCACTGGGAGAGGTCATGCGCAGAGGGAGCATAGCTCCCTGCGCATGTCAGGAAGCATAGCGCTGGGGTCTAAATTAATTCTACAGGTACAACACTCCTTGTTGAGTTTCATCATTTTATGGACTTCGTGAACTTGCACAATTTCAGTCACTAATTAAAAGGATTTGGCGATATCGCCTGACCAGGCAGTGGCGCAGTGGATAGAGCGTCGGACTGCGATGCAAAAGGACCCAGGTTTGAGACCCCGAGGTCGCCAGCTTGAGCCCGTGCTCATCTGGCTTAGGCAAAAAGCTCACCAGCTTGGACCCAAGGTCGCTGGCTCGAGCAAGGGGTTACTCAGTCTGCTGAAGGCCCGCAGTCAAGGCACATATGAGAAAGCAATCAATGAACAACTAAGGTGTCGCCACGAAAAACTGATGATTGATGCTTCTCATCTCTCTCCGTTCCTGTCTGTCTGTCCCTATCTACCCCTCTCTTTGACTCTCTCTCTCTGTCCTTGTAAAAAAAATAAATAAATAAAATAAAAGGATTTGGCGATATCGATCACCTCCTCTGCCTTGAGAGTTGGAACCTTTGTGAAGTACATTCCTTGGCCATGTGGAGTGGGTACAGCAGAAATGTGACTAACCTAAAATCCAAAGAAGTGTAGGTGTCTGCTAAGTCATAACAGACCAGTATGAGGCACATTTACCCTTGATAGCTGAAAGCTGTCAGATGAAGTCTTAAGATAAGCACACAAGCTATGCACTACATTGTGTATCCCAGAATTCATATGTTGAAGGTTTAACCACTGATGTGACTGTATTTGGAGATAGGGGCTTCATAGAGGCAATTAAGGTTGAATGAGGTCATAGGGGTGGGGCCCTGATCTAACAGGAATCCTTCCAAGAAGAGGGAGAGACCAAGGAAGGGAGCATACAGAGGAAAGGCCACGCAAGGACCCAGCCAGGTAACTGCTCACAAGCCGAGGAGAGAGGCCTCAGGAAAAACCAGACAGCTTGGACTCCCAGCCTCCAGAACTGTTAGAAAATTTCCCCATGTAAGCCATCCCGCCTCTCGCATTTTCTAATGGCAGCCCCAGCAAATGAGTGCAGGCACTATGGACACATTTTCTCCTCTAGCACAGGAAGCAGATCACTGGTGTTTTGGTCCTGTAAATATGTAATAAAAAAAATACAACTTGTCTTATGAACTTGCTTTGTTTTATTACATTTTGTGCTTCTTTTTTGTATGACTTCTGAAGCAGCCTAGCCCTACTCCTCTGTAGTCCTGCGTGACTCATCCGTTACCGGGTTGAGGCCCCTACCTCTCTCTGCCAGCTGAGGAGAGGGTCAGAGCACAAGTATCTGCGCTGGTTTGCAGCACTCTGTGTAAACTGCCCCAATCAAGAGCCATCAGCCAGAGCAAAACGTGTGTCTTCTTCAATCCCACTGAGGCGCCCATCACTGATTTTCTGTCCTCCAATGACACTTCAGGTCAAAGAGGCCAAAAAGATAAAACTGTTGTTCTCAAGATAAAACTGTTGTTATCCTGCTTCTGGGGGGCAGTTTGGACACAAATTCACAGAGCAGACGGCGCGTAAATGAAATTGATGGTGCCACACAACATCATCTAAATAAGCAGGGTCCAGAGGGGGACATGAAAATGTCCAACTGCCTTTGCGGCCATAAGACATGGACCTATCATAGCTCCTGTGATGTCATGTTGTATACATCACAGCTGAGCTCCTTGTCACCACTGAGCCAGACTTAACATTATCAAAACGGGGTGTCTAAGGACCCTGACTTCCAGGTCAGACGTTTTCTCACTAGAGGACCAAGCTTGCTGTGACATATAGTCCTGTGCGGGAGCCAGCAAGGACCCTAAAGTGCAGCTGCAGAGCTGTGGGCAGCCCATGGCACTAACAGGAAACACGCGGCCAGCTGTGGGATGCTGGGGAACACCACGCCAGTGAGGGCAGCTGGAACTCTGAAAGGGGTTCAACCTTCCCCAGAACTAGAGTCACCAACAGGACATTCTCTAAAAGCTGCTCTGAAAGTTGAAGGACAAGTTTCTCAGGAGAAATTATGGGAAGTACTCAGAGGATCACAGTCCCCATGAACTGAGCAGTACCACCTAGAGTTTCCACTCCAAACCCTCAGACCAGTGACAGAGACAGCCTACGGCTCAAAGGAGCACTTACCAAACTCAGATCCTTGGATACAACCTTTGTCATATCTGTCTGGACACCGCCTATGATGGTTAATTTTATGTGGCATCTTGACAGGACCACAGAGTGTCCAGGTATTGGGTCACACAGTATTCTGAGGGTGCCTGGGATGGTGTCTGGATGAGGTTAACATCTGAATCGACCGACTGAGCAAAGCAGATTGCCCTCCCTAACGTGGGTGGGGCCCATGCAGTTATAGTTCAGTTATAAGATCACACTGATTTTTCTTACATGATGGTTGGGAGCGGGTTATATAGTATCTGTGAATTTCACTTCAGGTTGTAAACAGAGAGTTAAAGAAAAAACATTTGTAATAAAAATGACGATTGAATCTAACAGGAGCAAGAGGCTACTTCTGTAAAAGAAGTTTGCTGTGGATCAAAAATGTCTTTCCAAATGGAAACACCAGGGAATCATTTCCTTTCTGGAACCTGCTGGCGCTGGGAAGAGCCCAGTGTGGCCGAGCCGAGCAGCTGGTGCTGGGGTCTGAAAGAGCTCTTTCTCTTCAGCCCTCGCAGGTGAGAAGACACAGAGACCCCACTGGCTTTTCAAAACTGAAGAAAGGACTCGGTGACTTTCTACGGCCACGTGACCCTGGACAAGTTGTTCCACGTAGCCTCAGTCTAACTGTGCAATGGAAATAAAAAGAGCCCATCTTATACCGACTTCCTGTATGGATTAAATCTGATAAATACATAAAGCCCATTTAGTGCTTCCCTCAGCTTCCCTGAGCGTATGGTGCTCCATGAATGGGAACATGTATTTATTATCACTATACAGCACTCTACAGTTTACAGAGCTCCTTTGCACAGACCGTTCCCTCTAAAATTTATAGACATTCTCCCAAGTAACCTTCCCAACAATCTCTGAAGTAGTATATCCTGTGACCTAATAAAGTAGGGGTAACAACAAAGAGTATGCACGCTCTTACCACTGTTTCTACCTGTGCTGACGTTGTTGTTCATTTCATCATTCATGCATTCATTCATTCGACAAATATCTATGAAACACTTGCCACATTCCAGACACTGAACCTCAGCAGTGGAGACTGACAGGAGTGCCACCCCAGGGAGGAGAGGAGGTGCGGAGAGGCTCAGGGGCCACCAGAGTCTCCCTGGGTCACACTGGTGGCCTTTAAAGTGCCTTTTGCCACTTGGAATCCATGCTGCTCCATTTATACTTAGTCTGTGCAGCTCCATGAACAGAAGTTCAGAGGAGGGAGAAGTTACTGGAGGAGGAAACTGCGGGAAGTTCTGGAGGGACAGATTGCCTCCTAACATTTGGAGCCTTCAACAATGGAAGGGCAGCCTCTTGGGGATGGAGGCGGGCTGTCTGCATCCTTCAAAGGCTCTGGAGAGGAATCTGAGGCTTGCCCTGGGAGAGCGCCTTCAAAACCCATTCAACCTACAAATCTGGGGCTCACTTAGAGACCATTTCTCAGTATAGGTTTTTGCTTTTAACTCTTCCCTTCAAATGTCAAACATTTTAGCTTCAAGCTCATTGTTTTGGCTGGTATTTTAACCTCCTGGCTTCCCCAGAGGTTGGGCTGCTGGAAAACAGCCTGGGACTCGCGTGGCTACATGGTCTTACTGTAAAGTCTCCTGCCCTGTCCTAAGTCTGTATTCTCAGGGGTGAGAAAGAAAACCCTGCGAACTGATAAGCTACCAAGTACACAAGCAGAGCACAAAAAATGTTGGCAAATGTGTGCCCTGCGTTTGCTTGGCTTTGTCCAGAAAGTCATGTGACTCACACTGTCCACTGTTTGAAATCTACAAGGACCAGCTAGGTCTTTAATCACAAGAAATTTTTTTTTCTTCAGGCATGAAAACGCCAAATATAGTCATGAAAACAGTGACCTAACCTGTGCCCAGAAGTATATACATATACATATATAGAGAGAGAGACATATATATTATACTTATATATATTATGCTTAAATATATATAATATGTCATTTAAATATATATCATTAAATATATATATACTTCCAGCTTATTCCACATTACTCTGGCTTCAAGCCAATTGATAAGAGCCCGATTTTTCAGTGCTTGGCCTTAGCAGCGCTTTGGCTGATCCCGAGCAAACGTGTGCAAGACAAACTTTTCTGAATGCCCTTTCTCCTTACTCTGCTATTGGAGAACTGTTAGTTCTGTTATTTACTGGGTTCTTGGTAAACAACTTCTAAGTAAAAGGAAGCGCAACAGAAAGGAGAGACCAGTCCTCTCTACCACCACATATCACCTGGCCCCATACATTGTCACATATGTCACACACCAACTTGAGTTTCTAACTCAATTTCCTGCCAAGTTTATACTCACCCTGTCTCATTAAGGCAACACAGTTGTATAGCTTCTCACTGTGGAACTAATTAATCATTTCCACATAGGCACCAAAATAATCCCAACAGGCCATTTGTCCTCATTATTTATGTTAAGTATTTAATATTAATTATGCTACAAACATGTGAAACAAGAGCTGTATTTTCACACTGTGGGTAGTGACTTCAGACATTAGAACAAGACAGGGTTTTCACTGTCTTTATGTTTTGTTTGTAATTTGTGCACCAAAATATAAAGCTATCTACAGCTTTCCACTTGAAGCATTTTTGCAAGTGAGCTGTTAAAGTGACATAATCAAACATGCTTGAGGATCTTTTGACATCTGAAAGAGAGAGTTCCTAATATAAGGAGAAATACACAGATGATTGGATTGACCCCCAAATCTCATGGCAAACTCCTTAGCACAAGCAACAATGACAACGGCATGAACTAATAACCACAGGTTTCTGAGAGCTGAATAAAGACAGAAATCTATTCCCACAGGAGTTCTTTACTGGTCAATGAGTTCAATGACATTTTTGAGTTATAGACTTTAGGATGAACAGCATATCTTAATTAGTAATTATTTGATTAAGTCTGATATCACCACAATTTCCCAATAGTGAGGGAACTAAGTCCTGAAAGATTGTGAAGGAAAAAAAGTCAGCCTCTTTTTTTGGAAGGGCATAAAGAATGAGAATAATTCCTATTGGCTCATAACAGCTTAGAAATGGTTAGGCCCAAAAGAATTGTTTAACTTACACAACCTCTAGATCCTGTCTTCAAAACAAAATATCTGAATGCCCCAGAATTAGCTTTCACCTGTGTTTTATCTTCAGTTTCCTCATTCCCCAAGGCCACTGTTTCCCTCCAAACAGGATTGAACTCCTGGAGGCCAGCTGCACAGAGCCTCGAAGGCTACATCCAACACAGACCCTCAACCACCGACCACTGTGAGTGTTAACATCAGTCTGACAAGAGGGCCTGGCTCCAGACACCAGGAAAAAACTGATTCCTTGGTGTTCGACTGAGGTTTTCCCAACAGAACAAATGATGTCCTGGGATGACTTGTGGACAAAAAAAAAAAAAATCTTTCCTTCAATCCAAAAGAAAATGACCCATAAAGACTATAAGGCAGCGGTTCTCAACCTGTGGGTTGCGACCCCAGCAGGGGTTGAACGACCAAAACACAGGGGTCGCCTAAAGCCATCAGAAATATAGGTTGAGAACCGCTGCTATAAGGTTCTTAAAAAAAAATAAAGACTATAAGGTGACAGCCATGGGCAACTGGTGGCTATTGCTGAATCCTTTCTGAACTAGACCAGGGTACAGGAGGGAGGGTACTGGTCAAGTCCTCATTCAGAAGGGAGATGGAACACTCTCTCTTCTCGGTGTTATCCCAGCACCTCCTTGTTCAGTGCCATTTTCTCCTGGCTGGACTGGGACCTAACCGGGGTAATTCATTGCTCTGCCCAGCTCAGTATTTGTTTCCAAGTTTAGTACCCATCTTCATAAAAGGCTGCCTTAAAAGTAATCTTTAGGATTACTTCCAAATCATACATTTTGTTTTGAAAGAATGAGAGCTCTTGCTGGGTGACGATCAGCACAGAAAGAGAAAAGGGGCAAAGTCTTTTTGTTAACAAATATTCAGCTCCCAAAAGTTGAGTCCTCATCACAGGGCTAACTGGACATCACCACCTTTCAAAGCACACCATTGACACTGTTTCTCCCTGGCACGTTAATTTTCTCCAAACAGCCAACGCCACTCCGGGGCTTCTGTATCATATGCCGTATGAAGAAGGTGAGGCCACTACTCTCCAGCCCAGCCCTGTCCTCAAAGGGCTGGCACCACTGGCTGGAGAGTAGTGGCCTCACCCTGAACTCAAAGGGGAGCACAGCCGTTCCTGAAAACCAGCAACACTGGGACCACGTGCCATTCACCCAGTCCGTAAATGCAGCTGCCAAAAAGAAGTGCATGTCTGCCTCCCACTAACAGAAAGGTAGGTAGAAGGTGTCTGGGTTGGTGGGAGGGTGAAGAGCTCACATGGTTCTGTGCCACCAGATTCTCTGTGAAACACAACTGGTCAAACAGTAACAACAGCAACCCCTGGGGAGCCGCGATGTGGATCTCAGAATACATTCCCTTTACTCCAGGGTGTCACATAGGCTCAGTGGAATGACTTTTTAGCTTAATATGAAGTGAGAACTGCCACAGGGAAAAGAAATTCCTTTCTGTTCTAAAACAGTACTCCACAAAGTAATCATTGCAAAAAGCAAGAGGTGTTTTATCTCCTCGGTGGTGGCGAAGTGCCTCTTCTGATTGAAAATTTTTTATTTATTTCAGAATGCACAAATCCTGCGGGCTGCTCATCTCTGTCCCATCCTCCTGAAGGCAGGGATGTTCTTAGCTGTCGGAACTGCCGGCTTAACCCAGCAGGAAGCTCTGCCACCAGCAGCCCAGCCCAGCCAGGTCTCTTGGCTGAGAGAAGCGGGAACCCACCAACGCTAAAATTTGAAAACCCAGAGGGAGAAGAGAGAGGCCTGGCTTCTGAATTGTGATTTGTACCCATCACCACTTGCCTTGCAGACGCTGTGCACTGTGGCCAGTTAGCAGCATCCCTTATCAGGGTGTCCCTGAATGCCACCCACCAGTGAGTGACAGGCAGCCCTGAAGACAGAATGAGAGAGAGAGAGAGAGAGAGAGAGAGAGAGTCTGAGATGGTTCATGGTGGAGCAGGTTGCACCAAAATGCCCAATGCTCCTGTACCTCTCCAGACATTAGTATGTGTAGGTCAGAATAAGCCAGACTTCAGACAGTCATGTGTCTGAAACGGCCCTTCTGCCTGCAGCGCCTCTGCTTCAAGTCTCAACTCAAGCTTGACATCTGACGAACCACTGTGAGAGGGTGAGAGTTTGCAGAAATATTAAGGAATCAACATTTGCCAGAACTGAAATGGAGGTGAATGCATCAACTACAAAAACTACTTAGGACCTCGTGTTCTTGCAACCAAAGCCCTGGAACTTGGTATACGTGTATCAACAAATGCAGGATTTGCCACAGCAGCTTAGAGCGGAGATTCCAGCAGAGACTAGAGTGTGGCACTCTTACACATGCAAAGGTACGGGCTGTGGGGTAGAAAAGGAAAATAAAGAAAGAGAAGGCAGCAGATATAAATGCATCCAAACATTTGAGGCACTCTGTCAAACTCAGAAATTCTACCATGATCTAGGTGATCCTAATGGTGTGTTTAAACCACATTGGAAAAATGTCACAATAGATGTTTGAATAAAAATCCAGTAAGTTTGCCAAAAGACCAATTGTTTAAAATTGGCAGCATTCCAGAGAACTTACGAGGCTGCATACTGTCCAGGACTGAGAGAATTGCTAATTCCAGAGCAAGTTAATTATCGCCTTATTGATAAAAGGTTAATTTTTAAAAGCTTATGGTGTGGCTTTTTTAACTCATTAATTAAAATTTAGAGTAATTTACTAGACACACTGGTGGCTCCTATTACATTATATATGTACCAAACTATTTGAGTTTTCTCCCAGAGGCTGTTTTTAATCCCCTGGTCTCTCCTCACTTGTCTGCCTTTGAAGGCAACAAATATGTTAAAAACATGTAAAGCTCAAACTAACCTTTTGGGAAATCACAGCATTAAGAAGATGTCCAATGAAGCACTTAATCAAAACTCATTCTTAGAAGTGTCAAAATGAAATCGTACATGTGCTCACTGCAAATAGGATGGCTTTCACAAACTTCATCTCCAAAACGTTAGACCAGATTTCATGCTCTTTGATAATTAGATGGGAAGAGAGTCTTTCCTCATCTTGTTCCCTTCTCTCCCACACCATCCCCAAATAAAACCAGGAGGCTGGGCAAAGAGAAGCGGTAAGGATAAAACTGGAGTTTTATCTACAAAGGCAGTGTCGCCTGCTTTCTTCAGGACTCATGGATTGCAGAAAGCACCACCGGGCCACCTGGCGTGAGTGTGGTGCTGAGGCTTCCAGAGGCACAGGCTGGGGAGGACTGGAGTCTGCGGAGCTCTGCCTCGGGCCCCAGGGGAGCCAGTTCCCAGCTGAGGCCCCCACCTCTGCCCACACCCAAAGCTGGCTCCACTCTGTTAAAGGTGAGAGTATGGCTGTGTGATGTGTCCTCCCAACATGCAAACTAAACAAACCTGCAAAACACTCTAAAATCTAACTCCCCAAGTGTTCAAAAAGGTTGTTTCTCTCTGAGCATTCCTTATTTTGATTTAAGGGAACTTCAGCCATGTGTTCTTTGAACTTGTTGAAGTATTTGAGATCCAAAACTGAGATTAAAAAAAATAAAAGCCATCACTTTAGGAGAGCTTGAAAGCAATCTGATTTTCACATCATTTGACATTTAAAACTTAAGCAATTTCTATCCTTGCATTTTGAGGCTTTGCTTGAATTTTTATACTAAACATTATTTAACATTTTAAAATGTCATTGCTCTTTCGAATTTTCAATTTAAGAAGTTCCTAAAGCAAGGCGACAGTCCTTCCGTTGGCTCTGTTTTGAGCAGCTGGTCTGCCTGTCCTACCCAATGCTCTGCGGGAGGGGAGCCCTGTGGCCCCCGCCCCCCTCCCCCGAAGCCGGGGACCAGAAAGTGAAACTGCTTCTGCTGGTTTCACTTGCCTGCAAAACACACCACCAAAAGTGAATAAATGACGGAAGGCAGCGTATTCTTGTTTCTCTCACTGTTTTCTATTATCGTTCATTTACTTTCTCCCCCTTTTTACAGCAAAATAGAAGTAATTTTAGTGGTGCAGAAAAGAAATGTGAACATGTGGAACATAGAAGAACTGGTTTTTTGTGGGATTTCCTCTTTTCTTATAATTCCACAAATCAAGAAGGCAGATAAATTTACCAAAATATTAGGGTCCATCCACAGGCCATTTAAAGAGCTAAAGAAAACACATTCCTATTTTTAAAAAATATCTGTCACAAATAAGTTTTCAAAGGTAAAGATTTTAAAGCAACCAAACAACTTCCCTACACCTGACAGCTCCATATTAACATCTTGAGTCCCCACGATCACTCCTGCTTTTCTAGGTGGTCTTCGCCCAGCTGCTTCTGCTCAAATACCTGCCTTTCTTTTTCAGCCTAGTGCTACCAGGCAACAACAACAAAGTGCTCCACGCAAGTACCTTGTCCCCAGATAGTTTACTTTGCCACACTGTAATTTTCTTTAGTTATTTTTATGCTTTAACTCCAAATATTGTGTTGTGTTTTTTTTTAAAAAAAAAAAAAGAGAGAGAGAGAGAGAGAAAAGGAAAAAAAATCTTGGGAAAAAAACAACTATGTCACTCATTCTTTAAAAATGGTTCCTCTGGTTGAAAAGGAAGAAAAACAGAGTAAACAAGCAACATCTCCATTCTGAAGCAGCTGGGTTTCTTTCCCAAGCCACAGTGTCTGAGACGAACCAAAAAGCCACTTTCTCAAAAAGCTGCTACTTGTCTAACCCTCTGAGTGCCACAGATACATAGAGACACCAGGAACCACCCACCTTTGCTCCTACCGCTGGTGGGAAGAACTTGGACTTAGTACTCAACTATCAGTCAAATGACTTACATGAAGCCGCACGGCTCTTTCATCCACGGTCCCCTCCTGCTCAGCAAGCACCTGGAGAGGGAGGCTTGTGCCACTAGGAGCGACTTGTGGGATTGGGTTTCTAGTCCCGCAGTGCCCCACCTGGGAAGGAGGTAACTCTGGGTTTTTGAATTTGGGAGAACTGCTTCTGACACTCCATAGTCTCCTGGGTTTTTTTCCCTAAAACTAACCAGCACCAGCAACTAGCAGTAAACAGTATTCTCATCTATTGTGGAAAATTAGGGAACACCAGCACAAAGACATGAAAATATTCCATGTAGTATACAAAATAATATAATTCAGTTAAAAGAAAACACTCTTGCATATTCACAACACATCGATTTTAAAAATTAAATTTTAGGTACATATTTTTATCCCAGGACATACTGAATTTTTTTAAATAAAAAAAAAAAAGCAAAGCAAAATCATCATTAAAAAAAGCTAAGCAGTTATTTAAGTTTATGTTTGGGTGGGGGGAGACAACTTTCTACATATTTAAATGCGGAGTTAAAGAGTTGTGAACATGTATATATATAAACAAAATTTATAAACTATAGAATTCTATACTACATCTTCCCCTCTGAGAGCTGATTAAGAAATCAAACATTGTATTTTGATTAGAAGGAACTAAAGTTTACCTGCTGCCTTCAGTGGTTTTAGTACACAACATTCACACAGTTCCATAGAAAAAGGCATGCAACCCAGAAAAACTGAACCAGGTAACCTGTCATGCTGACAGTAGCAAGAGATGGATCCGTGTTCACGGCACACCCTCCGATGGTGTGTCTCCCTTACCTATAGCTTGCTCACCAGAGCCCTGATCAGGTTCTTTACCAAGCCAGGATTGTTGACTCAGAAGACAGAAGACTTTCGGTACATGCAAACCAAATGTTGCAAAAGCTAATCTTCCTCCCGTGTGTTAGTAGCTCCCAGTTAGTCTCCAGCAGCTCTGCTCTCCGGCTGCAAACATCTCATTAGACTAATGCATTCAGCACAGGCAGAAAACTCGATTTACCATAGCTACAGCAATGAATTTCCATTACGATGACAGCTTCAACCACATCATGTCCGGAAAACCAGCCAACCACTGGCTTTTAAAGAACACACACATTTTACATGCAGAAAACGAAGCGTGTGTGTGTGTGTGCGTGTGTGTGCGCGCGTGTGTTTCATGTTTCCTGCCTCTTAGCAGCCTGACTAAGAAATGGGCAGCGTAGCTTTTTGCCGACATGAGCTGCAAGGTAATGACACTTCTGCTTCTTTGGTAGTTACGTCCTTGTAATAAACTGAATTATGTCACAATTGTCAGAAGGGGTGTTTCCAACATTTCGGTTTTCATTACCCCTCCTCTGTTGCCATAGAAACCAGACTGTAACATCATCTCTTTGTCCCAGTCCTGCAGCAGTGTGAGCCAGCACAGGGCTCACTAGATACTGGTGAGCTGAAGCAGTAAATGTTTTTGACTTTGGACAAATAAAGCAAAAAGAAATATTCTAATGTCACCATTGTTCAAGAGAGACTGTGCGTCTGCCAAAGGATTGTGCCCACACAGGTGAACGTACCATAGGCATACAGTGTGACTCAACAGCTGCATACAACACATGTGGTCAGTTCGTTAAAACAGCCCATTGACTTGGGCTCCATATCTGTGTGCATAACTGCAGACGTGTTTCTAGACCCACGAACATGGCCAGGCCCGCACGGGTGCAACGCTCCTGACACAGGAAGAGGGCTGCTCTCCATCCTCCGTGCTCCGTGGTGCTCTCTGGCAAACCGGTTCATACGAGAAAAGGAACTTTCCTTCTCCTGTTTTTTGTAAGGTGGAACAAGGCCCCCTACTGCCCATCTCATTCCCCCCATTATGGGGTATTATTCCCAAGTATTTCCTATAAGAAGAAACATTTATTCAACAAATAAATATGTGGTTACCCACAGGCTTACTCCTGGGGCTGAGCAACAAGCAAATTCAGCCAGGAGTAAACACCAGTCAGGACTAACTGAGGTTTAGGCCACAACATGGACAGTTACCGAGAGAGGAAAAAATAAAATTACAACTTAAGGTTATTGTGAATACATAAGCAGAGTCACATTTGAAAGAATCAGAAATCTCCTCAATCAGTGGTAGAGCGTCAGCCTAGCGTGCAGGAGTCCCGGGTTCGATTCCCAGCCAGGGCACACAAGAGAAGCGCCCATTTGCTTCTCCACCCCCCCACCCCCCCTCCTTCCTCTCTGTCTCTCTCTTCCCCTTCCGCAGCGAGGCTCCATTGGAGCAAGGATGGCCCGGGCGCTAGGGATGGCTCCTTGGCCTCTGCCTCAGGTGCTGGAGTGGCTCTGGTCGCAACAGAGCGACGCCCCGGAGGGGCAGAGCATCGCTCCCTGGTGGGCAGAGTGTCCCCCCTGGTGGGTGTGCCAGGTGGATCCTGGTCAGGCGCATGCGGGAGTCTGTCTGACTGTCACTCCCCGTTTCCAGCTTCAGGAAAAAAAAAAGAAAAAAATGAAATCTCCTCAAATTATGACCATTGGAAAAAATTAAATTTTTTTTTAAGTGAAAGCATTGTATTTTTTGAGCAAGAAGTAAATTCATTATTTAGTTCATTTAATCACCTAATTTTATTGTTTTGTGCAGGAAAAGACAAGTTTGGTAGTTCTGTTCTTTTGGGGTTTTTTTGGTCATTGAATATAAGTAAATTTCTTTCACTAAAAGAAGAGTACGGGGAAAAGGGAGAGGAAGAGGAAAGAAACAGGACCCCGTGGATGGTTTCAATTTGGCCACAGTGTTGTGTGTATGCCAGGGGTCGCTCAACAAAGCACCTGGAATGGTCTCCGACACTAACCCAGTCTACACTATAAAATACTTCTTCAGATTAAAAAATAAATATCTCTTAAATAATCAAAAATATTTCCCAAATCCTGTAAAAGAAGAAGGCTTGAGAGAATCTGTCTGAAAGAAAGGAGTTTTGGGTATTCCTCCCCAGCTTTGCAAGAATGTGCCCTCCTGATTCTCAGGGTGCCCACCTCCTCACCCCCTCCCATGTGCCCTGTGGCTGTGGCCTGCCCTAGGGTCCGGCGTGGCCAGCAGGCAGGCAGCATTGGCATCACAAGTCAACCACAAAATGAGGCTTAAAACAGAAATTAACTAAAGCTGGCTTGCTTTAAAAATAGATACAGGGGGGTCCTTGGGTTACGACACAGTTCTGTTCCTATGACAGTGATGTAACCCAAATTTTGGTGTAAGTCAAAACACACCCTAGCCTAACACAAATGGAACACTTGCACTTTTAACAGCCCAAAATAGCGTAGGTAAGTGTGCTGAGAGGCCCAACTCCCTCACTCATACACCAAGTTACGGCGTGTTCTTCCACCACGTGCAACCAAACTAGTTCGTCCAGTAGTAAGTACGACACTAACGGCGTAAGCTGAAACATTCACATCTCAACTTTTTTTTAAGTTTTTATGGGAGTGAGCATCGTAAACTCAAAACATTGTATGTTGAGACTGTCGTAACCCAAGGACCCTCTGTAGATGATAGATAGATATTTATATTGGGATTTTTTTTTTTTAGATTTTATTTATTTATTTTACAGAGAGAGGAGGGTGAGGGGACGAGAAGTAGTTGCTTCACTCTAGGTGCTCATTGCTTGTCTTATGTGCCTTGACAGGGCAAGCCTGGGTTTCAAACCAGAGACCTCGGCCTTCCAGGTGGGTGCTCTATCTACTGTTCTACCACAGGCCAGGCATGGGGATTTCTTTCTTTGTGTAACCAGGACAATAGGACTTAAAAAATTAAATCCATGTTTTTAAAAATCCTAAATGTTTTTAATTCCAAGAAAGAAAATTAAGTTAACCATGTGAGAGAAAAGATATTTTGTAGGATAGCTGCTTACAAGAAATGGGTCTGTTAAGAAAAAAAAGGGGTCCTTTTGAGCTGATGTGTCTATTTCTATGTCTTGTGTATCCCTGGACTATGATCAAGATATTTCGGTTGTGCTACGTTGTTAAATTTTCTTTGGTCTTGCGGTTACATTTCTGTCTCAGGCCACAGGCAGCACGCTCTACTCTTTCCACACACATGCTACTGGGTTGGTGGTTAGTAAAAGGTGGCCAGTGGGAGCAAGCAGGTTCATTTGGGGGCATCCCAAAGGCCAACCTACTTAGAGGAGTCTCCACGGGAAGAGTAATCCTGCTGTCAGCTGCTGGTAAGAAGTTGTGGTTCCAACGCAAGCCTCAGGTGGAGAGGGCTGAGTCCTGGACCAGGCAGTCAGCGCTACTACAAAAACAACCCTTGTTATTATAACCTAGCTAGCGTTCACTGGGGAATTACAATGTCCACATCCTATTTATAATTTTGCATTTATAACAATCCTGTAATATAAGTATGAGAAGTACCATATCCATTTTACAGATAAGGAAACTGAGACTCAAGGGTGTTCAATAAGTTGCCGATGGTCACAAAGCTCAGAAGTACCAGTTACAGGGTTGACCCAAGCAGTCTGTCCCCAAAGGCACAGTAATTAATCATATGGCCAGATGGCCTCCTGGCATTGCTCCTTTTTCCAGCTCTGCCATTAACCCAATGACATTTATCAAATCACTATTCTTCTATAGTGGGGGATGGAAGTGGAACAGCAATTTTCAACCTTTTCCATCTCATGGCGCACAAACTAATTATTAAAATTCTACGGCATCCAAAAAAAATTTTTTTCCAATCTGACCAAAAAAAAAAAAAAAAGATATAATTTTGATTTATTCACAACAGAGGTTCTTGTTGTGTTGGCAGTTGTTATTTTACATTTGACAACCGAAGGGGAAAGAGGCCAGTGCCCCTGTCTAAATAGTCAGGTATTGCATGTTTTAAAAATTCTTGCAACACACCAGTGTGCCTCTTGCAGACACTGGTTGAAAATCACTGGAGTAGGGGACTAGATCATCTTTGGTCACTTATGGTTCTGACACTCTACAGCAGCGGTTCTCAACCTGTGGGTCGTGACCCCGGCAGGGGTGCGACCCACAGGTTGAGAACCGCTGCTCTACTGTGTGATGAACGGCTTTACCCGCTGGGCTGGAACAGACCAATGCTTTGCGTTGGAGAAGAACCCAACTGTGGTTGTGGCTATGGCCATGACTACTAGCAGGCAAAAAGCATCCTCTCTGCCAGTAGACTAAGACCTGGCAGACTAGCGCTTTGGACAGTCCAGCTGGGGTGGCTGGGGGGAGAGAACATGGAAAAAGATCAGGGAAGTTTTAACGGCCAGGACTCCATTGCTGAAGTTGCAAAGGAGACCAGTCTCCCACACTCGTGTGGCTTCCTGACTTTGCTTCCACATCATTCAACACAGATTTTTCTTTAAATGTTCTTGCAGCTTGAGAAGTTTCAGGGTTATGAGAGGCGTGAAGCTTAGGATCACCATTTCTCCAAAGGGGAAACTCATCAGTCAGACAAGAGGGCAGAACAGAATAAGTGAATGCCAGGCCCATGGGCTCCCCCAACCTGCCGCTTCTTCAACTCCAAGTCCTGCCTTCCATGGCACCAGGGCTTAGTTTAAACAATACAAGCAGGGCTCTTTCTGAATTAAATTCGAGACTGTTCTTTATAGTGCAAATAAACAGGAAACAACACCAACATCCAATAAGAAGAATTTACTTAGGTAAATGTATCTATTGTGTGTCCACACCATAGAACAGGGGTCCCCAAACTATGGCCCCGTAGGTCACATGTGGCCCCCTGAGGCCATTTATCTGCCCCCCCCCCGTCACACTTCCGGAAAGGGCAACTCTTTCATTGGTGGTCAGCAAAGCGCGGTGTCACTCACATACAGTACTACTTCCAGTGACACGGGATGCATGCGTCACGGCTCCAGAAGCACGTCATATCACTTGTTACAGCTAGCAGTGACAAATATGGAACCGGACATTGACCATCTCATTAGCCAAAAGCAGGCTCATAGTTCCCATTGAAATAATGGTCAGTTTGTTGATTTAAATTTACTTGTTTTTTCTTTTAAATATTGTATTTGTTCCCATTTTGTTTTTTTTACTTTAAGATATGTGCAGTGTGCATAGGGATTTGTTCATAGTTTTTTTTATAGTCTGACCCTCCAACGGTCTGAGGGACAGTGAACTGGCCCCCTGTGTAAAAAGTTTGGGGTCCCCTGCAATAGAATATACAATGTAACTACCAAAGATGTCATAGAAGACTATGAAATGATAGAAAAAAATGTTCTTAATATATACTTGCTAAAAAAATTGCAGGTTAGAATCTTATTTTGAAAAAATAGCCCTAGCCAGATAGCTCAGTTGATTAAGAGCTTCATCCCAAAGCACAGAGTTTGCCAATTTGATCCCTGGTCAGGGCGCATACAGGGACAGATGGATGTTTCTGTCTCTCGCTCTCTCTCTCTCTCTCTCTCTCTCCCTCTTCCTGCCTCTGTCACTAAAGTCAATAAATTAAAAACAATTTTTTTAAAGAAAAAATATAATGACTTGCGAAGTATTAGAGATATGATCCCTTGGTGCTAAGACTATGAGTCATTTTTATCTTAATCTTTCTTTTTTATATTTTTCTACAAAGGAGGACTTACTTTTTTATGATAGATAAGATAAAGTAATGTGAATTAATTGATTAGTAACATAATTTTTCCTTGTAACAGCTACAAACATTTGTTTATAATTCTCATAAATCTTATACTTACTTGTCATCAATGAAATAAAAATCGAACCTCTGCCCAGTGGCCGTAGGGTACATTCAGCCACAGCCTCCGCCAATGCTTCAAATTTGAAGACTGTCCCCAACTCACTCAAGTCATCCTGTTGTCTTCCACTCGGCTTCTCCATCACTTAATAGCTTTGAGCCCATTCAGGGTGCAAAATCAGGGAGGACTCCCTGACCTTCCCCACCTAAGGGCTCCCATCATAGGGTCCTCTCAGAGCTGATAACAGTCTTGTTTCAGTAAAGCCATGTGCTGAAGACACAGGTTGAGGTGTGTGTGTGTGTGTGTGTGTGTGTGAGTGTGTGTAGGGGGGTGGTGAAAATCACTCCTATCCAAGGAAAGGGTGACTCATTCAAGTTTTCCTGGGCCTAAACCATGGCTCCTTTCAGATGGGGCCTCCTTTCTTTGTGGCTCTGGGCCTGTGGCCCTGGCTGATATTCAGGGGTTGACTTAGTGGAAATATTTGTCTCAAGGTCTGGCAGTTTTGGTGGTAGCAAGTCCAGAGACCCTCGTCGCAGGGGCAGTGTCTGGTAACAGCAGGGGTCCCCAAACTTTTTACACAGGGGGCCAGTTCACTGTCCCTCAGACCGTTGGAGGGCCAGACTATAAAAAAAACTATGAACAAATCCCTATGCACACTGCACATATCTTATTTTAAAGTAAAAAAAAAAAAAAAAAAAAAACGGGAACAAATACAATATTTTAAATAAAGAACAAGTAAATTTAAATCAACAAACTGACCAGTATTTCAATGGGAACTATGGGCCTGCTTTTGGCTAATGAGATGGTCAATGTGCTCCTCTCACTGACCACCCATGAAAGAGGTGCCCCTTCCAGAAGTGCGGCGGGGGCCGGATAAATGGCCTCAGGGGGCCACATGCTACCCGCGGGCCATAGTTTGGGGACCCCTGGGTAACAGGATTAGTATGGTGAGGGCATGTACTGAACACCAGGACAGCTGAGGGGGACAAGAGGGACTTTTTTCTTTTGTTTTTAACTTATATCCAGTTTTATGAAACCGGCAGGTTTGTTCTTTTAGACTTTATTTATTCATTTTTCAGAGAGAGAGGAGACAGAGAAGCATCAACTCCCATATGTGCCTTGACCGGGCAAGCCCAGTGTTTCGAACCAGCGACCTCAGCTTTCCAGGTCAAGGCTTTATCCACTGCGCCACCACAGGTCAGGCCAGGAGGGACTTTTTTCTTGGTCACTCAGCTGTAAACTCCAAGATGGCAGGGAACCAGCCTTGCTCTCCACTGTTCCACCAGCATGTGACTCAGTGTCTGCTCTGTAGTAGGAAATTGACATACAATTATGGCTGAATGAATAAAATAAACTACTGGTTAAAGAAGTTGACCTAATCTTAATCAGTGTTAGTATAGGTTTCTAGACCTGATTGCTTTTCCCCAAATAATGTGATTGACTTTGGATGTTTGTCATCAGGGAAAGAAAATCTCCTTAATTTGTAAAAATGGAAAAGATGACTCCCATTTCCTATCTCCCTCCTTTGTTATATTTTTTAAATGCTACCTCCTTAGGCACGTTTTTGCTTTGAGCCATGATTGTGTGAACTTAATAAACTTTTATTCAAAATTCACACAGCTGATCTCCAAGCACTTCTGGCTGTTTGCTATGTTTCCCATTTCCTCCTAAAATATTTTCCTCCAGTTTAATAGGAGGGATCAATCTTAGAGCGCTGAGAAACTTCTGGAATCGGAGAAAGAGAACCTCAACCAGACCTGTGTGTGCACTCCAAGGAGGAGAAAAAAGACACGTCGATGAAGTAACGAGTACATGAACTTCAGCTGTTAAGTTACCACTGTTGAGTTTTCTATGAAAAGGTGTGTTTAGCAGTAGTCTGAGGGTGGTGGCGGGGGTAGTAGGAACATAGCAACACAACAAGGGGCCCAGCTAAGAGAAAGTCTACATTTTAAAATACTTTATTTAGAAATTAGCTTGTTGGAGGTGTCCTGTATTTTCAGTTTCTAGAATAAAATCTTTTGCCACCTGGGGTTCCATCTCCCTTTATTTGAGGGAAGCTCCAACATGGGCCCCTTAGTTACCAAAAGGCAAGACTACACCACTGTCCTTGAAACAAAACTTGAATCTGAATAGTCAGAATTGTTTTACTCTCTTCACCAAAAAAGCAACTGGTTGGTAAATAAAAAAACTGATTGATGAATTCCCCTTCAGTGGACCATATCTTTAATAAGCCCACTTGGGGTAGAAACTGACCCCAGGAAACTGGGTCTGGGGCCAACATGAAAGAAGAGGGAAGTAAAGCTGCGAGTAACTGCAAAAACAAATCAAATTGTCTTAAAAATAAAGAGCATTCCTTGGCAAAGAGTCCAGTGAGCTTTAGGTGAGGCTGGCCAAGCAACCTCTCAGTGAAATCACGGAAGACCCGATCTGAATCAGCCTGTGCCTGGCTTCCCTCGTTGTCACAAAGCCGCTGCCAGGCGCATCCTTCCCCACTCACATCCACCACAGGGAGAGCCTCTCCAGGTACTCTGCACTTAGAAGCTAGGAAGCTTCTTTCCTAGCCCCTCCGGCAACATCTCTCTCATGTCATTGGTTAAAATTAGGCCATCTCGTTCCTGAACCAGTTACTGCCACGACGATGCGCTGATCCGCATGAGTCCAAAAGGCAGGGTGAGGGGAGGTTCTGCTTTCCCCTGGCACAGGGGCACCGGGGCTGCCCAAGGAGGGGTGGAAGCCTGAATGCCTGAATGATGTCAGTGCTCTTAGCAAAGGAAAGAAGAACGGGTGCTAGGTGCTAAAGGAGCAAAATCATAGAGAAGAGCCTGACCTGGAGGGGCAGAGGCGAGGCCGGGAGGGAAGGGCAAGGGCGCGGGGTCGGTGTGAGAGCACGTTGTGCCGCGCACGTGCCCCCCCCCCCCCCCGCCCCGCCCTGCCCTCAGACACGATATTCAGGAAAGACCGCAGAAAGTGTCAGGCGCTTGATGTGGTTGAATTTCTTGTAGAAACTGGTGAGGGGGCTGAGTTTTGCATCCTGGGTAGAAGCAGGTGAAACCAAGATAGCGCATGAGAAGCCAGGGGCCAAGACCAAAGGGATGCGGAAACTGCTGAGCCCAGGGAAGTAGGCGGCTGTGCAGGAGGGTGTCCCTGCGGTGGGAAGGAGGGAGTTGACATGGACAGGCAGCCTGCTGACAAAGGCACGAAAGCCATTCAAGTTGGATGTATATTTAGCGTCACTGTGTCTTTTAATAAAGGAGAAGGATCTAATGGAGAGGAAGACTCGACTGGAATTGATACTTTCCAACTGAGTTATTTAAGATGAAATAACTTCCACTATGAGAGAAATATTCTGGAGTTCTGGGATTGCCTTAATCTGGCTGTGTAGTTTGTCCCTCAACTGCCTGTGTGTGGTGCGCTGGGTGGGAGTTAAAGCCACGCCCTGCATGAAGGGAGGTGGAGGGAGGGTCAGGTTCTGTCCCCTTACAGCACTGGTCCCCAACCTTTCTTGGGCCACGGACTGGTTTAATGTCAGAAAATATTTTCATGGACTGGCCTTTAGGGTGGGACGGATAAATGTATCACATGACCGAGACAAGCATCAAGAATGAGTCTTAGATGGATGTAACAGAGGGAATCTGGTCATTTTTTAAAAATAAAACATCGTTCAGACTTAAATATAAATAAGATGGAAATAATGTAAGTTATTTTTATTCTTTTTCTGCAGACCGGTACCAAATGGCCCACGGACCGATACCGGTCCGCGGCCCGGGGTTTGGGGACCACTGCCTTACAGTATGTGAGGGCTGTGACAGGCCTTGGGAAAATGGCAGCCAAGTGGGGGCTGAAAGAGCTGGTTTTGGGCTCAGGGGACACTGTGAGGACTCAGGAACTGCCTGGCTTCCGCAGACGCAGAGCATGGTGCGCCATCTGGCAAGGGGCCTTTTTCTGACCTTCCAGCGGCCTCTTTGGACTAAGTCCAAAACCCAGAGAGTTGGGGACTCTCCCAAGAGGAATGCCCAGCTTCCCCCAGTTTGTGGAAAAGAGAACAGCCCTGAGTTATATTTATAGAAATACTGAAGGAGATGGGAATAGCAGAAATTTAAATGAAAATTTAACAGGAATGTACAAGTTTTATGTGAAGCTCAGGTGGCTTCCAGTGGGGATTTTGGACCCCCCTCTGTGCCTTAGCTGTTCTCATCTGTGAGTGGGGAGGGCAATACCACTGTGCGGGTTAGAGGGGTCAGAACAGAGAAAATGTTAAGTTGTTAGAGAGCATAGTACCTTGTGTCTGACCTGTGGTGGCACGTTGGATAGCGCGTGAACCTGGAACACTGACATGGCCAATTCGAAACCCCAAGCTTGTCTGGTCAAGGCACATACAAGAAGCAATCAATGAACAACTAAATCTCCAGTCTTCTTGTCAAGCAATCAATGAAGCAACTACAATCTTGCTTCCTCTCTCTCTCTCTCTTTCTCTCTCTTCCTCTCTCTTTCTAAAATCAATCAATAGAATCTTTAAAAATAAAAAAGAATAGTATCTGGTAAATTTTAAATATATATATTTATGTATAAATATATATATTAGGATATATATATTTATGTATAAATATATATATTAGGTGCTATGATAAGGAAGAGGGAATCTGGCATAAATACAGAGTGGGGCAAAAGTAGCTTTACAGTCGTGAATATGTGAAACAGACTTTATTCTTGTATTATTATTTATTAATTTTTTATTATTTTCCATACAAACAACTGTTAACCTACTTTTGCCACACCCTGTACACTATGAGAAATAGAAGGAAAGGAGTTGATATAGCAACAAGTGTGGAAGCTGCAAAACAGATGGGCCTGGTGTGCCCAAGAAAGTGGGGGATCCAGGAAGCACACAGTCCACACCATAAACGATACTGAAACCGGAAGCTTCTGGAGTCTCCAAAAGTGGAAGTGAGGAGGGAACCAAGCACAAGAAGACCGAACCCCTCCCCACCCCTGCATCACCTGTTGGTGATGGCCTCTGAACTCTGACCTAACGAAAGCTTACTCTGTTGTCAAGGACAAGGCACAGCTGAGGGCAGGGGCACTGTCCCGAAGACAGAATTCAGGGAGCATTCTCACCTTTATCGCTGAGACCCGCAGCACCACCTGCTCCTGTTTGTGGTGAGGCTTACAGCCCCAGTGGCCTTGGAGGATTCCTCTGGAGAAACCAGCCAGTCCTGGAGAAAAGATCTACACATCCTGACAAGTAGGTCTCACGTGGGTCGGCCCAGCAAAATCGCCTTTCGGTGAAGCCCACCAGTGACAAGCCTGCCTATACACACTCACATTTTAAGGGCATCTCTAAATCTGAACCTCTGGCATAAAAGAGACCAAAACCAACAAAGAGGAAGAAAAAGAATCTGGTGAAAACAGGCAAGGCTAGGGAAAAAAAATAATTAAAAAAATTATAACTAATGTCCTGGAAGACATAATATACTATATTGCATCACTAATATAAGAAACGGTTGCTATTTTTTTTAAGACGTTAAAAAGGTGAAAGAGTGTTCCTGGAATTAAAAATATGGGAGTACAGCCTGACCAGGCGGTGGCGCAGTAGATAGAGTGTCGGACTGGGATGTGGAGGACCCAGGTTTGAAACCCCAAGGTCACCTGCTTGAGTGCAGGCTCATCCAGCTTGAGTGTGGGCTCACCAGCTTGAGCGCAGGGTTGCTGGCTTGAGTGTGGGATCACAGACATGACCCCATGGTCACTGGCTTGAGCCCAGAGGTCGCTAGATTGAAGCCCAAGGTTGCTGGCTTGAGCCCAGGGTTGCTGGCTTGAGCAAGGGGTCACTAGCTCTGCTGTAGCCACCCCCCCCCCCCATCAAGGCACATATGAGAAAGCAATCAATGAACAACTAAGGGGACTAAGGAGCTGCAACAAAGAATTGATGCTTCTCATCTCTCTCCCTTCCTGCCTGTCTGTCCCTTTCTCTGTCTGTCTCTCTCTGTCACCATTAAATAAGTAAATAAATAAATAAAAATATGAGAGTAGAAATAAAAAATTTAATAGAAAGATTGAGGATATTCTCAAGGAAACTTCCAAGATAATAGCAAAAAAAAGCTAAAAGAAGGAAAATAGAAGAAATTAGAGGATCAGGGTAGAGGATGCACAGCGGGCTGGTGCCCCTTTAGGGGTTCACAGAAGCGAGACATGTGACCCTCTGGCTTCGCCCTCCTACATGTTAATTTAAGTCAGTTTTTGGTTGTATTTAAATGTCTTGGGGAAACAGGTTTGGAGCTTCCTAATCCATTTTGCTGAAGTGAATCTTGGTTGCAGCAATTTTTCTTCCTGTGCTTTATAACGTATTTTAGAAGCATAGCATAAATTTCTTAAAGCCAATTTGTACATCCTGTAAAGAAACATGCTGGTTGGGGAAAGTATGTTAATTGGAATATTGTTGCTCTGTCATTTAAAAATTCTCTAGTAGGGTTTATCTTGTTATTGATTTCTAGTGTGATTCCATTATGCTCCAAAAACATACTGTGTAAGATTTTCTCTTTTTCTTATCTTTTGGCCTGCCCTCCACCCCCTAGTCCAATGTGGGGGCCCTTCATGCTCTCCAGCTGACATCACCACTCTGGTCCATGGGCTGAAGCTCCCGGAGCCAAGAAGGATTTCCATTTTAAAAAGCATGTTAACATTTCCTGTATAGGCCAGTATATAGTCTATTTTGGTGATTGCTCTCTGTGTAATTGAAAAGAGTGTGTATTCGGTATTGTTGAATAGAGTGTTCTATAAATATCAGTTAGGTCAAGTAGGTTAATGATATTATTCACACCTACATCTACTGATATTCTACTTTTTCTAGCAATCACTGAACTCTCCATCTATAATTTCAGATTTATTTTTTTCATCTTTTATTTCTAGCAGTTTTGCTTCATGTCTTTTTAAGCACTTCTGTTAGATCTGTACATATGTAGGATTATTATATCTTCTCGGGAGATTCATCCCTTTATCATTACGTACTGTCACCATTTATCCCTGATAAGATTTCTTATTCTGAAGTCTACTTTTTTCAGATATTAATATACTACAGCTACTTCAGCTTTCTTAGTGTTGCATGGTATTTATTTTTACACTTTTACTCATAATATAGCTATGTTTTTATGTCAAAAGTGAGACAAGATCAAAGGTCTAGGAAATATGCAGTTGGGATACCAGAGAGAGAAAGAGCTGATGGGGCAAAACATCATATTGGATGAACTAATGGCTGAAATTTTTCCAAAATTCATGACAAGGCACCAAAGCCCAAATCCAAATAACTCAGAAATATCAAGCTGAAAAGGAATTAAACATCACACCTAGGTACACTGTTTCCAAACTGCTGAAAATAAAAGATGAAATCTCAAAGGCAGCCAGAGAAAAAAGGCCTATTATATATCCTGGGAAAGGCAGAAGACTCTCAAAGAGCAGTTGGAAATATCATTTGAGTGTCCCTTAAGAAGGTCACTGATGCCAAAAAATTTTAAAAACATAGAAATAGCCTGACCTATGGTGGCACAGTGGATAAAGCATCGACCTAAAATGCGGAGGTCGTTGGTTTGAAATCCCAGGCTTGACTGGTCAAGGCACATGTGGGAGTTGATGTTTCCTGCTCCTCCCCCACTTTTCTCTCTCTCTCCTCTCTCTCTCTCTCTCTCTCTCTCTCTCTCTCTCTCTCTTCCCCCCTTTAAAATAAATAAATAAAATATTTTTAAAAAAAACTAGACTTGACTTCACCAAACTTATAGCAACCTTTCTTTGCAGAAATCCTAAAAGTTTCAATAACATGCCCTTTGGCCACTGATATTTCAGAGCACAGAGAAGTGCCTTATTCAAAGTAACCCAGGAAAACAACTCCCCCCACATAAGTACACTTTGTCTTCTGCCAACCTCTTCCTCAACCCGCCTGCTCTGCCCGATGACCCGGCTGGTGACTTCTGTGCTGTTATCTCCGCAGGCCCGACAGGAGGGTTGTGGAAGAGCAGGATACCTGTAGGCACATTCAACTTCATAGAAGGAGGAGACTAAATATGTCGCCCACCCAAACTTCCTGAAACCGGTTGTAGGAAATGGGAGGGGTCTTTACCACACCCCGCTCTCGCGAGAATTAGACCGCGAATGAAGACACTGGCAGGTGTGGCACCAGGGCTGCAGGCGATGTCCTGTTGACCAACTCTAGCACCTGCATCATGGTTTCCCTGCCCCTGAGAGGGAGGGGGAAAACCCAAAGCAACAGGAAAAATAAAAAATAAAAAGGAAAGCAAACCAAATAGGGGAAGCTATTAAGGACACAGTGTCAGAATGAAATGAGAAAGTGTTTGCTAAGCTAGGGGTAAGATGGTAGATAGAGGGAAATTGAAAAATAAACTGTAAACCATGCCACAGAACAATCAAATGGTGGGAACCGCGATGTCTCTGCTGGAAGGAGAAAGCAAGTGCGCAGGCTCGCAGAAAGAAAGCAGGTGTGGAGAGGGTGGGTGGGTCTCCTGGAGCAGGACTCATAGACGCGTGAGGCGCATGTCCAGGCGGAGGGCGCCCACGTACACGTGTATCAAGAAGCTGATGAGAAACATGGTTTGCAGGTACCAGATAGCAGCCACAAGTCTCAGATGGCCTTCAAGGTGTGCAAGAGCTTGGCATGGCCTGCTGCCCCGTGGCTCTCAGCTGGATCAAGGCTTCCTCACTTTACCAAATGACTTTATTTTTAAGAACAGACTCCAATTCATTTTCCAAACAACTATCTCTGAAGCCCCAAATTGCACCAGTGGTCACAGCAGGGGGACTCTCTCCCTGCAGTCCATTCTCCATCCCACTTGTCCACACATCATATTTTGCACCTCCACCATACTGTGTATTTTTGGGAGACATATCCCTAAATATGTCTTTATGTATTTAAAAAGTCATATCCCCAACATCGTCACACAAAAGATCTCACTTTGGCCAAAAGAATCATTTGAAATTAGGCTTGGAGGTTTAAAAAACATCTGTCCTAACACAGCAGAACATGATGGCCCTGTGTAAAGGCAGCAGCCAAGGCCACCATCACAGCAGCCAGGCCCATGCAGGTTCGCATTGGATTCGGACAGTTGGTAAAGAAACAATGGAGCCAAAAACTGATGGGCCATCATTTGTAATCCTAGCTTGCACCCGGCAGGCAAGTAAAAACACACACTGGGCTCCAAAACCCACTCACATTCAGTGCTCACAAAGCTACTGACTGATCCGAGTTCCCTAGAATTAAAGGTTTCTAGCTCGCCAGACTTTGTTCACCTCTGTTTCCCATCTCCTTCCTTCTCCCTGCACAAACTCTACACAAACTGGCTTCTCACTCAACACTCGGCCATCTTGGCTGCTGCTCCTGGCCTCCTCCACATGGCCTCTCTCTGCTCTCCTCTCTGCTCTCTCCTCTAATGACCCCAGAGAGCAAGCTCCTGTTCTGCCCCCATTTTATAGTGTAGAAATCCAAACCTTTAATCCAATATACAAAATAGGGAAGTCTCTAATACAAAGTCACTTATCTGGGGCATGATGGGATTGTACCACCCCACATCAAAAGGGCGGGAAAGGCTTAATCCCAAAACCAAGCCCCAGCCTACAAGTATTCTGCTTGCCCACAGAGACACACATTAATATCACCTGGGAACGGCCTCCACGTGGGCAGCGCCATCTTTAACAAAGTGAGCATAATACATTTTATCTGCCCAACAATCCACCCCTATGCTCACTTTACTAGCCACAATCTATACCACCGGCATCCCTGTGCAAGGAAATTAGAACATTACACAAATTACAACAGCAAAAATCATACAGTTTCAACAATTACAAAGGTACATTTCACCAGTCTCTGAGCACTTAGCCCAAAGCGCAAAATGTCCTCAGCCTTCTTTCTAGCCATGGGAAAAGCTTCCTGGGGCAGGGGAGTGCTTCCAGCAAAGCCACCACCCACCCCCATCAGGGTATTTTACATTGTCCAAAATCCGTAATCCGTAAATCCATCCAACAAAGGAGCCAATGCCCACTCCGGTCGTAGTCCAGGAAATCAGTCCAAGCACATGGGGCGTCAGCCACCCCCCTCATCCCTGCCGTCCTGCCAGGTCTTACACTGTCCCAAAAAGGAGCATGTGGCAATGGCAGTCAGCATTTCCATCTTGGCTCTGGAGAGCATGATAGAGTCCACCCCTATGCCCCCAAATCGCAGACCTACCAGGGACATAGCAAGTATTCCTTGCTGCTGGGCTCCCATCTTATGGAGACTGCGGATTGCAACTCCAGGCAGATTCTCCTCATCCTCCAAAGAGGAACTGAAAATACCAGCTCCCGCTGCCGGGCTCGAGTCCTGGGCTGCTGCAGCCTTCTGCTCCGCAGACCTTGCAGCTCCAGACTCAGCCTCAGCCTCAGCCTCAGCCCTGGCCTCCTGCCGCTGCTGGCTCTCCACAACATCCAGGGCAATCTGCAACTCACGAGCCTGTGATTCCTCCTCCAGCAGCTGCTCCATTTCCAGGCGAATCTCACAAACCTGGTCAGCCTCCTCCTCCAGCGCTTCCTCCAGCTCCAGGGTCAGCATCTGTTTCTCCCACGTTTGCTCCAGCTCCTTCCACTGCTCGGTTTTCAGATCCTGGGCAGCCTCTTCCACAGAGCTCTCGGTTTCCTCACACATGGCTGTAAAAGTCAGCCAGCCTATGGCCCTCAAAAGGACAGCCATGGGGAACCATAACAGCAGGCAGTCCTCTACTCCACCACTCAAAGGTGATGGTGACTCCATACCGATTTATATTGAATCCTGCCACAGACTACGCCAAATGTAAAGCCAGCAGCCAAGGCCACCATCACAGCAGCCTGGCCCATGCAGGTTCGCATTGGATTCGGACAGTCGGTAAAGAAACAATGGAGCCAAAAACTGATGGGCCATCATTTGTAATCCTAGCTTGCACCCGGCAGGCAAGTAAAAACACACACTGGGCTCCAAAACCCACTCACATTCAGTGCTCACAAAGCTACTGACTTATCCAAGTTTCCTAGAATCAAAGGTTTCTAGCTCACCAGACTTTATTCACCTCTGTTCCCCATCTCCTTCCTTCTCCCTGCACAAACTCTGCACCAACTGGCTTCTCACTCAACACTCGGCCATCTTGGCTGCTTCTCCTGGCCTCCTCCACATGGCCTCTCTCTGCTCTCCTCTCTGCTCTCTCTTCTAATGATCCCAGAGAGCAAGCTCCTGTTCTGCCCCCATTTTATAGTGTAGAAATCCAAACCTTTAATCCAATATACAAAATAGGGAAGTCTCTAATACAAAGTCACTTATCTGGGGCATGATGGGATTGTACCACCCCACATCAAAAGGGCGGGAAAGGCTTAATCCCAAAACCAAGCCCCAGGCTACAAGGATTCTGCCTGCCCACAGCCCACCCCCAACACACATTAATATCACCTGGGTGACGGCCTCCACGAGGGCAGTGCCATCTTTAACAAAGTGAGCATAATACATTTTATCTGCCCAACACCCTGACTACCAAGTTAGCATTGCTGGAGCCTGGGGACGCTGAGAGGGTGGACTCTGATGGGGGTGGGGGTGGGGGTGGGGGGAGGCATTGGCAGGAAATGGCACGAGCAGTCAGCTCTCTTTCACATTGGACGTGGCAGCTACTTGGAAGGTGGTGTGCCGCAAACCAGCACGGCTAGTAATTCCAGGTCCTGAGTGGGAATGGCGCGTAATTAAGAAAATAGACCTGAAGAGAAAAAGGATGGGCTCAGGAGGACTTTCTGCAGTGCAGAAGATAGCTTGCAAAAGGCAAGCCTCCACCCCCTACCTGCTTTATTTATAGGGCAAAGTGAGGCCATTAGCAAATCAAAGAGATCATTAAAACAAAGTCACATTTCCAAAGCATCCCAAGGATTCTACCAAGTGCAGAAAACCCCCACCATACATAACATCTTAACTTCATAAAACAAAGGATAAAAAGAAACTGCCTCGCATTGTTCACAATAGCAAAGATCTGGAAACAGCCCAAGTGTCCATCAGAGAACGAGTGGATTAAAAAGCTTTGGTATATATATACTATGGAATACTACTCAGCCATAAGAAATGATGACATAGGATCTTTTACAACAACATGGATGGGCCTTGATAACATTATACTGAGTGAAAGAAGTAAATCAGAAAAAACTAAGAACTATATGATTCCATACATAGGTGGGACATAAAGATGAGACTCAGAGACATGGACAACAGTGTTGGGGTTACAGGGTGGGGGGAAGAGAGGGAGGGGGTTGGGGGAGGGGAGGGGCACAAAGAGCATGGCTTTTCAGCATTTGCCATATTTCCCCTTTAATCTATAGACAGACAGCAAATATTTACTTATGGTGTTTCCACTATAAAGACTGCTGTCTTAGGGACAAATGCTGATGAACTATTTCAGCAGTTCCTTCTTCTTCAAAGACTTATATGTCAACATAGAGCTCCATGTTTCATAGGAATGCTCTTTTTTTTTTTTTTCTTTTTTTTTGGTTGTATTTTTTCTTTTATTTATATTTTTATTTTTCTGAGGATGGAAATGGGGAGGCAGTCAGACTCCCGCATGCGCCTGACCGGGATCCACCTGGCATGCCTACCAGGGGGGAATGCTCTGCCCATCTGGGGTGTTGTTCTGTTACAACCAGAGCCATTCTAGCAACTGGGGCAGAGGCCATGGGGCCATCCTTAGTGCCTGGGGTGGCTTTGCTCCGGTGGGGCCTTGGCTGTGGGAGGGGAAGTGAGAGACGGAGAGGAGGGAGAGGGGGAGGGGTGGAGAAGTAGATGGGTGCTTCTCCTGTGTGCTCTGGCCAGGAATCAAACCCGGGAATCCTGCACACCAGGCCAATGACTCCTACGGGTCTACCATATCATGCTTTTTACTTTAAAAAAAAAAAATTAATTTTTACATTTCTTTTGAAGGCTGATGAACAGGAGACACCAAATCTTTTTTGCCTGCAAACTACTACCTTCTTTATTAGATCCAGCTAATAACACTGTTTTGTCTTTTTCCAAATAGCTCCAGATATATGGAAAGATTTATATAGGCGGATGGGGATCCTCAAACCCCTCAGGTAGATCTTCTGAGCATGTCTTTTAAGATACCTAGAGGCAGAAAAAGCCCAATAGAGATCAGGGGAACTACCAGCTTTTAGGATACGCCCTTAAAGGCTCCAACGCCCCAAAGGGGTCTCATAGGATGCCATCTGGGTCCTGCTTCAATAGTGGAAAGGAAGGTCATTGAGCTAAAGCCCGCCAGGCTTACATGCCTCTGCTGTGAGGAAACAGGGACACTGGAAGGTGGGTTTCCCCCTCGCTCCTCTAAGGGAGGGTTCAGTCTCTTCCAGCCCTGCTCCAGCCACCTATGACCTAGCCTTGCCCAGAAAGCTGGGATTTGCCACTGAAGGCTGAAGGTGCCCAGGGCCATCGGCACCATCTACAACACTGTGGACGAGCCTAGGGTATTTCTTCCAAGAAGCAGGTAAACTGATCTCATTTGCACAAGGGCCACTTAACTGTGTTTTGCCTGAATAGTCAGGTTTTTTATTCTTCCCTCAAAGATCTCTGTTGTGGGTGTTGATAGTCCTATTTTCTGCTTCTTTGCTTAATATATAGTGTTTCCTTTATCCCTCCTACCTCAATGTCCCACTCATATTTCAGGCTGGGACCTACTCCTAATTTAGAGCTCTCTTTCCCCCCTTTTCCAACTTGTATTATGAATTTACCTTTGCCACCCAGCTTAGAGTATCCCAAGGTTCTCCTTACCATGCCACAGTAGCAGAGCTCCGGGGAAAAGCAACCTGGTCTCATCTCTCCAGGCAGAGGAGAACAGAAGGTCCATATCCACGCATGCTGCAAATGGCTTTTCCAGTCTACCTGAATCATTACCAGCTAGAAGCAGCAGTCACTGGGACTTGGACATGAGCTGCAAAGTATAGAATGGTGACAACAATTCCAGTGCCATGTGGACTTTTCCTGTGTGGACTTTTTCTGGACTCCTGCTCCCTGTGACAGCTCCTAACAGACTGAACTGTGGTTGGGTTGCATTTTTCAGGGATTTGGCATGGTGATGGGGCCAATTTGGACTTGGTGAACATGTTAAGGACACTACTCTTTTATGGATTCTTGCTGTATTGGCCAAGAGTTTGCTTAAAGGCTTTTAATCACTGTAAAAAAAGTAGAAGACTGGACAAAGAAGATGGGGCACATATACACCATAGTATACTATTCAGCTAGAAGAAATGATGAAATCGGATCACTTACAGCAGAATGGTGGAACCTTGATAACATTATGCGGAGTGAAATAAGCGAATCAGAAAAAAACAGGAACTGCAGGATTCCATACATTGGTGGGACATAAAAGCGAGACTAAGAGACATGGACAGGAGTGTGGTGGTTACGGGGGGGTGGGGGGAGGGAAGGGGGAGGGGTACAAAGAAAACTTGATAGAGGGTAACGGAGGACAATCTCTCTTTGGGTGATGGATATGCAACAGAACTAAATGACAAGTTAACCTGGAAATGTTTTCTTTGAATATATGTACCCTGATTTATTGATGTCACCCCATTAAAATAAAAATTTATTTATAAAAAAAATAAATAAATAAAAAATAAAAATAAATAAATAAAAGAGAAAAAAAAAGAAACTGCCTCCAGTCTTTCCAAGGGACATGGGCGATAGGAGGAGTATAAACAATTCAGCACCATAGCTAACATGAAGTTGTGGGAAAAAAAATAGCGTTTAGCAACTTTACAGAACAAGTGAGGTGGGGGGTTGGGCAGACTGTCAGCTGACAGCCAGTTCCCCACACCTCTGTCCCCCAAAAATCTAAACTGCAAAGACCCTGTTGGCTTTTGGTCCCCAACAGTGGTGGTTCTCTGGAAATTACAGAATGATTGACTGGATTCTTTTTGTTGGTTCATGGAGGAACTGGGATTTTCTGGTTTATTTGCGTGATTTCCTGTTACTAATTAGAATATTCAAATCTCATGGGGATGATAAGGTGACCACAGTCAGTCTGAAACTCATCAGTGACTATGCTCCCTCAGAAAGAAACAGGCAAGGTATTATTCTGAGTCCTCAGATTTCCATTGTGTGTGACAGAACACGGAGTTGCATTACAGGTTTATCGTCTGAGTAAGGAGAGACCGTGTGGAAGCAGGGTTTTATGAGACCCACATTACTATGAACATTTACTACACATGCTATTAAATTTTTACCTCAAACCCTCCAAATGCCTGCCCTTGTTTATCTTTCCTGGACCTGCTCCCAGCTCACCATTGAACGCGGGTGCCACACTTGTTGGACAGATCTGTGGAGAATGCTCCACTCAAGGAGCATTCTCCTTGCCTATGGTGAGAGAAGGCGTAGGAGCCTCTGCCTTGGGAAAAAGAAGGACCCCCACACACATTTGGGGATGGGGGAGACAGGGCTCACTGTGGGGGGGGGGGAGTGCCAGGCCTGCTGGGAGCGAGGCTGGCTGCTCAGACCAAGCTTAGGGGTCCTGCAGGGACAGCGAGTTCTCACAGTGCCAGCACCCCTGGGCTCTAAAAGCGCGCAGCCTGGCAGCCAAGGCCCTGTACACTGAAGGGCTCCAAGAGTCATTTCTCAGGTACCAATGAATTGCACCTTCACTCAGGGTTTCCTTGGTGATAGTTTAAATTGTGCTCCCCCTAAAAAAAAAAAAAAAAAAGGTATGTTTAAGTCCTATCCCCCAGAACCTCAGAACATGACCTTATTTGAGATAAGGTCTTTACAGAGATCAGGGTAAAAGTGAGGTCATTAGGGTGTGCTCTGATCCAACATGACCGGTGCCCTTATGAAAAAGAGAAATTTGAGCACAGAGACACATGTTCAAGAGGGAGAAGACCTCATTCACAAGCCCAGGAACGAGGCCTGGAGCAGACCCCTCCCTCGCGGCCGTCAGAGGGAACCAGCCCTGCTGACACTGATTTCAGGCTTCTGTCCCCAGAGCTCTGAGACAATACATTTCTGTTGTGTAAGCCCCGGGTGTGTGCTGCTTTGGCGCAGTAGCCCTCAGAAATGAATACGCTTGGTTTTCTCTCCTCCAGGACCAGGCAGGTCAGGACCGAGAGGTGCTTATCCACGTCTGAGCCAGTCTGATTCTGGATGAGATTCCACAGTGCAATGAGGGAAATGAGCTCCACAAGGCCCAGCAGTGTTGTCAGGGTTGTAAAAGATTTGTGCCCTTATAGGGGGTTGAGTCCTTTGACTCAAGAGAAGTGTGTGTGTGTGTCCCCCATAGGATAGCAGGTGTACAATAGTTGCCTGGAAGTGAGGTCCCCAGGAGGTGCCTACTGGCCCTGTTCAGGGTGGTGTAGAGGTGGTTCAAGCCCACCCGTCTGCTGCCACAATATTTCTGCCCCGCAGAACAGTTCCTACTTGGCTTGGACTCTAGTCATAAAGTAAAGCTCTCTGAAAAATATCAAAATACAGATTTTTCCCATACAGATAAATTCGTGTAAAAATATTCCCCTCCTTAACTTCAAGTGCATAAAAGAAGCTGCAAAACTATTACTCTCAGGAGCATTTGAGATCTTATTCCCCAGCGTATGTCATCAGTTTGGCTCAAATAAACTGATAAAAATTTATATACATATATATATATTTATATTAAGCTCCATGAAAGGAAAGGTTCCATACATTCAAAGGGCAGCAGCTTTAGCCAAATACCATGATTAACATGACCCATTGCTTCTTTTTAAAATCTATTGAGAAAACTGATGGCTTGGGTGGGTGGGGGGAGTCACAGACAAGGTTGTACTTGAGTTTAACTAAAACAAAACAGAGAGAAGTTGGATATTTTGTTAACTAGCTGGGTATTTATATAAGTGGATTTAAAATACAAGAGATAGGAAGACATTCAAAAGACCAAACATAAAATGACTCTCTCATAACAAGACCTTCACACATTCTTGATTCCTCGATGACCTGTCCCCTCCTCCCTCCACATCTAGTCATTCCTGGCTGGGTTGTCAGAAAAACAATACAGGGCATTCAGTCAAATTTAAATTTCAGGTAAACATATATATACAGTATTTTCCCAAATATGTAATATAAAGTATATATTTTAATATGTATTTAGTATAAATATTGCATGGAACACATACTAAAAAAGAATTTGCCTTTCTGAAATTCGAATTTACGTGGGTCTCCTTTTCTGTGAGGGCTAAATCTGGCAGCCCTCTTCCTGGCCCCAAAGTAGGTCCCCAGACAGCTCAGACGGGATGAGCGATGGCGAGTCCTAATGAGGACTGAGTTGTTTATGGGGGCGGTCGTATTCCCCCTTGCTCTGGTGAAAGACCCTGAGAGTTCAATCGGTAACCCCCCTGAGGCTGTGGTCTAGGTGGCTGTGCTCCTTCCCCACGGTGGGGGGTGCCTGGAACAGAAGGGGGTGCCCTCTTAGGAGGAGGGCGCCAGTTTGATCCCTCAGAAAAAACAAAAATTGAAATGGCAATGCCTCCCTTTTGCGTTTAGAGGTCCAAGGAGGAGGAGATCGGTTCTGGGAATGGGCAAAGGGGGAATGGTCAGGACTCGGGGTTAGTGAACTAGCGGATGCCCCGGCCGCCCTGCCTCCGAGTGTACGGGGCCTGGCAGGTGGTGGGGAGGACGGGGCGGAGAGGGCATCGGCTTTCCAGCCACACCCGCGCCCGCCATGGGCTGTCCCTGCTCCCTGCCACCTCCCGCCCCCTGGCGGCCACAACTGGAGACGCCACTCACTACTTCTATCGCCTCTTGAATCCGGACTCACGGAAGGAGAACTGGGGCTCGTGAGGTGAGTCCTGGAAGGAGTAATGCTTCCTGGAGCAGAGAAGAGAGTGACTGTTTCCACCTAAGACATCTCATTCAGTGTCTTCACGGACGAGGGAATCACAGCTGTGTGTCCCCAAAGCATCTACCTGGTCACCCAGCTCAGAAGGAGACCTGGCTGAATGGCCCCAGGGAAGATCCCTACTGCCCCTGACAGCATCTTTGCCCATCTCTTCTGCAGGCATTAGGTAGCCAGTACTTTGTGGGCCCCACCAGTTAGATCACCTTGGATACGTGTGAACTCCCATATTTTCAAATATAAGACTTGACAAACTGTAAGAAAAATACAAGTGGACGTATTCCTCGTTCAGAATTAACAATATTCTAGGCTCTTGCTACTAATTCAAAATAAAAGATCAAGGTCTTGGGGCTTGGCTTACATTATTTACACAATGATTCCATCCTCTCTTCCTTCCCCACAGTGCTGTGGGGTCATTCCCTGCAAACGGAAGGCTCAGGAGGCCAATGTTCTAAATGAAAGCCAAGGGAAAGAGGTGTTTCAAATTTCAGTTTGTTTCTTGCCCTCCTTCTCTACCCCAAGCAAGTTAACTGTTCCAGACTGTCCAAGTCCTCAATCCATGGTAGTTAATTTTTTGTGTCAACTTGGCTGGGCCAAGATACTCTGATATTTGGTCAAACACTGGTCTGGATGTTGCTGTATTTGTTAGATGAAATAAACATTTAAACCAGTAGACTTTGAATAAAGCAGATCACCCTCCAAAATGTGGGTGGCCCTCATCTAATCAGCTGAAAGCCTCAAAAGGAAAAAGACTGACCTCCCCCAAAGAAGAGGGAATTCTGCCTCTTGACTCAAGACTGCATGGACTCTTCCCTGAGTCCCCAAGCCTGCCAGCCCACCCTGGAGATTTGGAACTGACAAACCTCTATAATTGTGTGAACCAGTTCCTTAGAATAAGCCAATATTTAGCTCTCTACTTTAATCGATAGATAGATATATAGGAGGGAAGGAAGGAAGGAAAGAAGGGAGGAAGGAAAAAGGGAAGGAAGGAGGGAGGGAGGGAAGGAAGGAAAGAAGGAAGGAAGGAAGGAAAGAAGGAAGGAAGGAAGGAAGGAAGGAAGGAAGGAAGGAAGGAAGGAAGGAAGGAAGGAAAGGAGGATGGAAGGAGAAAGAAAAGACAGAAGAAAGGATAGGTAGAAAGAAAAGATAGTTAGAAAGAAAGAGAAAGAAAGGTGACAGAAGCTTAGTAATAGGCTGTATAACTATAGATACAACCTATTGGTTCTGTTTCTCTGCAGAACCCTGAAATTCAGTATCCCCAGGGCCTGGTACCCAGCTCAGCTCAGACACATACCTCTCACCTACTCCAAAAAACTCAGCTCCAGCTATACAACGTATTGCCTTGTCAGTTTTTCCTCTGATAGATGATTTTCTTCCACATAAAACATATTGTTTCCTCTCATCTTAAAAAAAAAAAAAATCTTTATTTCAGTTCTCATCCAGCTAATGCTCTGGTTTTTTTGGTCCCCTTTGCAACATTTCTCTAAAGAGATATCTATGCTGTCTGTCCCCAGGTTCTTCGCTCCCATTCTTTGTTTGCCTTTTTATTGTGAAATATAACACATACACCCAAAAAAGGGAGGGGGGCATAAAAACAGCAGCAGACAGCCTGATTTATCCCAAACAAGTACCCTTGCTGCCGCCATCCGGGGCAAGCAACAGCACATTAGCAAGAGCACAGCCTTCCCCATGCCCCGCCCGCTTCCCCCTGTCTGCCCCCATGGTGGCCACCATCCTGACGTTTGTAGACATCACTCCCTTGATTTATTTTATTTTTTACCCTCTAGGCATGCATCTCTAAAAACTGTGCTTTAGTTAAACCTGTTTCTAGAACTTTAAGTGATGGAACAATAAAGAATGTCTTCTGCGGCTCAATATTGTGTTGGTAAAACTCACCCACGCTGAGATATGTAACTGCATTTCATTTATTTTCATTACTTTATAGAACCCCATTGCATTAGTTATCTATTGCTGTGCAACAAATTACCCCTAAAACTTAGCAGCTTAAAACTGACATTTATTATATCCCCTATCTTCTGAGGGTCCGAAATCAATCGTTTATGTCCTAGCTAGGTGTTCTGGCTTTGGGTCTCTCACATAGTTGCAGTCAATCTGTCACCTGAGGCGGTCATCTCTTATGTACTGCAGGCTGCTCATGACATAGATTCTCCAGGGTAAATAGTCCAACAGAAAAGTATGTGGGTAGGAGAGCTCCTTAGAAGTACGCTGCAATGTTCTTTATATTTTATATTGTCACCTTATCTTAGAAGTGACACATCACTGCTGCCGTATGTGATTGATCACACGGACCATCCCGGCGGTGTCGGAGGGGACCACCCAGAGATGGAAGGGCCAGGAGGAAGGGCTCCCTGGGAACCATCTTGGCAGCTCCCTACCACAACCTTTGTATATAGAAACACAGAAAAGTTCATTTATCCATTTTATTATCAGTCAACATTTGGGTGGTTTCTAGTGTGTAGCCGTTTTGAAAAGAGCTTCTATGAACAGTGTTGTACATGTCTGTTGGTACATACTGCATACATTTCTGTTGGGTAAATACCTGAGAGTGCCATTGCTAGGTCACTGCCTATGCACCATGTCAACTTTAGTAACTAATGGCAAACTGTGCAACAAACTGATGGACAAATTTACACTCCTACCTGGAGTAGATGAGATTTCCATTTGCTATATAACCTCAGTATCACTTGGTAGGGTCCCTGTAAAGCCAGTGGCTGCAGCCACCATCACAGCAGCCCGGCCCATGCAGGTTCGCATTGGATTCGGACAGTCGGTAAAGAAACAACGGAGCCAAAAACTGATGGGCCATCATCTTTAATTCTAGCTTGCACCCGGCGGGCAAGTAAAAACACACACTGGGCTCCAAAACCCACTCACATTCAGTGCTCACAAAGCTACTGACTTATCCGAGTTTCCTAGAATCAAAGGTTTCTAGTTCACCAGACTTATTCACCTCTGTTCCCCATCTCCTTCCTTCTCCAGCATCAAACTGCACAAACTGGCCTCTCACTCAACACTCTGCCATCTTGGCTGCTTCTCCTGGCCTCCTCAACGTGGCCTTTCTCTGCTCTCCTCTCTGCTGTCTCCTCTAATGATAATCTCAGGAACCAAGAGCGCAAGCTCCCGTTCTGCCCCCATTTTATAGTGTAGCTTCACAACTTTTAATCCATTATACAAAACAGGGAAGTCTCTAATACAAAGTCACTTCTCTGAGGCATGATTGGATTGTACCGCCCCACATCAAAAAGGGTGGGAAAGGTTTAATCCCAAAACCAAGCCCCAGGCTACAAGGATTCTGCCTGCCCACCGCCTGACTCCAACACACATTAATATCACCTGGGTGACGGCTTCCTCGTGGGCAGCGTCATCTTTAACAAAGTGAACATAATATATTTTATCTGCCCAACAGTCCCTCTCTTCAGTTTCTGCCATGCCAGTGAGCATGTATGGTTTTAATCTGCATTTCCCCGATGAATAAAATGGGGGTTTGGGGCTCTTAAGATAGAGAGTGTGTGAAGTAGGAGACATAGAGCCACAGCAGTCAGATTGTCCTTCAAGGAGGTGGTAAGCAGATAGCTTCCAGCCAGCAGCTCTTTGAGGGTCAGACTTGACTGCAGAGAATTACTTTGTCCGAGGTCACATTCTTTCTGTGAGCCCAGTCCATGCTCTGACTGAGCAAGGCCAGTTCAGCCTGACACAGGACAAGTTAACGAACAGTATTCACTCCTGAGTCCCCACCAGGTCGGCCCAGACTGCTAAGCCTGTATTGAAGTTCAGCTCCTTCCCCTGCCCAATCCTGCTATGTTTCCCTTTGGTTCAGAATAAACATCTTGCACAAAATCTCCTTCTCAGTGTCTGCTTCTGAAGAACCCAACTTGACACAGTGTCTTTTTAAGCTTATTGCCCATTTTCCTATTGAGTTGTCTCTTTTTTTTCTTTCTTAATGAAAAGCCAGTAGCCAAGGCCACCATCACAGCTGCCTGGCTTGTGCAGGTTCGCCAAAGACTGGTAGGCCATCATCTTTTTTTTTTTTTTTTTTTTTTTTTTTTTCATTTTTCTGAAGCTGGAAACAGGGAGAGACAGTCAGACAGACTCCCGCATGCGCCCGACCGGGATCCACCCGGCACGCCCACCAGGGGGCGACGCTCTGCCCACCAGGGGGCGATGCTCTGCCCATCCTGGGCGTCGCCATATTGCGACCAGAGCCACTCTAGCGCCTGGGGCAGAGGCCACAGAGCCATCCCCAGCGCCCGGGCCATCTTTGCTCCAATGGAGCCTTGGCTGCGGCAGGGGAAGAGAGAGACAGAGAGGAAAGCGCAGCGGAGGGGTGGAGAAGCAAATGGGCGCTTCTCCTGTGTGCCCTGGCCGGGAATCGAACCCGGGTCCTCCACACGCTAGGCCGACGCTCTACCGCTGAGCCAACCGGCCAGGGCAGGCCATCATCTTTAATCCTAGCTTGCACCTGGTGGGCAAGCAAAACACACACTGGGCTCCAAAACCCACTCATTCAGTGCTCACAAAGCTAATGAGTTTCCTAGAATCAAAGGTTTCTAGCTCATCAGACTTATTCACCTTTGTTCCCCATCTCCTTCCTTCTCCCTGCACAAACTCTGCACAAACTGGCTTCTCACTCAACACTCCGCCATCTTGGCTGCTTCTCCTGGCCTCCTCCACGTGGCTTTTCTCTGCTCTCTGCTGTCTCCTCTAATGCTAATCTCAGGAACTGAGAGAGTAAGCTCCTGGTCTGCCTCAATGTAAAGCCAGTAGCCAAGGCCAGGGCCACTATCACGGCCGCCAACTGGCCCATGCAGGTTCACATTGGATTCGGACAGTCGGTAAAGAAACAACGGAGCCAAAAACTGATGGGCCAACATCTTTAATTCTAGCTTGCACCCGGCAGGCAAGTAAAAACACACACTGGGCTCCAAAACCCACTCACATTCAGTGCTCACAAAGCTACTGACTTATCCGAGTTTCCTAGAATCAAAGGTTTCTAGCTCACCAGACTTATTCACCTCTGTTCCCCATCTCCTTCTGTTGGGCAGATAAAATGTATTATGCTCACTTTGTTAAAGAGGCCGTTGCCCAGGTGATATTAATGTGTGTTGAGAATCCTTGTAGCCTGGGGCTTGGTTTTGGGATTAAGCCTTTCCTACCCTTTTTGATATGGGGCGGTACAATCCTATCATGCCTCAGAAGTGTCTTTGTATTAGAGACCTCCCTACTTTGTATATTGGATTAGAGGTTGTGAAGCTACAGTATAAAGTGGGGGCAAAATGGGAGTTTGCGCTCTTGGTTCCTGGGATGATTAGCATGAGAGAGTAGAGCCAGCAGCAGAAGGAGGCCACGTGGAGGAGGTCAGGAGAAGCAGCTAAGATGGCGGAGTGCTGAGTGAGATGCCAGTTTGTATAGAGTTTGTATCTGGGATAAGGAAGGAGATGGGGAACAGAGGAGAATAAGTCTGGTGAGCTAGAAACCTTTGATTCTAGGAAACTCGGATAAGTCAGTAGCTTTGTGAGCACTGAATGTGAGTGGGTTTTGGAGCCCAGTGTGTGTTTTTACTTGCCCGCCGGGTGCAGGCTGGAATTAAGGACTATGGCCCACCAGTTTGTGGCTCCGTTGTTTCTTTGCCGACTGTCCGAATCCAATGGGAACCTGCATGTGAATGGCCACGATGGCGGCTTCTGGCTTTACACCTTCCTTCTCCAGCGTCAAACTGCACAAACTGGCTTCTCACTCAACACTCCACCATCTTGGCTGCTTCTCCTGGCCTCCTCCACGTGGCCTTTCTCTGCTCTCCTCTCTGTTCTCTTCTCTAATCTCAGGAACCAAGAGAGCAAGCTCCTGTTCTGTCCCCACTTTATAGTGTCGATTCAAACCTTTAATCCAATATACAAAATAGGAAGTCTCTAATACAAAGTCACTTCTTCGAGGCATGATTGGATTGTACCACCCCACATCAAAAAGGGTGGGAAAGGCTTAATCCCAAAACCAAGCCCCAGGCTACAACGATCCTGCCTGCCCCCAACACACATTAATATCACCTGGGCAATGGCCTCCATGTGAGCAGCGTCATCTTTAACAAAGTGAGCATAATATATTTTATCTGCCCAACACTCACTTTATAGTGCAGAAATCAAAACCTTTAATCCAATATACAAAATAGGGAAGTCTCTAATTATTAGAGTCTAATACAAAGTCACTAATCTGAGGCATGATGGGATTGCACCACCCCACATCAAAAAGGGTGGGAAAGGCTTAGTCTTAAAACTAAGCCTTAGGCTATAAGGATCCTGCCTGCTTACAGCCTGTCCCCAACACACATTAATATAATCACGCCCATCCCAAGCAAGAAGGGCAACCAATATTATCACCTGGGCAATGGGCCTCCATGTGGGCAGCGCCATCTTTAACAAAGTGAGCATAATATATTTTATCTGCCCAACACTTACAAATTTGTAAGAGATTTTGTTTTGTATGGATTCAAGTCCTGTGTCGATTATATGTGTGGCAAATATCTTCTTTCACTTTGGGGCTTGCCTTTTCTATTTTTTTTTTATTGTATCTCTGAAAAACAGAAGTCCTTCATTTTTTTCCTATTTTAGACATGCTCTTTGTCCTACCCTAAGGTCATGAATAGATTCTAACAGCTTTTATTCTTTTGCCTTTCAAATTTAGATTTACAAACCTGTTGGGCAGATAAAATACATTATGCTCACTTTGTTAAAGATGGCGCTGCCCACGTGGAAGCCCGTTGTTCAGGTGATATTAATGTGTGTTGGGGCGGTCTGTGGGCAGGCAGGATACTTGTAGCCTGGGGCTTGGTTTTAGGATTAAGTCTTTCCAACCTTTTTTAAGTGGGGTGGTGCACTCTCATGAGGAATCCCATCATGCCTCAGATAAGTGACTTTGTATCAGAGACTTCCCTATTTTGTATATTGGATTAAAGGTTTGGATTTCTACACTATAAAATGGGGGCAGACCTAGAACTTGCTCTCTCAGTTCCTGAAATTAGCGTTAGAGGAGAGAGCAGAGAAAGGAGAGCAGATAAAGGCCACGTGGAGGAGAGAAGAAGCAGCCAAAATGGCGGAGTGTTGAAGGAGAAGCCAGTTTGTGCAGAGTTTGTACAGGGAGAAGGAAGGAGATGGGGAACAGAGGTGAATAAGTCTGGTGAGCTAGAAACCTTTGATTCTAGCAAACTCGAATAAGTCAGTAGCTTTGTGAGCACTGAATGAGCGGGTTTTGGAGCCCAGTGTGTGTTTTTACTTGCTTGCCGGGTGCAAGCTAGGATTAAAGATAATGGCCCATCAGTTTTTGGCTCCGCTGTTTCTTTACCGACTGTCCGAACCCATTGCGAACCTGCATGGGCCAGGCGGCTGCTGTGATGGTAGCCATGGCTACCGGCTTTACACCTTCCTTCCCCTTCCTTCTACAGGGCCTCCTTGTCACATGTATCAAAGGTGTGAGTTTGTCCACATGTGTGGATCTGTTTCCAGATTCCCACAGGCCCCTTGGTCTGCTCTTGTCCCAATACCACACTGGCATCATCTCCATTCTCTTCAAGCCCACTTAGTGGGGTTTTTGTCTCCAGTTGTTCCATTGAGATGGCTCTTATGAAGATTAGCAACACCTCCTCTTGGCAAATCCAGTGGTTAGTTCTCAGTCCTTGGTTCACTTGCCTTCTCTGCAGCAGCTGACACCAGCGATGCCCCCTTCTCGTCGACACAGAGTCTTCCTGATACCGCTGTCCTGGGTTTCCTCTGTGGGTGCAACTGGGAGTGCAATTTACCTCCGACGAGAGTGGCAGAGGGGGAGGCACTCAGGTTCCGGCACTGACTTCCCACCGTAATGCCACCCACGCAGGTAGCCCCCAGACCGCAGTCCAGGATCCTGTTTCCATCCCTGCGTTCCCGCTCTGCTTATATTAGGCTGTGGAGGGATGGGGGGGGGGGGGCACTGGGTTCAATTACATTACAGGAACCTTACAAATCCAAAGCAACTTTTGCAAATCATACTGAGATGGAGGAAGGCTTTCTTTTCTCAAGACTTTTTGTTACTCTAAAAATTAATCTCTTTTAACACACTGACACATTCACAATTGTACTCAAAACTCAGTTTTTTATTACCAAACTAAGCTCCCATCTGAGATGCACTGCTCCTGAAGTGTCACTCCTGACATGTCGTGAGACTCCCTGTCATTAAGTCAGCACACTGGAGAGAGTGGGGGTTTCAGTGCATAAAGAAATAAGGCTGTGAATCACAACACTACAGTTCTACCTCCAATTCTTAAAAGTACTTTGCTGAAAATCACATCAATCCTTATAATTTCCATGATAATAGGCCCAAATCAGCACGCTGTGCATAGGGCGAGGGCGGTGGTGGGATTCAAATAATATTACAACTGGTTCTCTGCCCTAATGACCATTTTAAATATAAAAAATATATATACTGAAAGGTAGTTTATTGTTTCATGCACTTAATACTTAAATAAGAACAATAAAAGAGGTATACAAAACTAGATGTTGTTATAAGAAAGTTTTGAAATATTGATGAAAAAATACTGAATAGTACCTGACAAAAAACAATAAAACTGTTATTTAAGATATTTCCATATTGTTTCTTTTTTTTAAATTTTTTTAAAATTTTTTTACAGAGACAGAGAATGAGTCAGAGAGAGGGATAGACAGGGACAGACAGACAGGAATGGAGAGAGATGAGACGCATCAATCATTAGTTTTTCATTGCGTGTTGCAACGCCTTAGTTGTTCATTGATTGCTTTCCCATATGTGCCTTGACCGCGGGCCTTCAGCAGACCGAGTAACCCCTTGCTGGAGCCAGCGACCTTGGGTTCAAGCTGGTGGGCTTTTCCTCAAACCAGATGAGCCCGCACTCAAGCTGGCAACCTCGGGGTCTCAAACCTGGGTCCTCTGCATCCCAGTCCGATGCTCTATCCACTGCGCCACCGCCTGGTCAGGCCATATTGTTTCTTGATTGGCATCCTCACTTGCAATTTTTTTCACCTATGGATGAAATGAACATTACTATGGGTGCTTAGAATACGCTTGTGGGTCAAATAAGTTTGCAAATATGATATATATGTTTGCTCGCTTATAGTTTGCATTGTGGGGGGGGGGGGGCAGGCTGTAAGCAGGCTGGGTCGTTATAGCCTAAGGCTTAGTTTTAAGACTAAGCTTTTCCCCACAGCCTTGACTGACTGCATGATAGCGGGTGGTGCACTCTCGTGAGGAATCCCATTATGCCTCAGATACGTGACTTTGTATCAGAGACTTCCTTGTTTGTATATTGGATTAAAGGTTTTGATTTACAGTATATAATATAAAGTGATGCCGACCGAGAGCTTGCTCTCTCTCGGTTCCTGCTATCACCATTACAGGGGCCTCCCTGACCCCCTGCCCTTCTTCTCTTGTGGCTTGCCTGTCTTGGTGAGACACCAATAAACAGAATGGCCCACCATCCTCCAACTCCGCCATTTCTTTACTGTCTGACCGAATTCAATGAGAACCTGCATGTGAATGGCCACAATGGCAGCCCCTGGCCATACAACGCTGTTGCGCAGATGAATGTTAAAAAAGAGTAAGGAATGTAAATTTGTGATTCCCACATTGGGCGGCTGTGCAGGCGCCCACCTCAGAGAGAACCATGATTATAAGTGCCATTTTAACTACCAGTTTGCCAAACTCAACAAAAAATTAGGTATATGTTCTGCCGAACCAGTGCAAACCGCTGAATCCCACCACTGGGCGGGGGGGGAGGGGGCCCGAGCTCCTTTGGATCATGGGAGAAGGAGTAAGTGCCGAGCTCCTTTGGATCATGGGAAAAGGAGTAAGTGCCGGGTTCTGAACCAGGAGTTGGTTGTAGGGGGAGCTGCAACTCCAAGACACTTAAAGGGATGCCTTACCTTCCTTCAACGTGGGGCCCCTGCTGGTGCTCTCCCTTCTCCCTCCTGCACTGCTGTGTCAAGAAGAAGTGTAGGCTTTGGGAGAAATTTGGGAAGTGACGTACACCATAGTCAGCTACCGGAGTCCCAAGACTGTGGCAGAAAATTAAAAAAAAAAAAAAAAGTTGGAGAAACTTTGGATGTGATTACAAAGTAGACTAATTTTATGAAGATACAGAGGCAGACTAATGCAGAAATGAGGGAGGCTATAGTCATTCCAGTAATATTGGATATTGCCTTGGGAATCTACCCTAGTTTAAAGATCATGATTTTTAATGTCTCATTGAATTTGAGTCACATGCCTAATATTTGATCAAAATATCAGCAAATTTGATTACCCTCCCTACTCATTTGTATTATCTCCAAATCATTTTTCAGTCAGAAACAAATTTTCCCTCAAAGGACCATGAGGCACCAGCACGACTGTTCAGAAGAAAGTATCAGAGGTTCCTCGATCATTTCAACCAGCGGAGGTTCCAAAGCCTTCCTAGCCTGAGCAGTGTCTCAGGGGAAACAAGGAAATCATTAAAGGAGTGGCAACTCGCCTCAAGAACTCAGATTCACTGGGAGGCAAACAGTTTGTCGGGAAGAGTGTGGAGATTCTCTGTTGTTATTATCGGGGCGGGCAGCACAGAGGAGAGGTGCAGAGAGCAATAATCAAAATCTTTTATGGTTACAATATACAGGCTTCATTTTTAGACAGCTCTTTCCCATTGTCATGCTGGACTGGATTCAACTTGGAAAATTCTGGTATTTTTTAGTTGGTGAACTACCTTCATTTGTAACATATAACTGTCTTGGACAATAAGATAAAACATTTGCAAGAGACTTAAATGCATATTATTCTCAAGGAAGATAAACTTGCTGGTCCTAATTTTTACTAAACAGAACCCATCCCCTTTGAAAATAAGTACTCTATACCTCTTTGTAAGTAGAGGAACTACATATTTTGAATTCCAACTTTTGAGAGACTGTTTTCCACGCTATCTCACATTTCTGCACACAGCGTTTGTTCCCGGCCAGCTTTCTCTGGTTGCATAAGGAACAGCCTTGGAAGACAGAGGATCTTCCTCTTGGACAACTTTGCTTGCAGACTCTTTAAAAAGATTAGGCTTCTGAGCTCAACATTCTTAGGTGTGACACAAACACTGCATGTGCATCCGCCTGGGCCACTCCACACATCCACTCGAGGGGACAGAGGGCCGGGTGGGGAACAGGACGCTCATGCAGCCTGCGGTGTCTCTGACCCGGGAATCTTGTCTTCTGCCAGTGTCCTGGACTCTGTGGTGGGCTAACTTGTTAGCTTGTACACAGAGTAAAAATCTCAGACCCTTCACAGTTCTTTTTTTTTTTTTTTCTTTTGTTTTTGCATTTTTCTGAAGCTGGAAACACGGAGAGACAGTCAGACAGACTCCCGCATGCGCCCGACCGGGATCCACCCGGCATGCCCACCATGGGGCGACGTTCTGCCCACCAGGGGGCGATGCTCTGCCCATCCTGGGCGTCGCCATGTTGCGACCCTCCTGGGCGTCGCCATGTTGCGACCAGAGCCACTCTAGCGCCTGGGGCAGAGGCCACAGAGCCATCCCCAGCGCCCGGGCCATCTTTGCTCCAATGGAGCCCCGGCTGCGGGAGGGGAAGAGAGAGACAGAGAGGAAGGCGCGGCGGAGGGGTGGAGAAGCAAATGGGCGCTTCTCCTGTGTGCCCTGGCCGGGAATCGAACCCGGGTCCTCCGCACGCTAGGCCGATGCTCTACCGCTGAGCCAACCGGCCAGGGCCCTTCACAGTTCTTGACAACCAACATCCAAAAAATTTAAATTTTGTAAAATAAAAGGATTTATTTGTCCTACCTGACTTTCCACCTCTCTCAGGCAAACCATCTAATACAGTCCTGACACAATGAGTAAATATGGATTGTCTTCTGTAGTTTGTTGCAAAAGGATTTAATGTTTCTGGCCAGAAAAATTGAGAAATTTAATGTATTAAAGGACACATGTAGGAAAGAAAAAGATTAGATAGGAATAACAAAGATTACAGGGAAAGGAAGTAATCTTAGAATGTGGAAATATAAAAGAATCACAAAACATGTTTTAAATTTTGGTTCTTTGTCCCACAAGCTAAACCATTCTATTCTTCAGAAAATTATAGCCATATCGCCCTCTACTGGGACCAAATTGAAAACTACAGGCTAATAGGTGCGAAGTGGCTCTGTGGAATCTGCACTCCTATGTGGTATCCATTGCTGCCACTGTCCAGATTTTAAACTCATTTGTCCAGATTTCTGAACCTTGGGTGTTCAGAAAAAGGAACAAAGCTCCCTTTGCATACCCAGCCTGACAGGTTCATACTGAACCACCTAGTGCTGAAAAGATAGTGGACAGTCCTCACCACTCACCTTTAACTTGTAGCAGCAACTGATTGCAGGGACCTCTAATAGAGCAAGTAGCTTTTGCTAGAAGTCAACCCAGCCCTTCTACCATCACCTGACCCACTTCCATTTCATGGACAGCAGCTGCTTATACCCCTCCCCTTGCCTATTAACCCCTATCACCAAACTTACTCAGTTCCATTTCCCAAAAGTATCACTTGGCTCTGGGTGCTACTACAGGGTTGGACATGGTGAATGCCAAGCCTTCAACTCCAGCAGAGTAACATCAACTTGTGAACTCAAATGGTGAGTGGTAAAGGTCCAAACCTTAATTTTAGCTTAAATGTCACTCTATCAGTACTTCAAAAGCCGTGTATCCAAAGGTTTGTTTTTTTATCATGCATTGAAATCAGAAGGAATATATAATGCACCAATAAATGTATTATTTATTTATAAATTATAGAAGTGTACAATTGTACAATATATTATGTACATTATAAAACACACACAAATAGAAATTTAAAAGGGTGAGATTAAATACAAATCACCATTTTAACATTTTCCCAGAGGACGGATCATCTGCACACCCCTGGGATGTCCACACCCCACCTGACACCACAGCCCTAAATCATACTGTATTTGGATTTGTTAGGCCAGGTTACAAGAAAACAAACAGGAGCACAGCCTTCTTTTTTTAAAGTGTTGCAAAATGGCCCTAACATCAAGTTTAAATAAGTGAAGATGCTTGATGCTAAATCCTTAAGACATATTTGAACTAATCACTCACTACACAGCTGGTAAGATGTCAGGTTACGGTTCGCTGATAAGCTGTTTCACTTTAAGGCAGACTACAATATGGGGTTTCGTGGAGTTGAGTAAGAGTATTTGGGGAGAAAAATGCTTTAAAGAAACACAAAGATAAAAGATGAGGATCGGCCTATTCTTTTAAAGCCAACAAACAGCTAGCACCTACCTTTAAAAAATTAATGCCCCTGCCTACAGTGGACTTAAAATTAAAAAAAAAAAAACACAAACAAAAAAGGCATTCTAAAATATGAGCATGAGCCAATGCAGTATTAAAACAGATTGCTACAGCCTGACCTGTGGTGGCACAGTGGATAAAGCATCTGCCGGGACTTCTGAGGTTGCTGGTTCAAGGCCCTGGGCTTGCCCGGTTAAGGCACATACAGGAAGCAACTACTATGAGTTGATGCTTCCTGCTTTCCACCCCTTTCTCTCTCTCCATCTCTCTCCTTTCTCTCTAAAATTCAATAAATAAATAAGAGAGATCGCAGCCCCAATCAACACTTTGAAAAAACAAAAATACCAGATTGCTACACATCTGTCTGCCCTAATATGAGTGAGTCCCTAAGAACATTCATTCTTTTATTTGTATAGCCTAAGTATCCAATCACAGACCCAGAAACATAAACTCAGTACATATGTAATAAATGATGAACACCCCTCAAAAAATATGTGGAGTGCCGAATAACATTTAAGAATTGTTGCTGCCTGACCTGTGGTGGCGCAGTAGATAAAGCGTCAACCTAGAAATGCTGAGGTCGCCGGTTCGAAACCCTGGGCTTGCCTGGTCAAGGCACATATGGGAGTTGATGCTTCCAGCTCCTCCCCCTGTCTCTCTCTTCTCTCTCTCCTCTCTGTCTCCCTCTCTGTCTCTTTCTCTCTCCTCTCTAAAATGAATAAAAAAATTAAAAAAAAAAAAAAGAATTGTTGCTAAAAAACACACCAGTATCTGGTTTTGATTGGCTGAAATAAGAAACTGGCTAAAGATTGTGGTCAAGAATAGCGCGCTCAGAGAGCCTAATTGCATTCAACACCCTCCCTTTTCCACCCTTGGTCCCCTCTGCTTCCACTGAAGGCCTGAGCTTCCCACCACACAGTGGAGGAGTACAGACAGACAGGCTGGACCTACTTCACCCCTCAGTACAGAGTACTTGTTCTGCACAACCTTACTCAATGTGCTCTTTTATTTTTAAAAACTGACAAACATTTTAAAGGACATGAACACCTGACTTTGAGATTGAGATATGCACCCAGAAGACACCGGGGGCCTCAATCAAATTTTATCACACTAAAATTTACAACTGCTAGACTTTCAATTGTGGCTTCTTCCTGGGAGAGTTATTTTTTGTTTTAATAGTTACTTCAATTTATAGATATAAAAATATTATACAATTTAACAATTTCATGTGTCACTTTGCATACTCACAGTTTTCATCTATGTTCATCAATTCTGTTGACAAAACATCACTGTTTCTTAATGGGAACAAAACAGAAACTAACCCTGGCCAGGTAGCTCAGTTGGTTGGGCTGTTGTCCGATATCCTGAAGTTACAAATTTGATCCCTGTTCAGGGCACATACAAGACTCAACCAATGAATGCATGAATAAGTGGAACAACAAATCAATGTTCTTTTTTTTTCTCTCTCTCTCTCCCTTCCTCTCTAAAATCTATTTAAAAAACAAAAACAAAACAAAACAAGCCTGACCAGGCGGTGGCACAGTGGATAGAGCGTCGGTCTGGGATGCAGAGGACCCAGGTTCGAGACCCCCAAGGTCGCCAGCTTGAGCGTGGGATCATCTGGTTTGAGCAAAGCTCACCAGCTAGGACCCAAGGTCACTTGCATGAGCAAAGGGTTACTCGGTCTGCTGTAGCCCCATGGTCAAGACACATATGAGAAAGCAATCAATAAACAACTAAGGTGTCGCAACGCATAACGAAAAACTAATGATTGATGCTTCTCATCTCTCCGTTTCTGTCTATCCCTATATCTCTGACTCTGTCTCTGAAAAAAAACAAAACAAAAAACAAAAAAACCTACACTCAATAAAGTTTCCATTAGATTAAATACGAACCAGCTTAAGCTTTAGTTCTCAACTCTCAATCAAGAGAAAGAAAAATGAAATGTGGAATCTACAGACTTGCTGGAGAGATGAGAATCATCAACTGAAGGCTCAATTCTTTCACTACTGTGGTATGAAGTTTTACCTGAAGTAGTCATTATAGGAAAATGTACTTCTTTTCTTGGGAAGTACACATACAGTGTGGCGAACGTAGGTTTACAGTTTTGAGGACAAGAAACATGAAGTTTATTCTTGTATTATTATTTCCCATACAAACTGTAAACCTATTTTTGCCCCCCACACAAAGGGCAAAGGAAAACAGTCTGGAGGGTTGAGGTGATGCTGTTTTTTTTAAGCACTGTGGTAAGTTATTAGGTTGTGAAATCACCTTTATTAGAGTCAAAAGAAAGCCAGTTACTTCAATGAACTTACAAAGCCTCTTTAAGACGAAAGAGCTACTAGAATAGAAATACCTTTCTTGAACAGTGTTAAGACCAGGACACGTGCGTGCTGCCCACACACTGCTTTGCTGCTCCCCTGCCAGGCCTTCACGCCAGTGTCCTCTCACCTCCCGCTCTCACTGGACGCTATGGGCTGGCTCTCTCCTTCCCATCATTCAGGTGACCAGCAGCTGCCTTCCCTGATGCTGGAGCTTGCCAGTAAAACCCGACTCAAAAATTAAACCCATCCCTACTTGTAAAATGAAACAAATCCTCAGTGGCACTCCTGCCTGCCAAAAGGGTCTCACACCTTTAAAAAGAAAAATAGGTGATGGAAGTTCCAATGAAAACAACTCATTTAACCATGTTATAGGAAATTCTACATCCTCAACCTAGAACTCAAAAAAAATCACGCATATTTCTGGTAATTATCAAATTTTATTTCCAACTACTGCAGTAACGAAATATCAGTGGCAATTCTGCATGGAAAGTGGCAATCTTTTAAATAAACAAGGTCATAAATTAGTATTCCAATAGTACTTTGGCCTATGAAGATTTTGATAGAAGAGGATTATTACAATCAGCCCTATAATAATAGACCAATGCTCCTCCATACCTAGTCATAAAAATATTCATCTTACCTCAAAGATTCATCCCGTACATATTTCTACTCTTTGTAAGTACTCTCCTTCAGGGATGCACTCTGTGAGGGGGAAATTCCTCCCACTCATGGGTTTTACTAGAGCAGGTAATATAATGTACCATAATATTAAATTTTTAGTTGAAAAATAAAATAATGATCCTAGTATATCCTTTCTCTGGGATTAAAAAGACACACATTACAAACATAAAACGAGTCAAACTTCTATTTTATTGACAGGAGTCCAAAATGAATACAAAAAAATGCCTGCTTTGCATGTTATATATATTTTTTTCCTTAAAAGGCTTCTGATAGAGTCAGGTAGATTAAAAGCTAAGAATGCATTTCAGCTTTTATAGTGAACCTTTTAAAAAAAGGTTTAATAACATAAGTCACCAACATCAGAGAACATATGGTCCCACAATCATTTTCAGATCTATAGCTTATAAAAAGAATTAGATCCTGCATTGATCTGCTCAAATAGAGGCTTAAAAATGTTTTAAGCCATTAAAAGCCATTTTTATAATGTCTGATTAACTCTGTGAAAAGAGGAAAGGAAAATCCCAAAATGTAGCCCTCTATATTATATGGAATGTGAGAGAATGCTAACTTTATGACCATCTGATAGGTAAAAATAAAAAGTTTAAAGCTGTAAATGGAGCTGTTATAATCTTGTATCACTGCAAAATGTCAATAAATGAATGACAGTTTATCAAGGATTAAAACTTGAGCAGATGTTATTTAAAACATAGTTGTGATGTTTATCATACTTTAATGTTTGCTAAAACTAAAGCTGAACAAATAAGTTGCTCACTTACAAATTGTTTTTCATGTACTTTTTTTTTTTACTGGGACCATAAGTTGATCAGATAATACATAGCCCACACTTCTGGACAGTTATAACAAAGGGTTTATTATCATTTGCAAATGAAATAAATGCACCATCCCACACTTGAAAGGCTTTAACAAGCCTTAAGCATCTTTTCAGACTGTACCAAGGCACCAGCACTGCCTAAGATATATTACGCACCCATTTCTAGGAAAGAACTAACAACCTCCCTCAACATCAGTTCCGCACCATTTCTGGTTTATTATACACTTCCAAAACAGCAAAAATTTGCAAATATGTGCAAATATTATGGTCTACTTGTAGTCCTGCTTAGTCATCATCTTCCTCTTCTTCCTCCTCTTCCTCAAAGCTGTCTTCAAAGCCCTCGCTGTCCTCCTGGTCCTCGTCCCCTTCTATTGCGGTGTCCCACTGCGGGTGATTTTCTGGCACAGGCTTAGCCTCATGAACTTCCAACTAAAAAGAAAATTAAATTTAGACATCAATAATTTTAGGATGAATACTGAAAGAAATATCTGATAGGGAAGATTTTCTTGGCCCTGGCTGGTTGGTTCAGTGTATAGTGTCAGCCTGGTGTGCAGATGTCCGGATTCAATCCCTGGTCAGGGCACACATGAGAAGCGACCATCTGCCTGGCTCCCCCTCGCTCTCCCCTTTACCTCCCTTCACCTCTCGCAGCCAGGGCTTGTTGGTCAAAGCATCAGCACCTGAGGCTTAGCTCGGTTACCTGAGGATAGCTCGGTTGGTCCGAGCACTGCCCCAGACAGGGATTGCCAGGTGGATCCTGGGCAGGGCACGTATGGGAGTCTGACTCTCTACCTCCCCTTCTCTACTCAAAAATAAAAAAGAAAGAAAAAAGAAAAGATTTTCTTTGACCAAAGCAATTATAAAGAAATAGATTTTATGGTTTTAACTCTAAATTAGAAACATTCATTTAGAAGAGATATTCATCCCAGAAATAAAAAGGCAAATCTACTAACGTGTAAATGTAGTTAAATTTCTGTCTGATATACTGACTTTATAGAAGCTATACTATTTATTCTATGGTGTGAAAGATTAATAATTGTGATTCTTGAGCGAGAAAAATGAGTGATGTCTTAGAATGTCTTCTGCTGAGGCAAAAAGACTCAAATGACTTTCAAAGAGGTATTTTGTAGCCTCCAGATTCATGAAGTAAAATTCTACCGACAGGGGAAGAAGTGTGGTGCCCTTGTGGGAAGAGGCATGTCTTCACTGCTCTCTCTACTCTGGGCCCCAGTGAACAGTGAAGCAGCACCGCTGCACATCCTCCTAGGTCAACAGGGTGCTCCCATAGTCCCCTAAGTAGAGTGGTAAACACTACTGGAATCGTGGTTCAAACGATACTTAGACAAAGCACATACTCTAACATGCTGAAGTTAGTTTCAAAAATTAATCAACAGCATTTTTATATACCAATAATGGACTATCAGAAAGGAACTAATAAAACATTCCCATTTATAATTGCATCAAAAGAATAAAATACCTGGATATAAATTTAACCAAGGATGTAACAGACTTGTAGATGGAAAATTTTAAGACAATGAAGAAAGAAATTGAAGAAGATACAAATAATAAGTGGAAGCATATACCATGTGCATGGCTAGAAAAACTTAGCATTAAAATGTCCATACTAGCCCTGGCTACTTGGCTCAGCAGTAGAGTGTCAGCCCAGCGTGTAGAAATCCAGGGCTCAATTCCCGGCCAGGGCACACAGGAGAAGTGCCCATCTGCCTCTCCATCCCTCCCCCTCTTCTTTCTTTCTGTCTCTCTCTTTCCCTCCCACAGCCAAGGCTTCACTGGAGCAAAGTTGGCCGAGGTGCTGAGAATGGCTCCATGGCCTCCGCCTCAAGCACTAGAATGGCTCCAGTTGCAACAGAGCAATGCCCGAGATGGGCAGAGCATTGCCCCCTGGTGGGCATGCTGGGTGGATCCCGGTTGGGTGCATGCAGGAATCTGTCTCTCTGCTTCCCTGCTTCTACTTCAGAAAAATACAAAATAAATAAGATAAAATGTCTGTACTACCCAAAGCAGTCTATAGATTCAATGCAATTCTTAGCAAGAAACCAATGGCATATTTCAGAGAACTAGAACAAATACTCCAAAAACTTATATAGAACCACACAAGACGCCAAATAGCCACAGCAATCTTGAGGAGGAAGAACAAAGTTGGGGGAATCATGCTACCTGGTATCAAATTATACTACAAGGTCACAGTAATCAAAACATAATGGTACTGGCATAAAAAGAGACATATACATCAATGGAACAGAAGAGAAAGCCTAGAAATAAATCCATATCTATATGGTCAATTAATATTTAACAAAGGCAGTAAGAACATACAATGGGGTAAAGATAGTCTTTTCAATAAATGGTGTTGGGGCCCTGGCCGGTTGGCTCAGCGGTAGAGCGTCGGCCTGGCGTGCGGGGGACCCAGGTTTGATTCCCGGCCAGGGCACATAGGAGAGGTGCCCATTTGCTTCTCCACCCCCGCCCCCTCCTTCCTCTCTGTCTCTCTCTTCCCCTCCCGCAGCCAAGGCTCCATTGGAGCAAAGATGGCCTGGGCGCTGGGGATGGCTCCTTGGCCTCTGCCCCAGGCGCTGGAGTGGCTCTGGTCGTGGCAGAGCTACGCCCCAGAGAGGCGGAGCATCGCCCCCTGGTGGGCAGAGCTTTGCCCCTGGTGGGCGTGCCGGGTGGATCCCGGTCGGGCGCATGCGGGCGTCTGACTGTCTCTCCCCGTTTCCAGCTTCAGAAAAAATACAGAAAAAGAAAAAAAAAATGGTGTTGGGAAGACTGGACAGATATGTGCAAAATAAGTGAAACTACACCACCATACACAAAAATAAATTAAAAAATTGAATCAAGACTTAAATGTAAATTCAAAACCATAAAAATCCTAGAAGAAAAACATAGGCAATAAAATCTACACAAGTCTCACAGCAGTATTTTTTGATATATCTCCTTGGACATGGGAAACAAAAGAAAAAATAAACAAATGGGACTACATCAAACTAAAAAGTTTTTATACAGCAAAGGAAACCTCCAAAATAAGAAGATAACCTACTGAATGAGAGAACATATTTGCCAATGATACATCTGACAAGGGGATCCAAAATTTACAAAGAACTTACACACCACACACACACACACACACACACACACAAATCCAATAAAAAATGGGCAAAGGACCTGAATGGACACTCTTCAAAGAGAACATACAGATGGCCAATAGACATATGAAAAGATGCTCAATGTCACTAATCATCAGAGAAATGTAAATTAAAGTCACAATGAGATACCACCTCACACCTGTCACAATGGCTATCATTAATAAACCAACAGTGTTGGCTAGGAGGTGCAGAAAAGGGAACTATAGTGCACTGTTGGTGGGAATGAAGATGGTCCACCACTGTGGAAAGCAGTATGGAGCCAAGATCTGAAAGCAACCCAAGTATCATTCATCAGGGGATGAGTGAATAAAAAAACTGTGGTATGTTTATACACTGGAATACTACTCAGCTATAAAAGAAAAGAAAATCTTACCCTTTGCAACAGCATGGATGGACCTGGAAATTATTATGCTAAGTAAAATAAGCCAGTCAGAGAAAGACATATTTCACTCATATGTGTAATCTAATGAACAAAATAAACTAAATAAACTAAAAAACAAAACAGAAACAGATTCATAAATAGAAAACAGACTGTGAGAGCTGTCAGAGGGGAGGGGAATTACAGGGCTGGGTGAAAAGGCGAAGGGATTCGGCAGGTTAGACGACAACCTCACAGACACAGAGGTGACTACCAGAGGGAAAGGGGCTGGGCAGGGAGGAGAGGGTATGGGGAGGGGGGTGAGTGGGGACGGAAGGAGACTTGACTTGGGGTGGTGAGCACACCATACAACATACAGATGATGTATGATAGAACTGTGGACCTGAAACCTATAACTTTATTAACCAATGTCACCCCAATAAATTCAATAAAAAATAAACTATATAAAAGTAAAAATAAAATAAAAGAGGGAAAACAGGAACAATTATTCTCGTAAGTACAGCATTAGATTTTCTGACACTTGGGCCTTTGGCCATGCATTCATTTAATTTATGCTTCTGGAACCCCTACTATGTGAGTAGGCAGTGGACAGGTCTCAGAGGGAGAACCCCTACTATGTGAGTAGGCAGTGGACAGGTCTCAGAGGGAGATGGCTGGAGAAGAAGGCAGTGGGATGATGAGAGGAGACTGGCGGGCAGCCTAGAGTGAGAAGCAGCCAAGGACCTCCAGCACTGTTGGGAACAGCTGTCAATGAGAAAACTCCTAGAGATAGGGCCCTTTAAAGGGCAGCTTTTATTCTTCTGTTTATTCTAAACAACCACTGCTGTCAGTTGAAGTGCCTACTATTAGCTCTTAAGTCTCTATGCTAAACGCTTTACACAGTTATTTTGATATCATTGGACTTTATCTGAGCAGCATGTTGAGAAGTTTCCCACTTTTTTGTGTTCTAGACAATAGCTAAGTGACAGATCATCTGCCCTCTCAAATGCCAGGTGTGACTCATCTCCATCTTTCCTCATGACTGCCATGAAATTTGAGGATGACCCCCTTGTTTACTCAGAGCCTGTTCTTTTTGATAAAATAAACCTTTTCCCATCACAATAACCCAAATAAAATCGTCTCCTTAAAAAAATTAATAAACACTCCAACAAAAATCTGTGGGAGGCCCTGGCCGGTTGGCTCAGCAGTAGAGCGTCGGCCTGGCGTGCGGGGGACCCGGGTTCGATTCCCGGCCAGGGCACATAGGAGAAGCGCCCATTTGCTTCTCCACCCCCCCCCCCCTTCCTCTCTGTCTCTCTCTTCCCCTCCTGCAGCCAAGGCTCCATTGGAGCAAAGATGGCCCAGGCGCTGGGGATGGCTCCTTGGCCTCTGCCCCAGGCGCTAGAGTGGCTCTGGTCGCGGCAGAGCGACACCCTGGAGGGGCAGAGCGTCGCCCCGGTGGGTGTACCGGGTGGATCCCGGTCGGGCGCATGCAGGAGTCTGTCTCTTCCCGTTTCCAGCTTCAGAAAAATACAAAAAAAAAAAAAATCTGTGGGAAAACACATGTCGTTTTCTATAGAAAACAGAATCCCATAAAGTTACAGCATATTAAAAGTATCACTTAAGTACGTTATAGTCAAGGTTCTCAGTCATTACAATAATTTATGTTTAAGGTTCTAAATTGTTAACACTCCTTTAACTATACAACTACAGTTTATTAACTGAAAAATTAGCTGATCAAATATATCATACATAGAGTATGGGATGAACTCTTTTTCCCTCTATGACTCCACATGTTAAAACTAGAAATATATCAAGCACTTATTCAAATGAACAACCATGTTTACTGAAAAGTCACTATTCTTACCTTCAAAGGTTTTATTTGATCCAAACCCATATAAGAGTCTGATCTCAAAAATACTGTATACTGATAATTTCCAGGCTTGCCTGGTGCAGGAAACTTCAGTTCTACCTAGAAGATAAAATCAGCACTTAAAATTTGTATCTTGTGGAATGGAAAAACCAACAGCTCGCTCCTAAAATTCCTACACCAGAGTATTTAATAGCTAGTTTATCAGATGACACAGGATGTCCTAACAAATATTACAAATATAAACAATAAATCTCACACACACACAATGCAGGTAATGTCAGCATTTAGTTAAACTGTAGGCCATTTAGCTGGTATGACAGAGAATTGCTTGGTGTGGGGGAAAACCCACACAACTGTGTCAGAAGTGTTGTAAAGCTGCTAGTAATGTGTGTCAAGGAGAAACACAAGAGTTGTGTTTTTCCTTTATAAATCTATAATGACTTAAAAGGTCAAGAAGGTAATTTCCTATCAAATCATAAACTTCAAATAAAGTCTTAGAAGTTTCAATTCTACTTGGACAAAAAGAGAATAAAATTTTAAGATGACATTTGAAATTTCTGGTGATCTGCCTCCAACCTCCAAAATCCAGATTTTGTAGGGAAGATTATATATTAAAATATGCCATTAAAATAAAGTAGAGCCTGACCAGGCGGCAGCACAGTGGGTAGAGCGTCAGACTGGGATGTGAAGGACCCAGGTTCGAGACCCCGAGGTCGCCAGTTTGAGTGTGGGCTCATCTGGTTTGAGCAAAGCTCACCAGCTTGAGCCCAAGGTCGCTGGCTTGAGTAAGGGGTCACTCGGTCTGCTGTAGCCCCCTGGTCAAGGCACATATGAGAAATCAATCAATGAACAACTAAACAGCTGCAACGAAGAATTGATGTTTCTCATCTCTCTCCCTTCCTGTCTGTCTGTCTCTAACTGACCCTCTCTCTGAAAACAGAAAAAAAGTAGGAAAAAAATCATGTTAGAATCTTTTTTTAAAATTAATCTCACATTTGGCCTCATAATATATAATACAAAACTTAAAATCATAAAAGAGAAGTTAATCACAGTATTAAAAAACTCCAAATGAATAAATGGATAAGCAAATATTTATATTTTTGCTTGGTAAAAACAATCTTAATAAAAAAATAAACTGGGGAGAAATATTTTCAGTACATTTAACAAAGGGCTGATTTCATAATATTAAAAAAAATTTCCAAAACCAATTTAAAGACTAATAACCCAACAAAAATGAACAATGGTCACAAACAAATACAAAAATACAATTCAGATACACTGAATTTCAATTTTCAGTTTCACTCTTAAGAGAAATACAAATTACAACTACACTGAATACAACCAGCATAGTAAAAATTGATGCAGGCAAGAATCATCAATATAAGCTAAAATGAGTGGGTAAAAGACTAAGAACAGGGTATTCACATAGTGCCCAAGTATCACCTACAGATTAGAATAAAATAACTTTTAGAAGAGAAAAAAGCCTTAATGAACTAATTAATCAACCACAGTATCACCCATGTGGGGTTAACTGATATACTGTGCCCCTGATAAGATGCACTAAGAAGGTTATAGCACCTCTGTAGTATTTTTTGCCAAAAATATTTAAGATGAATATAAGCATGAGTAACCAATGAGACAAATTCAAATTCAGGGATATCCTACAAAATACCTTGCACAGACTCTGCAAAAATGTCAATGGCATAAAAAATTTAAAAAGAAAAAATACAGAAGTGTACAGAAGTGTTCCAAAGAGAAATGGCAGCCAAATGCAGCGTGTGATCCTTGACTGAATCCTGAATTTAAAAACAACACAAAACAAAACTGCCCTGGCTAGATAGCTTGGTTGGTTAGAGCATCATCCCTACGCAAAGGCTGCCAGTTCGATCCCCAGTCAGGGCACACACAGAAATAGACTGGTGTTTCTGTCTTTCTCTCCCTCTCTCTCTTCTCTCTTTAAAATCAATCAATAAAATTTAAAAAACTGTAACAGACATTAGTGGAGTATTTGAGGAAATCTGAATACAGACTGCACTTTAGACAAATAATATGGTATCAATGTTAAATTTCCAAATATAGTAATGTTGTGCTTATGTAGGAGAAAGGTCTTGATCTCAGGAGATACCATTCAAGTACTGAGGGTTAATGCCATGTCTGCAAGTACCTAAAGTGGGTCAGACAGGAAAATACACACACGTGTGTGTATTTTCTTTGTGTGTATACAAGCAGAGAAAAATATAAAATATATGGAAAAATGTTAGCAATTAGTCAATGTAGATGAAGGGTCTATGGGGCTCATAACACTGTGTTTATAAAACTTTGCTAGGTTTTAAAGTTTTCAAAATAAAAAATCAGAGAGAAAAACACTGAGCTGCCATTTTTTTTACCTTTCTGATTAGCAATGGCATTCAAAACACCTGACACACTGAGAAGCAACGGGCATACTTATTTATTTTCCCTATGAACAAGAGTATCTATCAAATGACAAATGGACAGAGCCCGATTCATCATTCAACCTCTATGAACACATCCTATAGGACTTATTGCACATGGACAAAATGTACACAGCAAAGAAACTGGTAACTCCATTAAACAGCAGAGCACTAAATAAATAAATAAAAATCAACACAAAAATAACATCATGTAGCTGTAAAAACAAATGAGGAAGCTTTTTCTGCACTAACATGGAACAAATTCCATATTGTGTCACTAAGGTGGAAAAGGTAAGGTGCAGAACATGGTTTGCTACTTTTTGTGTAAAACTGGGAAATTATATACCTATGTATTTGCTTATAATTTACCTACAATATCAATGAAGAATAAAACTTGGATACCAATAATGTTCTCCAGAAAGAAAAATAAATGAGTGAGAGAGATGCAAGATGTTTCAATGTGTATGCTTTTGTATATCTTCTGAAATACTAACTAGGTATTATCTATTCAAAAATAGGTAAAATTTACATTTTGAAAAATTGCTCAAAGAAATACCCTTAAGTTGGCTCTACCTCTAAGTGTCAAATAATCAGAGCACTACATACATTTATATTGTTTATAAAGGGGAAAATACTTTCTGAAATAAAAATTAATAGAATAAGGCCCTGGCCAGTTGGCTCAGTGGTAGAGCGTCGGCCCGGCATGTGGATGTTCTAAGTTTGATTCCTGGCCAGGGCACACAGGAGAAGTACCCACCTGCTTCTCCACCCTTCTCCCTCTCCTTCCTCTCTATCTCTCTCTTCCCCTCCCGTAGCCAAGGCTCCACTGGAGCAAAGTTGGCCCAGGTGCTGAGGATAGCTTCATGGCCTCCACCTCAGGTGCTAGAATGGCTCCAGTTGCAACAGAGAAATGCCCAGGTGGGCAGAGCGTCGCCCCCTAGTGGGCATCCTGGTCAGGCACATGAGGGAGTCTGCCTCCCTGCTTCTTACTTCAGAAAAATACAAAAAAAAAAAAAAAAAAATCAATAGCATAAAATAATCTCAAATTTTCAAAGCTCTGGCCCTGGCCAGTTAGCTCAGCTTGTTAGAGCTTCATCCTGATACACCAAGGTCACAGGTTCAATCCTCAGTCAGGACACATATGGGAAGCAACCAATGAATGTACAACTAAGTGGAACAACAAATGAATGCTTCTCTCTCCCTCTCTTTCTCTCTAAAAGTAAAAATAAATAAATAAATAAATAATTCAAAGCCTTGCTCTTTTCCAACTAGTCCAGACAGAGAGAACCTTCTTCCTACAAAGTTAACATAAAAAATCAAGAAGAAGCCCTGGCCGGTTGGCTCAGCGGTAGAGCGTCGGCCTGGCGTGCAGGAGTCCCGGGTTCGATTCCCGGCCAGGGCACACAGGAGAAGCGCCCATCTGTTTCTCCACCCCTCTCCCTCTCCTTCCTCTCTGTCTCTCTCTTCCCCTCCCGCAGCCAAGGCTCCATTGGAGCAAAGATGGCCCGGGCGCTGGGGATGGCTCTGTGGCCTCTGCCTCAGGCGCTAGAATGGCTCTGGATGCAACAAAGCGACGCCCCAGAGGGGCAGAACATCGCCCCCTGGTGGGCATGCCGGGTGGATCCCGGTCGGGCGCATGCGGGAGTCTGTCTGACTGCCTCCCCGTTTCCAGCTTTGGAAAAATGAAAAAAAAAAAAAAAAAATCAAGAAGAAAACAGAAAAGAGTCCATAAGGGGATAATATGTACTTCACAATGCTATCACAGTGATGTCATTGACAATGTTACATCATCAAAAATTCCATCCTAAAAATCGCATCATTTATTCTTACATTTGTTTTTAAGAAGGTATATATCTTAGCATTAATCCACTGAGAATAAAAATCATATAGTTTTTTACAATATAATTAAATTCTAGAAAGAAGACATATTTGTTCTTAGATACTGTGAAAACTCCCAAAAATAAAAACAAGTTTTTAAAAGACTAAGCTGCCTGCCTTTAGCAATTCAAACTTTGTAAATTTCAAACGAGCTTCCCCCAAGAGACATCAGAGAACAATTATAAATATCTTAAAATGTAATAAGCCAAATATGATAAACTGTTTTCTAAAAATGACTTTATGAAGCAGCAGGATGATGAGATACTATACATTTGTAAAAACTGAAATACTGTTGTTGGGTAATTACCTCCTCTGTATCTTTTAGTGTACACACGTGGTAAGGCATAGATATTAATGTCTGCTCCTTCCTGTCCGCAATATAAAGCCACCACCATTCTTGCTTTTCCTGCAAAGGAAAAAAAGTATAATTAGAACTAGAGAAACAGTTTTGCCTTGTCTCATTAAGAATTATTGTCCTTGTTTTAGTCATTGCTACACTGTACAAAACAGATGTATAATAAATATTTACTGAACCAAGAAATTGTTCTTACACATTTCTGGATCTGCTCTCCAAGAGAATTCTGTATGTAAGTCTGGGGTTTCAAATGGCCCCTTACACCTTACTGATGGGCCTCTGTATTAAAAACCCCTGATTTAACCTTAAAAGTGACAAAAGATATTCTATAAAAGAAAACAGTATAAACTATGACAACATCATCTAGAAAATAATCTTAGCTACATCTTAGCACTAATAAGCAAAAGCCAGGAAGTAGGAGTGGAAGAGACTTGGGCAACCAAATGGGAAATCAGTACATTAAAATACATTACTCCTAAGATACCACCTTGAAATCTAAGAACCTATTTATACCTTTCACTACACGATTTTAATATTAGTAAATTCAGCGTTTTTATTTGTATTTTATAAAAGATTAGGAATAGAAAAAAAAAAAGTAGACAACAGAATGCATGGCAGGGACAGCAGAGAGAACTGAGATAAGATAGAAAACTGGGAAGAAAGACAATAAAAAAGAAAGCCAAGCAGTCTGGAAGCACCAAACATCAGTCTGCTCAGGGAGCAGCACTAGATACAACCATCAGTTATTGCTTAGTCATTTGCTTAGGAAAGATATCTTGGAGCTAGGATATTCTAAATATTCACTTAGCCCAAAAAATACCAGACTATTCTAAACTCTCAGTTATCCAAAAGAAGATTAAAAAGTAACTTTTCACTGAAAAGTTTCATAGGGAAAACGTTCATGCTTTTAAGCCAAAATCACTTGCACTTATTAAGTGCATAAGACATTAAAACGTGGTTTATTATCTTTTCAATTACGCTATACTAAATTCAGCTAAAAACTCTTTTGTATAAATGACTTAAACAACAGGAAATGCAATAGGCAAAACAAATAAATTACAACTGCATGATTAACCCAAGGGTTAGGACTACCAAAACAGACATAAATGTATATGTATACATGTTTGGCTGTGTGTTTTTGCACACAAAAAGTGGGAGTCCATTGCACACAATGGACTCAAAGTGGACTATTAATACCCGGGTTTTGTGAGCCATAGGGTCTGTTGCAACTATTCAACTCTGCCACTGTAGTGCAACAAGAATGAATGTGGCTGTGTTCCAATAAAACTTGTTTGATGGCCCTGGCCGGTTAGCTCAGTCGATTAAGAGCATCCTCCCAAAACGACAAGGTTGTGGGTTCCATCCCTGGTCAGGGCACACATGGGAAGCAACCAATGAATGCATGACTGAGTGGAACAACAAATGAATAATTGAATAAATGAATGCTTCCCTTCCCCCCTCCCCTCTCTCTTCCTTCTTCTGTCTCTAAGAAACAAACACAAAAAACCCCTAAGCCCTGTGGTTAGAGTGTCATCCCAAAGCACAGAAGTTGCTGGTTCGATTCCCTGGTCAGGGCACATACAGGAGCAGTTTGATGTTCCTGTCTCTCTCTCTGCCTCTCTCTCAAAAAAACCCAAACAAAAAAACAGAAAAAAAAAATTTCATTCACAAGAACAGGCAGGGAAATAGATTTGTCTACAGCAGCGGTTCTCAACCTGTGGGTCGTGACCCCGGAGGGGGTCGAACGACCAAAACACAGGGGTCGCCTAAAGCCATCAGAAAATACATATTTATTATACAATACATTTTAAGATAAAATATGTATTTCCGATGGCTTTAGGTGACCAAATCCCTGTGTTCTGGTCGTTCGACCCCCGCCGGGGTCGCGACCCACAGGTTGAGAATCGCTGGTCTACAGGCTGCACTTTGCCATTGATGTTTTAAAGTCACACAGACCTGATCATTTCACTTCTCTAACCATCGCTTTCTTCTCTGTTAAACGATGAGTGCCTACACCTCAGGCTGTGTAGTAAAGAGGAACTCAGATAACACAAGTAAAATACATTAGAATGTTTAGTATATAGACTGCAATAAGTAAGTTATGATTAGGCCCTTGCTGTTTGGCTCAGTAGTAGAGTATCGGCCTGGCATGTGGATGTTCCAGGTTTGATTCCCGATCAGGGCACACACAGGAGAAGCAACCACCTGCTTCTCCACCCCTCTCCTGCCCCCTTTCTTTCTCTCTCTCTCTCTCTCTCTCTCTCTCTACCCCTCCTGTAGTCATGGCTCAACCTATTTGGCCCCAGGAGCTGAGGATGGTTCCATGGCCTCACTTCAGGCACTAAAATAGCTCAGTTGCCAAGCAATAGAGCAATGGCCCCAGATGGGCAGAGCATCATCCAGTAGGGTCTTGCTGGGTGGATCCTATTCAGGGCACATGCTGGGAAGTCTGTCTCTCTGCATCCCCACCTCTCAATAAAATAATAAGAAGTTATAATTATTAATGAAATGAAGTAAACACTTTGGTTATTTAAGAAGCTCTGACATTTCACTGTCAGAAATATTACCACCAGGACATGTAATAACATAATAAGCACAGGGTTATGTTCAAGAACATGCATTTCATTTTTACCTCTCCACTTGGAGATTGTCTCTTCCTCCCCTCTCCCAGGCTACTTGGCTAAAATGAGACTCATTCAAAAATATTTATTAGGAAGCATGTGAATATCAATCTATGGCAGGACACCTGTGCCTAGACACTGATGCACATGGTGAAAGTGGAGAAGATGCTCTACCATGAGTTATCAGCACTTTAAATAAAACTGTTTCTCTATTGTACAGGATTCCCAACCATTCTTAACATATTAAGTATAATAAATGAGTTTAAATAACATGTAAGTCAATTATTAACATAAATCTGTAAAGGGGTAGTGTGGTACTTAGGGTAGTTGGGTAAGTAAATGGGAAGGTAGACAGGTAGATGTTAGCAATGTTGAAAATAAATTTTATCTGATAAGTGGTACTTTGAGACACTGAACATGCAGATGAAAATTAAATTGGAAAAGGATATTTTTACTGTTAAAATGTTCTAAGAAAGTGAATGAATATTTTGCCTATTAACTAAGCATGGTCTAAAATGAAATTGTTACAAGGATAAAAATTATGCAGCTTATAGAATCCCATGGCACTTTTAAAAACCAACCACTGAGTGGAATTTATTCACTTGATTTTAGGAGCCTTGGTGTTGGCAGATTACCAGCGCAATGGGCAAAATGCCCTAACAGATGGGCTAATGCTCAGGACGCGCCAGACGATCAGCGTGCGCAGTAAGATGGAATCCTGGGCTGACGTCTCTCCAAGTCAAAAAACCAGTCTATGCAGAGCCATTCATTTATTATTAGGAAAGCCAAATTACTTAGGAATTTGCTTTCAGCAGCCCCCAGCAACTCTAGATTGACATTCTAGAACAGAAAGCAGATTTGCACATGAAATCACCTGCCAAACATGAGTGGCGAACAGAAGGTTGTGGGGCAAAGCTGTGAGGCAGTCTGCAACAGTTTCCCTGCACTGAAGCAACCGGTCCTTGACCTCTAGCCACAGACAGAATCATGCACAAAAGTGAAACGTCAAACAAATCCAAATTCATTTGAAAGATAAACACAGCTTATCAAGGAGATAAAAGTTGAGCAGAATACAATCACAAAGTAAACAAGGACAAGGGAACAAAACAGCACAGCAATGATCTGTCCTGAGCTAGGGCTCAACCATGCTCAGCTCTTACTGCACTCAGCTGATTTCTTGATGCCCATGGACTAGTGCAGTGGTCGGCAAACTGCAGCTCGTGAGCCACATGCGGCTCTTTGGCCCCTTGAGTGTGGCTCTTGCACAAAATACCACGTGTGGGCGCTACCTCAATAAGGAATGTACCTACCTATATAGTTTAAGTTTAAAAAACTTGGCTCTCAAAAGAAATTTCAATCATTGTACTGTTGACATTTGGCTCTGTTGACTAATGAGTTTGCCGACCACTGGCTAGGGCAATTACTGGGACCACAGCAAGTCCAGGTGGCCAGTACAGGACCCTTGGAGAAAGTCCATAGGAAAAATTTAAGAGCTTTTTGCCCTATTTAAAACTTGATAGAGAGATTGATAATAGCCACATAGTCAGAACCAAAATATGCATTTGTGTGATTAGCTGCCTGAACTGCTAATGAGAAATCATCGTAAAGCACAACCCTTAGTAATCTGAGCACACAAAAGATAAAGCACAGGAAACCGCACGACTTCTTAAAAAGTTAACAATCCTGCCTGACCAGGCAGTGGCTCAGTGGATAGAACATTGGACTGGGATGTGGAGGACCCAGGTTTGAGACCCGGAGGTCGCCAGCTTGAGCGCGGGCTCATCTGGTTTGAGCATAAGCTCACCAGCTTGGACTCAAGGTCGCTGGCTTGAGCAAGGGGTTACTTGGTCTGCTGTCGCCCCCCCCCCCCCCCCCCCCCCGGTCAAGGCACATATGAGAAAGCAATCAATGAACTAAAGTGCCCCAATGAAAAACTGATGATTGATGCTTCTCATCTCTCTCCGTTCCTGTCTGTCTGTCCCTGTCTATCCCTCTCTCTGACTCTCTGTCTCTGTAAAAAAAAATCAAAACCCCTGGCTTGCCTAGTCAAGGCACAAGGCACATACAAGAAGCAACGACGAGTTCATGCGGTCCGTGCCCCCAACCCCGCCTTTCTCTCTCTCTCCTTGCTCTAAAATCAATTAACTAAAATCTTAAAAATAAAAAGTGAATCTTCTTCCAAAACACATTCACTGAACATAATATTGAAATATATCCTCAACAATGTGGCCTCTCTTTCCTTGAGAATAGACACACTTGGCACACCTGAGCCAGTACTCACCACAAAGATAAACGGCCCCTGAGAAACACCTAAAGAGAAAGTGAACGGAATAAGGAAAACAGCTGGCTGTGTATAACTCACCTCGGGAAAGTAAAGACTATAAACAGGATGGGTTATCTTTGATTTGGTTTCCAGCAGAGCTCTCTCCTTTCTCTGTATACTTTGTTGCAATTCTTGCCATTCCTGGTAAAATAAAAATTAAATCGCTGAAGTAAAAAATGTTTTCCATCATTCTGAGGAGTTGCCATCTTCTTCTATTTATTATTCCTGATAATGCTAACTACTGCCAAGTTCAGTCCCACAAATAAGATCATTTTCCTGCTCAAAACTGACATTTCTTCTCATGAATCAGATCTAACTGGGTTAGCATGACTACACAGTCGTTCATAATCTGACATGGTGTATCTCTCCAGTCTCCTGCCACTGCCTTCCTCCTTGAACTCTATACTAATCATTTCAAACTACCTAGACTTCCTTGAACTCAAGAGAATGTTGGTCAAATAAATTTGTAAATATGATATATATGTTTTTGCTCACTTATAGTTTGCATTGAGTGTGGGGACAGGCTGTAAGCAGGCAGGGTCCTTATAGCCCAAGGCTTAGTTTTAAGACTAAACTTTTTCCCACACTCTTGACTGCTGCATGATAGGGGGTGGTGCACTCTCATGAGGAATCCCATTATGCCTCAGATAAGTGACTTTGTATCACAGACTTCCTTGTTTGTATATTGGACTAATGGTTTTGATTTTTACACTATAAAATGGGACAGACCAGGAGCTTGCTCTCTCTAGGTTCCTGAGATTATTAGCATTTGAGAGAAGAGCAGAGAAAGGCCATGTGGAGGAAAGGAGAAGCAGCCAAGATGGCGGAGTGCTGAAGGAGAAGCCAGTTTGTGTAGAGAGAAGGAGATGGGGAACAGAGGTAAATAAGGCTGGTGAGCTAGAAACCTCTGATTCTAGGAAACTCGGATAAGTCAGTGGGAGCCCTGAATGGAAACGGAAGTGTTTTCCCACTGTGTGTATTTCTTGCCCGCTGGGTGCGAGCTAGGATTAAAGCTAATGGCCCACCAGTTCTTGGCCCCGTTGTTTCATTACCATCTGTCTGAATCAAATGCGAACCTGCACAGGCCTGGCGGCTGTGATGGTGGCCGCGGCTACTGGCCATACATTTGGCGTAGTCTGTGGCAGATCAGTATGGAGCCACCACCACCTTTGAGCAGTGGAGTAGAGGACTGGCTGCTATTATGGTTCCCCATGGCTGTCCTTTTGGGGACCGTAGGCTGGCTGACTTTTACAGTCATGCGTGAGGAAATCAAGAGCTCTGTGGAAAAGGCTGCCCAGGACCTGCAAACCGAGCAGTGGAAGGAGCTGGAGCAAACGTGGGAGAAACAGATGCCGACCCTGGAGCTGAAGCAAGCACCAGAGGAGGCCGACCAGGTTCATGAGATTCACTTGGAAATGGAGCAGCCACTGGAGAAGGAATCACAGGTTCGTGAGCTGCAAATTGCCCTGGACATTGTGGAGAGCCCGTAGCGGTAGAAGGCCAGAGCTGGGGCTGCAGGGCCTGCGGAGCAGAAGGCGGCGGCCTTGGTCTCAAGCCCAGCAGCAGGAGCTGATGTTTCCAGTTCCTCTTTGGAGGATGAGGAGAATTGGTCTGGAGTTGCGATCCAAAGTCTCCAGAAGATGAAAGCCCAGCAGCAAGGAGTACTCGCTACACCCCTGGTAGAGCTGTGATTTTGGGACATCGGGGTGGATGCCATCATGCTCTCTGGAGCAGAGATGGAAATGCTGACTTCCACTGCCATGTGCTCCTCTTTGGGACAGTGTAAGACCTGCCAGGATGGCAGGGATGAGGGGGGTTGCTGAGGCCCCATGTGTGTGGACTGATTCCTGGACTATGACCAGAGTGGGCACTGGCTCCTTTGTTGGATGGACTTATGGATTTTGGACAATGTGAAATACCCTGATGGGGGTGGGGGACGACTTTGCTGGAGGCCCTTCCTGTGCCCCAAGAAGCTTTTCAAACAGCTAGAAAGAAGGCTGAGGACATTTCGTGCTTTTGGCAAAGTGCTCAGAAACTGGTGAAATATACCTTTGTAATTGTTGAAACTGTATGATTTGTGCTGTAGTTGTAATTTGTGTAATGTGCTTAATTTCCTTGTACCGGAATACCTGTGCTTTAGATTGTAAGCGAGCAAAAGGGGTGGAATGTTGGTCAAATAAATTTGTAAATATGATATATATGTTTTTACTCGCTTATAGTTTGTATTGGGTGTGGAGGACAGGCTGTAAACAGGCGTAAGCAGGCAGGGCCCTTATAGCCTAAGGCTTAGTTTTAAGACTAAGCTTTTCCCCACACCCTTGACTGTTGCATAATAGAAGGTGGTGCACTCTCATGAGGAATCCCATTATGCCTCAGATAAGTGACTTTGTATCACAGACTTCCTTGTTTGTATATTGGGTTAAAGGTTTTGATTTCTATACTATAAAATGGGGCAGACCAGGAGCTTGCTCTCTCTAGGTTCCTGAGATTAAAGAGAGCAGAGAAAGGCCATGTGGAGGAAAGGAGAAGCAGCCAAGATGGCGGAGTGCTGAAGGAGAAGCCAGTTTGTGCAGAGAGAAGGAGATGGGGAACAAAGGTGAATAAGGCTGGTGAGCTAGGAACATTTGATTCTAGGAGACTTGAATAAGTCAGTGGCTTTGGGAGCCCTGAATGGAAAGAGAAGTGTTTTCCCACTGTGTGTATTTCTTGCCCACTGGGTGCGAGCTAGGATTAAAGCTAATGGCCCACCAGTTCTTGGTTCCGTTGTTTCATTACCACCTGTCCGAATCAAATGCGAACCTGCACGGGCCAGGCGGCTGTGATGGTAGCCGTGGCTACTGGCCATACAGAGAGCTATTACACTCCTCCTAAGCCCTGTATCACTTTTTGTTTTTCCCCCTTCCCTACCTGGCAAATTCCTACTTATTCTTTCAGGAGCATCTAAAGCATAAAGCATAAGCCTCTGAGTTCCACAAATTTCTCTACTCTCCCCTTTGTACTACTACTGCACCTTGCACTAAATGGGCATAATCTTTTTTGTACTATAATGGTTATTAACCTGCCTTGCCCACAACCCTACTATCATTAAAGGGCAGAAACTGTTGAACATTTGGCTTTGCCCTCCTGTCATCTAACGCAGTGTTTGCAATATGACAGATAATGAAATTTATTTGTATAATTTTTGTAGATTGAATGAATGCATTTTTGGTCATCCAAAGAAACTAATCTATCAAAACCCTAAGAGTCACCTCTACTAACCCTAATAGGTTCAGAAAGGAATATGTCAACTCTTTCTCTAAGCAAGGCTGGGATAATTTCTTTGACAGGTTTTAATTTTCTGGCTATCAACTTTACTTCCAAAGTATGAAAATAGTCAAAGGCCAGTAACTGTAAAACCAGGCATCCTTATTTTTCTCCACCACTCCCAGGCAGGTCCATCCTTTCCTTTCCTTTTTTTAAAAAATTTTTTAATTAAATTTAATGCAGTGACATTGATAAATCAGGGTACATATGTTGAGAGAAAACATCTCCAGATTATTCTGACATTTGATTGTGCTGTATACCTCTCACCCAAAGTCAAATTGTCTTCTGTCACTTTCTATCTGGTTTTCTTTGCATTTCCTTTACTTCTATTCTTTGCCCTTTATCCTTTCCTCTTTCCTTTTTCTCTCTGGCCTCTGCTTTTGCCTCAGGGATTATTCAGGGAATCTCTTTTTCTCTCCTAAACCACAAGGGTTGTTTAGAACAATGGGCCAATCAAAAAGAACAACAAAAACATAAAGGAAACAGCTGATCAGTTTAGAGTTCATTTGTAGGGAACTTCTAGTGGCCACTAATTGTCCACAAATATTCTTTTCTGCTGTCTTCCCATAAATCATGTGCAATTTAATGCCATGCTGTGAGATTTTGTTTTCTAGGCTCTATATCCTCACAATCTTAATAAATTGGTTGGAGACTTCCCTGTCCTTAATATCTTATACACCTCTCGAAACAAGGTGGCACTCTATAAAATGTTACTTTTCCCTTAACCAACCTCTTGATGTTAGAGTTCACAATAATGCTTCTTTACCCTAACCATTACATTGAACTTTTGAGAGCCTCTCCCAAGCAAACAGCTACAGAGTTCATAACGCCCCTTCCTTACACCCCCAGTGTCATCGCCAACATTGGACTCCGCTCTAAGAGACCAAACTGGCTTCACCTCAGACCCTTATCTTAATCTATTTAGCAATTAAAACTTTAAGGAAATAGGATTTCCAATCCTTGTTAGAAACTATTTTTCTTTATAATTCTGACCACTACTCCTCAGCAATACAAGATTATACACAATATACTGGAAGCAAACTGGAAAGCAAACAAGCCAGCAGGCAAATAAACAATAACAAAAACCAAAACTGTCTCCAGAGGTGTAATTCCAGTGACTTAAGCCTATAAATCTTACTGCTTCATCATCTTTGTTCTGCTTTTCATCTTGCTCTCTATCAGAGTCTCTGTCACTACCATCCTCTTTCTCACTCTGGGAGTCTCTATTCGTTTCTTCTTCTTCAGAATCACTGCCTTTGTCAGAAACTTCTTCTTCGTCTTCCTTTACTGCAGCTTCCTATAAGGAAAAAGCAACCACAAGAGTTCTGAGCATTTCAATGACTATATCACTTTGAGTCACAGAAGGTAACTTGCTGTCATATTTCAACTAGCTCAAATTATAATTTCACTATTCATACAGAATTTTAGAGAATTATAAACATTCTTACTTATAAAAATATGTGGGAGTCAGAGGAAGGTTTTAACATTTGGCTTATCTGCCCATTGTTAGTTATTCTATTCATTCTTCATAGTTTGTAAAATAAAAATATTTTATTCCTATTTGTAATGTATACTACCACAATGACTAAGATGGCTCATACTTCAAAATCACATATTATGCAACGTATTTTATTTGAGTAGGGGATATAGGAAGTTAAGAAAAGTACTGTTTTGGGAGTTTAATATCTTCTATAACTGAGAGAGTATAATGAATACAGTAAGGAAAGCCAATAACCCAGACAAAATACTTACAAGTTCATTTCAAGAAGAAAAAGAACAGCAAATAAAGACAGTAGAAAATAAAATAGACCAGAAATCAAGTAAAGAGGAAGCAGATATACAAAAGGGAAACCCAAACAAAACCAAAGATGGTTCAGCACTGGCTGGATGGCTCAGCGGTACAGCATCAGCCGGGCATGTGGAAGTCCGGGGTTCAATTCCCAGCCAGGGCATGGCTCACAGGAGAAGAGCCCAACGGCTTCTCCCCCCTCCCCCCTCTCCTTTTTCTCTCTCTCTCCCCCCCCCCCCCAAAGTTGGCTGGGGCGCTGAAGATGGCTCCATGGTCTCTGCCTCAGGCACCAGAATGGCTCCGATTGCAGCGGAGCAACACCCCAGATGGGCAGAGCACAGCCTCATGGTGGGCATGCTGGGTGGATCCTGGTCGGGCACATGCGGGAGTCTATCTGTCTGCCATACCCCACTTCTCACTTCAGAAAAATAAAAAAAAATAAAAAAGTTGGTTCTTTGAAAAGATTAATGAAATTGATAAATGTTATTAGGCAGAACTAACTGATCAGATTAGCAATTACAAATATTAGGAATAAAAGAGACATAACTAGCCTGACCAGGCAGTGGTGCAGTGGATAAAGCATCGAACTGGGATGCAGAAGACCCAGGTTTGAGACTCCAAGGTCGCCAGCTTGAGCGCGGGCTCAACTGGTTGGAGCAAAGCTCACCAGCTAGGACCCAAGGTCACTGGCTTGAGCAAGGGGTTTACTCGGTCTGGTGTAGCTCCACGGTCAAGGCACATATGAGAAAGCAATCAATGAACAACTAAGTGCCACAACGAAAAACTGATGATTGATGCTTCTCATCTCTCTGCGTTCCTGTCTGTCTGTCCCTATCTATCCCTCTCTCTGACTCTCTGTCTCTGTAAAAAAAAAAAAAAAAAAAAGAGAGAGAGAGAAACATAACTACACATCCAAAAGACATTAAAAATAAAGAATATTATGAATAGCTTTATGTCCAAAAAGTTGATAACTCAAGTAGAAATTCCTTGAAAAACAGAATTATAAAATCTGATATAAGAAAAAAGGTAGAATATGTTGAAGATACGAACTCTATAGCTTTAACCCTTTTTTAAAATTCTAAGCCCAGATGGCTTCTCTAGATAATTCTTTCAAAAAGAAACAAATCCAATCTTATACATACTCTTCTAGGAAAAAGAGAGACTACTTCCTAACTTGTGTAATGAGGCCAGCATAAACCCAATACAAGACATGTCAGGGATATTACAAGAAAGGAGAATGACAAATCAACATTCTCTCGTAATAAGAGATTTAGGAATCCTGAACAAAATATTAAGTCCAGATAAATATAAAAAAAGTATACTACATTATGACAAATGAGATTTGTTCCAGTAATGCAATGATTGTTTAAAAAATTTTAACCTATAAGGAGAAAAATCATACAATCATCTCATTAGATGGAGGAAAAGCATTTAATAAAATTCAGTATCTGTTCATAAAAATTCTTAGCATGGGAATACAGAGGAGCACTTCCTTAAGCCGATAAAAAATATCTACAAAAACCCTGGAGCTAATATCATACTTGGTAGTAAAATAATGTTTGTTTTCTCCCTGAGATCAATAGATGACATGAGTAACCACTATCTTCACTTCTAATCAACATTACATTGAAAGTTCTAGCCAGTATATTAAGAGAGACAGAAGGAAAGAGCATAAAGATTAAAATTAAAAAAGCAAAACTGTCTTTATTTTTAGATGGCATAATTATGTATGTAGAAAACCTTTTTAAAAATATCTACAAGTGGTTAGAATTACTGTCAATTCATTAAGACTTCTTGATATAAGATTAATATTTAAAAAGCAACAGTATTTCTACACATCAGCAATTAGCTCGGCAGAATAATTTTTTTAAAGTTATTTGAAGCAATAGCACCAGAAAGTATCAAATATATAGAAGCAAATCTAATGAGAGATATGCCACAGCTCTGCCACTAGAAATTACCAAAACCCCCTGAGAAAAATCAAGGAAGATCCAAACTAACAAAGATAAATCATGATTATGAATAAAAAGACTCAGTAATGTTAACAGTGAATTCTCCCCATACTGAACCATAGATTCAACGCTATACTAGTCTGAATCTTGGCAGCATGTTTTGGCAAAAACTGTCAAGCTTATTCTAAAAATTTAGCTGGAAATGCAAAGGATTTACCATATTTTACTAAATATTTTAACACACCATTTGGTTCAGAATATTTTTTTTTCTTATTTTTCTCCTTAAAACTCTAGGTGTGTCTTATGGTCAGGAGCATTGTATGGAGCAAAAAGTACGGTAAATAGTCAAGACAATTTTGAAGTGAAATAAGAGTTTGAAGATTTACACTACCATAATTCAAGACTTAACATAAAGCCACCATACTTAAGACAGTGTGGTAGTAGCACAAGAACAAATAATGAATGGAGTAGAAAGTCCATGAACAGATCTGCACATATACTGTTATAGTCACTTGTTTCACAACAAATCACCATTGTGATTCAGACAGAAAAGGATGATCTCTTCAACAAATGGTGCTAGGATAAATACTCCATAATCCCTATCTCACATTACCCACAAAAACTGAAGATGTACCATAGTGCTAAATAAAACAAATAAAATAATACTTGTAAAAGAAAACAAAAATATCTCCATGTCCTTGGGATAGAGAGAGATGCCTTAAATAGGACACGAAAGAACCATGAAAGATGGATCAAATAGACTTTATTAAAATTAAGAACCAACAAAAGCTACCATGAAGAGTAAAAAAAACAGACTCATATCCAGAAAGGAAGGAATTCTACAAATTCATAAGACAATCAACCCATTAGAAAAAGAGGATAGGCCTGACCTGTGGTGGCTCAGTGGATAAAGCATCGACCTGGAATGCTGAGGTCGCCAGTTCAAAACCCTGGGCTTGCCTGGTCAAGGCATATATGGGAGTTGATGCTTCCAGCTCCTCTCCCCCCTTCTCTCTCTCTCTCTCTCTCTCTCTCTCTCTCTCTCTCCCCCTCCTCGGAAAAAGAGGATATCTAAATGACCAGTAAGCATATGAACAGGTGTTGAATATCATTAGTCATCAGGTAAATATTGTACAAATAAAACCACACACAGAGATACTACAAGAGATCAACCACAGTGGCTAAAATTAAAAATTAAAAAAAATTGGTAAAACCAAATACTGTTGAGGATGTAGAACAACTAGACTCATAATTGCTGGCAGGAGCAAAATTTAGTACAACTTTGGAAAATGGGCTCTTTAATGATTAAATATACACCCATTTTACCAGCAATTCTGCTAGGTACATACCCAAGAAAAATGAATGCCCATAAACGAAATGTACAAGAATAAGCATAGCACCTTTCAGTATAATAGGCAAAAACTAGAAACAACTCAAATGTGTGCCAACCACAGAACAGATAGATAAATTGTGGTATATTCATACAATAGAATAACACACACACACACACGAATGAACTGATGTTACACACAATATAAATGACTATCATAAACATGACGTTGAATCAAAGAAGCCAAACATAATTACATGAAGTTTAAGAATAGGGAAAACTAATCTATGATAATAATACGGGGGAGGGTAAGGAGGTGGGTGGAAGGGTCACTCATTGAAAATGGGCACATGAGCTATCTAGGGTGCTGGTAAGGTTTTATATCTTGACCTGGTATCATGAGTACATACATATGTACAACTTCAGAGCTGTGCACATAAGATTTGAACATCTTAGGGTATGTTATTCCTTAATAAAGATAATTATAGAATAACAATAATAAACTTACACTCCCAATGACTCCATTTGCTTGCTTTTGTTTCTGTTGCTTTGACTGTGATAATGGCACAGGTATAGGTTTCTTTTTTACAGTTTTCTTTTTTTTTGATTTAGTGGTTTTCTTCGGTCCTTTACCTTTCTGTTGCCATCCTCCTTTCATCCTGTTCTTGTTAGTATCGCCCTGCTGTAAATCACAACACACATACACATTGAGAAATCACAGCAATAGTTTCAATTGGGAGTCTACTAATTTTTAGATGTGAATGGCTAAACTCAATGTTTTCATAAACTGAATGATTCTCCCACAGCAATATAAATCAGAAATAAACACATTTCTGTCAGCGGGAAAGATAGTTAAGAAAACTCAAGTCTTTACCACCTCTTCTGCCGGCTGTTCCTCTGCAGCACAGATGGACTGCTCCTTTTCAAACACTTCCTAAAAGTGGCGAGAAGGAAAATATAAAGTCTGACAGCCCACATTTACCTCTCAGATAAGCAACACAAGCTTTCAAAATATATTGCCAGCAAGTTTTTAAATTGGTGAACAATGGTGGGGGGAGCAGTTAGAGAGGACAGGAAACCTAGCAATCACTAAATGATAAATGTATGCAAATTTAGCTATTACTAAATGATACTTCAGACTTTACCTTCTGAAATATCTCACATCTGTCTGAAATATTTTTTGTGAGGGATAGTCTACTGAAATTTACAAATATAATAAAGATATGTAAACACATTATAAACTAAAAATATTTTTATAGTTTAAATTTTCACTTTTATTCTAATAGTGATCAGATATAACTATTTTAATGTTACGAAAATTGGAATATATTATTTTCTAACATGAAAACTTCACGAGACCAATATTAGTTTATTCATTACTGCCAGGGACATTCCTCATTGGATCTGTAACTAAGAAGTAGAACACCAAGAAAATCCACATACCCTAAAGCAGGGGTCCCCAAACTGTGGCCCCCTGAGGCCATTTATCCGGCCCCCGCCACA